>NW_026262581.1:36264143-36864143 GCF_021869535.1 Mytilus californianus
TACTTATCATCTTATTATGTTCATAATACCATAAAAAACATATTCACCAAGTTTTATCTGGATATGAAAGCTAATAAAGAAGAAAATTGTGAATTATCAATTTTATTTATTCGAACTTCCTGACTTCTGTGACGTAGTTTAAGTCTTTTTGCATGCCGGGAGTGGAATTAATCTCATTTAAGTCTTGTTCGTTAATCATCTAATAACGCGATTTAAAGCGCATCGACGACTTTTGGCGTAGCTATTAACCAACTAATAATTAAGAAAGTAAAGTGATCAGCCGTGCAACTTTTAAAAATAAAATGTGCGATTTATATTTTAAGGATTTCTGATATGATTATAGTCATTATAGTAATAAAAGTAAATCATACAATAGAATATTTTTATGAATTTTTTTTCCGACGGATATTTTCAACAAACATATATAACTGATAGTGTATTAAAAATGCATGTTTGTATTCTCACCTTTTACTTCAGTCTAGCAAACATTTCTCGCTAGTACTGTGTAAAATTAATACAATGTGTATTGTACTGTGACACTTAGTGACTACCTGTTGAATGCGTGGTTAAACTAAGGTATTTAAAGGTTTGCATTCTGTAATTCTAATCTTTTGATCTTCACTCAGTGTATTTTAGCCGTCACGGTTCACCGTTCCAGGTGTGAACATCATTTCGTATGAATGATAAACGGGAGTGATAGTTTGAGATAGAAAATAGAAAAAGAAATATAATTATTTTGGGGGAGTAATATGGTGGCACAATACAAAATGTAACTGGATAGCCGTGGTATATTTTTATATTTTCCGTAAGCTCAGTTTAAAATGAATTAGGACTGCTGAATATTTTTGTAACAATGAAATACTGAATTAATTTAATTGAATACATAATAATGACATTCTAAACACGAGTGTATGAACTAAAAATTGTACTATTTTAAATTAGAATTGGTAACCTTGAATATTTGAAATAGATAATTACCAATTGCAATTATATAATTTGGTCCGTCCAAAGCCGATCTTTATTTACATATTCAGGAATTAATGTCCTTATCAAAATATTTTAAATCTCACAACGTATAAATTCTTCAGCCATTTGAAGAAAGATGTTTAAAAAGTTGACATGAAATTTAAGGTCAACTTTGTCTTATTGGAATGAGATCGAATAATTACGAACAAAAATTATTTTCCGGTTTGAAAAAGATAAAAAAAAATGATAAAGAGAAATGTGGGTTTGAGACGGAAAAAAATAATTATTTGGGGAGGAATATGGTGGCAAAATACCTGAATCGCCGTTATATGTATTTTTTATATTTTGCGTTAGCTCAGTTGGGTGAGTATTTTGTTGTAACATCGGAATTCTGAATAACTTTCAATGAAATAATTTTATAAATAAAAATGGCCCACGAAAACGAGCGTATAAACCAAAAACTGTGCTATCTTGAATTATCATCGGTAACCTTGAATATTTAAATGTGCAGAGAAAATTATCAGTTACATTAATATAGTTTGGTCCGTCCAAAGCGATCTACATTTACCTAATCGGGAATGTCCTTATTAAAATATTCTACATCTCACAACCGGTACGTCTAAACACTGCTAAGGAGTCCTTAGTGTACTAAGGACGTATACTATGCCACTAAGGACTAGATGGGGTGCTGTTACATGTATTATTTTTCCATTTTAAGTTAGAGATTGATATTTAATGCATACATTTAAAATTTTATAGAAAAATAATCACAAATAAACGAGTTATTAAGCATTGTTTAAGCACGTGCCCATTTTTCTTTGATATGCCGAAAATCAGTGAACCGATTGACACGTGCCATATAACATAACATCTGAATAAACAATCATAATCTTTTTATTTTAAGTAATAAACAATTGTATCGAAAAGATTAATAATTTATATTTAAATATGTTGTTCTTATTTGCAATGATTAAAAGGACAAATACTTTTATTGATTTTTTATATCTTTCTCGACAGAGTTATTTGCCATTTGTGCACGACTTTGATGTGCGCAAACTAATAAGTTAAGCGTGTGGTCAGCTTGTTAAATGTTTATGTAAGAGCATGGAAGTAATATTTAGAGATACCAAAACAAAAGGAATAGATATTTTTATAAGTTTTTTGTTTTAATTTTAATTCCGACAAAGATGCGTGTTTCATTAAAATTTATGAGTAAATTCCGAAAAAGACTATCAAAACCTGGTGTTTGCTTCTCCACTTTCTATTACTGCTTCATACTTAGTACGAATAACGATTGAATTGAGAAAAAAAATCATCTGACGTCCTTGGGGTTATTCAAAACCACTAGTTTTCAACCAGTTTGATAGCTGTTTACAAAGGCTTCAAACCGTATTATTTTTTTGTAATTGTTCGACATTTTTTTTCTCTAAAAGTATAAGAAGTTTAAATATCATTATCGAACTTTGAAGTTTCATTTTCAAATATATAAAGGAGAAAATTATTTTTTTTAAATATTCCACAGTTTTTAGCACATTATTTACGAAAATTATCCCGTATGTGTTAATTTAGAGGTATAGATATAATTTTGACATAAAAAGGTTATGCTTCGTACGAATGCCTTGAAAAATATTCTTTTTCATGATGTGAAAATAATCATTTTTTGTAATACAAGATAATTTGAATACTTTACACCTAAATCTATCACGTGTATAAATGAAAAAAAACAAGGATTTGTATAGTATATAACTATACAAATCCTTGAAACAAAACCAACAGAAATATTTTCAAATATAATTTCTTTCAATCTATTTTTTCTTTAAGAAGAACAAGTATGTCAGAAGGAAATCCGATTTGTATTTTTTTAACCAAATTGTCTGTTTAAGATATTGTATGAAATAATGACTATGTTGTATGTGCTTTACTCATTGTTGAAGGCCGTACGGTGACTTATAGTTATTAATTTCTATGTCATTTTGTCTCTTGTGAAGAGTTGTCTCATCGCCAATCATACCACATCTTCTTTCTTATATTGGTTGCATGTAGTAAAAATTTATTATCATATTGAATTCGTTTTTGTCCAGAAATATATTGCTCAAACGTGTTCTTCATATGATAAAAATTTTGAAAATGAACCATAACAAACGCAAAAGATATATAAACTCTGTCCAAACTGTTCATGTTTTAAATATGTCTGTTTACATGTAGCTTGCATTAAATAAGTTTGGTATTACGTAGTAAATATTTTTTTATCATATTGAATTCGTTTTTGTCCAGAAATAATATATTGCTCAAACGTTTTCTTCATATGATAAAAATTTTGAAAATGAACCATAGCAAACGCATAAGATAATCTCTGCCTAAACAGTTCACATATGAAATTAGTGTGGTTGCATGTAGTAAAGATTTATTATCTTATTGATTTCGTTTTGTCCAGTAATACATTTCTAAACGTCTTCATATATGAAAATACATTTAGATAAATTGCTCTGGAAACAAATCTAATATTTACAAGAAATAATTACAAAATACTCTTGAGAATCTGAAAAAAAAACATGAATAAAATTTTAACAACTTATTCAGTGCGAAGTCAAATCAAAATTGATCACTGAAATATAATCTGAAAACAATTCATTCATTAGTATCCAACTTTTCCAATATTGTCGATTAAACACAACAGATAGCAGGATTCCCGTGTAATCAGTTATGTAATTTGACACGTGTCTAACGGTTCATTGATTTTCGGCATATCAAAGAAAAACAGGCACGTGTCTACACAATGTTGAATAACTCATTTATTTGTGATTATTTTTCTATAAAATTTGAAATTTATGCATGAAATATCAATATCAACCATAATATGAAAAGACATTTAAGGTAATAGCACCCCATCTAGTCCTTAGTGGCATATCATAAGTCCTTAGTGCACTAAGGACTCCTTAGCAGTGTTTAGACGCACCCTCTCACAACAAATACTTTAGCTATTTGACCAACGATGTTTAAAATTTTTTTACAGAATCAGTCTAACGTCAACTTTCCTTTATTGAATGGAGACAGACCGGCGGAATCAATTTTTAATGTGCTTTATATCTTGTACCTTTGCAAGACTTATTCATTCATAAACCATGTCTACACCGCAGACATATATATACGTAATAGTTATACACCGAGGGATAGGTGTGTCTGGATAAGAAACCCCGTCGGCCGGAGGCCGGAGGGGTTTCTTATCCAGACACGCCGTATCCCGAGGTGTATAACTAACTTACACCCCATTCTAAACCCTATATTTGTTAACATTGATTATTAAATGAAAAAAAAAAAAAAACGATAGCATATTTATTGACAATATCAAACCATGATTTATAAGAATATTTTTTGTATTACATGAAACCCCACTAGCAACCTTTCTTTGGTTATCTTCGTTCAAACTTTGACAAGTGAGTATATTTTACAAATGTCAAAGTTGTTTTGCATATTCCTGTTAAATCCATGTGCTAATATGGATCAGCAGGTCAAGGTTGACTGTTTCGTGTATTCTTATTACAAACAAACCATACATCATGCTCCTGGTATGCAGTTGTCAATATGGACGGGTATGAGACGGACGACATTTTGTGGCAAGCGTTGGGTTTGGTAGAAGAGACTAAAGATAAAGGCAATAATATAACCCAAAGTAGTTACCTGTGTCAGTTTAATAAAGGTAATCATAACTGTATTTTATATCTTACGATTTTATCAAAAACAAAAGCCCCCCTCTTCTCGAGAATAAACAAACATTCATATTCGAACATACTAAGGGATAGGTGTGTCTGCATTAGAAACCCGACTACCAGACACGCTCAACATACAATATTTAATATAGAGATAGAGGAACTCCCTTTTTGGGGGCAATCAGGGGCTGATCCAGCCGGGGGTTCCCAACTCAAGAGAAAAAGGGGTGGGGGGGGGGGGGGTCCAACCATTCAAATACATTGATCTTTTAAATAAAAGTCGGGTCCAACCCGCGGAAACCCCAACCCCGTATCGGCCACTGGGTAACCGGGGCGGGGGGGGAGGGGGTTCCGGGAGTTATAATCCCCATTTTTTTTTAAAGATCAGTGCTTTAGAATAGAGACATATGACTGGGATAAAAAAAAAAATACCTTCAAGCAAAAGAGTATTTAAAGGATTATTTTTGTATTCCATATAGATGCTTATTGGAATTTCCTAAAATGTGTTTTTTTTTTTAATATCATGAAACAATTTGTAGTGAACACTATTAGTACTTTCTTATGTTCGTGCTATTTAAAAAATAATCAACTTCTATTGTTACGAATAACAATGGACTTTGTTTGCGGGATGTAGAAGCAGGGGTTTCCAGAAACCCCGCTCGTCACACCCTGTGGTCAAAATCCATTGTTATTCGTAACAATAGATCTATTCAATTTACACTTGTTTCAGAAATAGAAACTATGAAGTATAACAATAGAACTGGGGTGTAAATATAATTATATGTCTGTCTTAACTGACAAGAATACTCCTGGTTTTACACTAGTAATTTGTTGGGTCCCTTTATAGCTTGCTGTTCGGTGTGAGCCAAGGCTCCGTGTTGAAGACCGTACTTTGACCTATAATGGTTTACTTTTATAAATTGTGACTTGGATGGAGAGTTGTCTCATTTGCACTCATACCACATCTTCTTATATCTATAAGCAGTATATTCTTTAAATTTCTGTGATTTAATACCAAGAAAGAAAAAAATCCCGAAATTAATTTGATACTTTGATACTCAATATTTTTCCTGGAAAATATATACATCCTCATTCGGTCTGAAAATAAGATAATAAACTGGTATACAGAACATGCAGAAGTGTGAATGTCATAAAACCTTGTTATATCAGAAACCATTATAAATGTGAACCTGTATACGTAAGACCTCATGGGACGATGTACCTAACCACATACAGGTAATAAACAAGTAGCTCTGTTATACCCGGAAATGTCAAGGTTAATCACTACCGATACAGAATGTACCAATGCAAAGTAAATTCTGATGATTGTGAAGCATGACCATTCATGATTTTAGAGGAGTCTTAGGTGGGGGATTGCCGGAACGATTTAAATTCTGACTAGATTTATTCTCAATTTAAATCGCTGAACTAAAAAAAAAAGAAGAAAACTACGTCCAAGAACAGAATTCTTCTTGTAAATTCATAAATACAACGTTCTTATTTTGTAACTTTCGATAGACTTGACCTCCAACCCCCCTCAAACCTGGGAACATTATATCTAGCAATGTTTATGTTCCTGCCCAAATAAAAAAAAAAAGAGAAAAAAGAAGAAAGAGATGAACCACTAGAGATGAACGGTAAGTCACATCAGATTCAGTTGATTGTCGTTAACTAGAGATGTATAGTTACATGTCTCTGCGTTAACTGATAAGAATAACAGGAAAGTATAAACTTGAAATAGATTTATGATGAATAATATGCAACTGCGGCACCCCTTTTTATCAAAGCGTACATGCACGTATTTTAATGACTGTCCGTTATTTCGATTATAATGACAAGTGTACGTGAAATCCTATAGTTGGTGCAGGGACAGTTTATACTAACGTTAGTATAGAAAGTCCCTGGTTGGTGAGCTTTTTTTTTTTTACCAGATATGCGACTTTTCGTATTTATATTTTCTCTTATATTACTCTTATTTAATATTTTATGCATAAGTGCATTCCCCCACAAGCTAACGTTATAAATTAATCAACCCTCAAGCTGATCAGACGTTAATACAACTACTATCAGTCTATCCGGATTGAAGTTTCTTTATTTCTTCAAATAAACTTTTTGGGGATCATTAGTGTACGTCCAGTGGCATATATATTACATGCATGTCGGAACAGGAAAATTGGCATACGGTTCTATTAGAACCATGTTCACATTAATATACATTATACCCAACAATTGAGGTGATGACGAATTTCTTCAACTGTTCGAGAACAATCTAATTGAAATATAAATCTGTGATTTTACTATGTCCATAACTTCGATGAACCAAAGCAAGTTAGATATCGACCTGTATTTAAATCAAATTGGTTCTGGATGTTCTTTCTTATATTCAATATACAATTTTAAATTGCGACTATCTATAGTTCCGTAACTTAGTCTTTCTATCCAGGCGTATAAATCAATGATCGACAAGTGCGTACATTTTTGTTAAATCAATAGTCTTTCATGTGTCCATCATTATTGACAACGAGTATATACTTACATTTTCCCCAATTTACCCTCGGAAAAAATATGTAAATAGATTTTTATTTTATCAAATCTTTTTTTGGAATTATTAAGATTTTCATAAATATCATTCTTTACACCAGAAATGTTATTTATAAACAAGCGTATGAGTTTAGTAATGACTAGTATATCACTATCGGACACGCAAGACAGAGATATATATTATACACCTGATAGTTTCAAAATGGAAAGTTACAAGTTATCGGCTGCGTACACTGATCAATACCCTCAGAAGTGAAGCGATGCATGAACATGCTTTATGTAATTGTGTAATTAGAGTTTTTAAGCCCGACAGGAAATCGCTTGAATACCTGGACGTGTCACCTCACAATACCTCAGGGAATAATTCCTTTAGCCATGCTGGTGATCAGATAAGAGAAGGTCCGAATTTATTTAAATAAGTTTATTACATAAAAGAATTATGAACAAATTAGATTTTCGAAAACGATTTTACACAGAACACTTATTTATGACTTTGAACTTTTGACTTTTTAACTAATTCCCATATAAATTTCTTGTTTCAAAAACTTCGTAAAGAAAAAAACAGTTTAAAAACGACAGACCATAGTTATTTAAAAAAATAATTACATTTTCCGTAGCAAGTTAGTAAGTCGGATAAATGCGACTACGTTAGGTTACTGCTGGTTTTGGTCCTTTGTGGTTTATAGATATATCGTGGTTTCTAAACCGAGAAGATGTCAAAATGGCCGCACGTAGAGAATTGATACTCTAAATTTAAAATCGATGGTGATCTCTTATCTAGCAGAATAAAACTTTAATATTTATGAATTTGTGCTATTTTATACAGAATGGACATAATATCAATTTTTTATTTTTTTGCGAAGTTTTCCTTTAAAGGAGTTATTGTCCCTAATTGATGATTTTACCAATTTTTGTGTTTTTCCTTTTAATTTTGAAAACTATATTAGATAAAGAGAAACTTTTCATAGCAAAAATGATCAGCAGGACAAGATCTACAAAATGATCAGCAAAACAATATCTACAAATATTTCAAAAAAGGCAAAATTGTAAAGAGACTGCTATGATGGAAGAATCATCAAATCTTAATTCAGCATTTGATATGGAAAAAAGAAATCCATCAACAGACCCGCCCCTTTTATGAATCAAACTTTTACGCAGGGAAATATAAAAAAAAGGATGGCATATAACAAATATCAAAGTTATAAAAATACAGCAAATTGGGAATCTTATAGAAAACAAAGAAATTTGGTTACTAAAACAAAAACAAAAAACAATCCATCAGAAACTATTTCATGGAAAGACGTGTTTTTTGGATTTTGGCCAACAGTCAAGCCCTTCTTAACCAATAAAGGGTCACATTTTCAAAAAATCTAATCTTATGTGAAGGCAACAAAATAATCAATAAAATCAAAATTAAGTTGCTGAAATATTTAATAACTTTTTTTTTATAAATGTTGTCAAAGATATCGGCTCAAAAGATACAATTATTGATGAATACCATCCAAGCATTAAAGTAAAAGAAAAAATAACTGAAATTGTATGTGTGCATGACTGTTGTATTGTTTGTTGTGTTTTTGTTTTTGTCAGGTTTAAAAGCTGAGCTTAATATGTGTGTAATTGTATTGCATATACCGACTTTAAATAAAGCTTTATGTCTTATATTACGAATAAACAGGCGGATACCTAGTTGAAATTAAAACAAAAGGTATGGAACTCCTTGTTCGAGAAGGTAAAAAAGCCAAATTGGTATATTTGAATTGTTTATATCTGTTTCTATGGGCTTTAAGCGTTTAATAAAGGTGCATAATTTAGGATTTTATGCATCTTACATACGTGTTTTTACTTAAATTATAGTATGGAGCTTCGAGATATTTGTAAACTTTTAAATTATAGACAAATTTTCATAAAAAAGTCGATTGTAGTATGTGCAAATACAAGTGAGTCTTGTTTGGGCATAAGCATAAATTCCCCGAAAAAAAATCCACAGAAAGATAATAGATTGATCTTTTTAAAGCATTAAATTGCATTTCTACCCCGGCAACAGTTTTTTGGGAAAAAATCCTAAAAATGGGCAATAATTTCATCGAAGAGAAAAAGTCGAGTGCACCTTTTCATGTTCGGGCGTGTTTGAGTTGACTATTCTGTCTGGAAAACGTATAAAGCAAAAATATTTGATACATCAACTCGCTTCAGATTCTATTATTTTTATATGTATAAGCTACAGGTTGATTTAATAACATTAAAGATTCACAGTAATAAAAAATGAAATATATGGGTCAAGTGAAATACCATCTTCGCTAGCCAAGGGTTACGATCCACTTCCCAGTGGATCGTAACCCTTGGCTAGCGAAGATGGTGAAATACCTTTCTAATGAGTCATAACAAAAGAGTAGGTGTGTTCGAATAACATTTTTTTACTAAAAGTTCTTGACGACAGACTTTACAAGTGGATCTTAAAAATGTATAACTTCAAAAAAAATCATTTTTTTTTGTGTGTTATCTAGGGTTATTAGTCTTCAACCTCTGAAATTATTTAGTCTGCCCTTCCACGAAATATTTACTTAGAATTTTTTTTATGTGTTTGAACTTTCAAAAATTCCACATGACAACCGATCAGACAATAGTTTTAAGTTGACTAACTTCAGAAAAGTACATTAAATGATGCTCAATAGCTAGTAGATACATTTGTGTTTTAAAATACAACTGGCATATAAGGATCGTAATGATGCTATGTGGATAAATTTATCGGTTTTCAAGAGCTAAATTGGCAGCGCGTCACCCCGACAATGGTTTGTAAAAATTAGCTGGAGTAATTGTAAAAATTAGCTGGCGTAATGGGGAAATAGTTTTGACGAAGTAGAATTCTGACTGTAAAGATTGCTAAAATATACCAAACTGCAGTTTTGAGCTTTCTTTGGCATTTACATTTTGTTAACATTTTTAGAAGTACCCACTTATGCTGTTGCAACCTCAAAGTATGCATATGAATCTCTCACACTGTGATTTAAGTGAAGTTTGGAAGACTTTTAAAAGATGACTGGTGTGAAAAAAATCAAAAGGAATTGGCCCAACTCGTTTTTTGTATAGATTATACCGTTGGTTTTCCTGTTTGAATTGTTTACACTAGTCATTGTGGGGCCCTTTATATCTTGCTGTTTGGTGTGAGCCAAGGCTCCGTGTTGAAGGCCGTACTTTGACCTATAATTGTTTACTTTTTTCACATTGTGACTTGGATGGAGAGTTGTCTCATTGGCACTCATAACAGTGCGATATCCAGGAACGGAAAAAAAAGAAAATTCACTCTTTTTATGATAGAGTCGAGAAAGATACTGATCAAAAGTTATTTCTAAATAATAATTGTACATTTTAAAGAAATTGTTTGTTAAACTGTGTTATTAGAAATATACATGCAAAAAAGACGATGTTTTATGTTCAGTATTTATCGAGATAATTGCATTAGAAGCTTCTGAAACTGAAATTTAAAGAATGTCAATCTTTGCTGCATATTGATAAAAAAAAATGGAAAAAATCATGTACATACAAAATCTAAAGATCTTAGGGTCACCAATTTTTGGAGTGTTCCACAAAGTCCTTAACATGTTGCAATTTCCCAAAATATTCTTATTTTTCACATTCTAAGTTTTCGAGTACACCGTTCTCATGTCACGTGAAAATTCCATATAGACATATTGTTTTTTCGTGAATATAACAATGTACAAGTCTGTCTGTGAAGGTTAAAAAATTTAAAGACAAATATTCTTATAAAGTAGGCGTCTTTTACTATTTTTATACAATTTTAAGAAAAGGTCGTCTCGATTTTTGTACAAGTATTTGCGGTCTTCTCGATCTGTTCACATTCAATGTTTACATTGGGATAAGGTTTGTTTGAATTTGCTTAGTAACTTAATTTCAAAAGTGCCAATCTTTGCTGCATATCAATCGATTACTTTGAAATTTTTTCCCGGACTCTCTCTGATCTAACTGCATATATATACGGACAAATAGCATGTTCCAGACAGGTTTGCAGCCAGTAAAAAAATTAATTGAAATTTGTTCTCCAGGAATTCATTCGCATAGCAACATTTTAAACCAATTTTACACCAAGCTCCTTTAATCTGCTGTACTCGTCGTTTTCTATTTAAAGAAGGAAATGATAACATTAAATGGAAGTTTTGTTTTTATTTCACCTTATTCCTATTTTCGTTTTTTTACCAGAACCTTTTCCCGTGAATGTATAATTGATAGCGTCCTTGTTAAAATATGACAAACATTTAAAAGATCAAGTTTTCAGTGTTTACAGGGGAGGTAATATTTTGTCACTATATTTGGGTGTATTTAACAAATTTAAAGGGAGTTGGATTAACCTCTTTCCCATCGCGGTCGGTCCACTTTATATTGATTTTATTATTTATGTGTTTGCGTCCTGAATATACAGGACATGCTTGCCACTGAACGTTAATCTAACAAAAAAGTATCAATCTCATCATGATGTATATGTTGTAGCATGGTAATATCGATACTTTTGTTTTTCGGTTGTATCATACTTTGATATTATATATCTGATGAGTTAATTTCTAATTTTAACTACTTATTGAGTAGTTTCTAGTCAGTGGTTATATTTATTATAAGATATGCTCATGGCTCATGATCAGTGAGTTTTGATTGATTGGGTATTTGTTTACTCTCTAGGTTTTACTAGTTCGTGTTATGAAAACTCTGTTTTCTCTATGATAATTGGTTGATTAAGTCATATGTCTTTTTTGGAGGGAAATTCTTTTGTTTTGGTTAGAATTTGCTTATATTTTTAACTGAATAGTACTGTACTGTTCCTTGATATAATTTGGTCTTTCCACTTCTCCGTGGAAAGACCTATTGCTTTTGTTCTGATTATTTTTTTTTTTTTTTTTTCACATAATTTTTTTCTTCCGCTGTATTGATGTTTCAAAAGATGTCGCTTAAATATTTTGTATATGATATTGTACAGTTTATACGCTTTTGAAACTGACCCTGTTTAACCGAACACTTTTCTTTGTAAGAGTTATCTCCTGGAACACTGTTTTTCTTGTTATGACATCTCCTTCGCAACCGCAAGAGAAAGCGATAACAAATTCATTTTTCCAAATATATCCTCAGATTGTTACGTTTAATTTTGACCAAAGCGTTCCGTAGACTCCATATGAGAGTTATTTCCCCTTTTTTATCTTACATTAGTGAAATGTTATAGTAACTCATAAAACTTTAGTCATAGAGACCTAGGGTCTTTTGATTTCAGGTCCTAGATCCTCCAAAATAAAAATGGTCAAGGTCAAAGGTCAAGGTCATATTTTCTAAATTTTGATTTTGGCTTATTTTCACTTATTATCATATCTACTATTTCAGGTTGTCATAGCAACGCTACAAAAATATTAAATTGCTCAATACTGTGCAAATCATATCAAGACAAGATGTCCTTTTTCCGATATTAGAGTTATGAAATTACTTTATTACAATTTTGATTTCCTGCTTAATTGTGAAAAATACATATTTTACTATTTTTGGGGTGGTATTTTGACAAGTATCTCAGGAAATGAAATTTGTTGCCATGGAAAACAATGGATTTGAAAAAAAATATATACTATTTTTATCTTTTTTGTGTTACATTACATTCAACACATCATTAAAACACCAATTTTTATTAAAATAAAGTATTTTTTGACATTCCATTCAAAGCTCGGTGCTTGCTGACATGACCTCTAAGGTGGTACATAACACTACAGGGAGATAACTCTGTAAAAATCAGCTGAACGTTTTAATCACGCTCTATTGTTGAGGAAATATTAAGCTTCTCAATGATCAAAATTAGTGTTTGTCAAACTGCTATATATCCAATGAAATTTTTCCGATAAAGTGTGTTTCAAGTTTTTTGAAATTTTTATATTTTTGTCAAAGGTTAAAGTAAATATTTTGTCAAAATTTTATGAAAATTAAACGAGCCAAATTAATTTTAGTAAGGTGTATATTACCACATTAAGGGTACAGATTTGGAAAGGCAACCAAGTCCTTTTATCAGTAAAATACCGAAAAAATGTAAAAATCGATTTTTTTTTTCTTCTGATGCTATTTCGTAATCTTTTGGAAGCTTCTGTCAAAGTTTCGTAAGATTCTATGAAGGTTTGACAAAGTTAGTGGTCTAAAAAAAACTTTAACCATGTATGCCTAAATGTTTTCGACGGAATGTAGGATCGCTGTGTCTCGTTCCTTGATATTAAGTCGCTTACTCGACAAAAATCTAAGTCTATTAAATCATAATTTGTTTTGAAATTCCTTAAATTATTTCTTTACTTGAACCTTTAGAATCATACTTTTTTGGTCGTTTTAGATATCTTTTTAACCAAAAGATGATTGACAGTTGATCGTTATCTTTGATATTTTCTTTTCTTGTTTTCGACCTGATCATTCTGGGACTGTCTTAATGATTGTCACCACCTTCTAATCAAGAAGCTGTTCGTTATCTTTGATATTTTTTTTTCTTGTTTTCAACCTGATCATTCTGGGACTGTCTTAATGATTGTCACCACCTTCTAATCAAGAAGTTCTTCGTTATCTTTGATATTTTCTTTTCTTGTTTTCGACCTGATCATTCTGGGACTGTCTTAATGATTGTCACCACCTTCTAATCAAGAAAACTTCAGAAAAGTACATTAAATGATGCTCAATAGCTAGTAGATACGTTATCTTTGATATTTTCTTTTCTTGTTTTCAACCTGATCATTCGGGGACTGTCTTAAAGATCGTCACCACCTTCTAATCAAGAAGATAAAAAACACAGATCTTTTATTTTAATAAAATATACATCAAACTGATGGATGACAAAATTATTGTGTTTAAATAGTCCAGTTTTGTATTTGTTCCTCTGTTAAAAGCATCCAAAATCAGGTCAAACCAATCTCTTTCTGGAGGTGCTGGTGTCGTGGTGGGCGGGGCCTGGGTTAAACTTTTACATTCATCTTCTATTGACGGTAAATATGGACAATTTCCCCGACTTGTGGTCTCTGGATCACTCCAATGCTGAAGTTCACATATGCCTTTTAATATTTGAAGGTTTTCAACAGTAGGTGGAAAAGCTGACGAATGCAATGGGTACACATTTGCATATTTCATAAACCCACTGAGTTGAGGTGTTAGTCCTATAATGTACTCCTCCCCCACTTCGGTTTGATAGGCAACATTTGCACATAACTCCTCTTCGCCAATTGATTCTATGATAAGATTTTCTGGAATGCGAAACTTCCCTGCTTTGAGGACACAATAGACTACAAATCTACTGTCTACGTCATTTGGACTGCGGAATTTGCCATGTTCGACATCTTTTCCATAAACTACAACATCGGATTTAAATAGTATGTCTTCCATTGTTAGGTTTCGCCATTCTTGTACATAACAAGCAACATTTATATTAACAAAAGTTGAGAACAGTGCACACATAAACGTGATTCCAGTTATATCCATTTTGTTTTCATAGAAATAACTTATCTGATAGTCAAGAGTAATAGAAATCTTTTATAATTTAGTACAGCCTGCGTATATAAAACCTCACTTGTTGACACTGATATAGTACACTATGATTTATCATGTTAATATAATTGTAAGAATTATACTAAAAATATACAAATAAGACAGACGGTTATATAAATTATATAGTAATTAATTATTCAATATTAATATTATCATATTATTATAAACAATGGTTTGCATATTTTTTCTGACTATGACTGCTCTTTGGAACAAGTCATTTCTACTAGTTCACATAACCGCCTCACGAGTAAAGAAGCCCCACTGAAAAAGAAGGATAAAATAGTAAGACATTCTCTAAAAAAAATTATGTACTTCAAATTTCAATGTTTTAAACAGTTCTATTGATATTATTTCACATTTTCACTCGATTTTTACGTAAAAAGTGCACAATTCAATAATTTAACAAACAGAACAGTCCCTGTAAATATGTTACATATTGCAAGACTTGCGTAACGAATATCATGCATATTCTTCATTCGCAATTGTCAGTATCCTGAGAAGCTTCGAAGCAGGCTTTTGATAAAGTTCAGGTTACATTGCATGTGTGTTCTTAATCATTAGCTTTTAAATGAACAATGAATAATTCAAACGATAAATAAACTTTATAGCCGACTATGCGGTATGGGTTTTGCTCATTGTTGAAGGCCGTACAGTGACTTATAGTTGTTAGCTTCCATGTCATTTGGTCTCTGGTGGAGAGTTATCTCATTGGCAATTATATCACATCTTCTTATTTTTATATCTATCATAGATAACAGGATTACAATTATGAACGACAGACGCGCGTTTCGTCTACAAATAAAGACTCATCAGTGACACACGAATCAAAAAATTAAAAAGGACAAATAAAGTACGAAGTCGCAGAGCATTGAGGACTAAACATTTCGAAATGTTTGCCAAATACAGCTAAGGTAATCTATTCCCGGGGATAGAAAATACAAAAGTTTTGTAATTATGATCATATCAATGATAACTCATGTCAACACAGAAGTGTTGACTACTGGGCTAGTGACACCCTCGGGGATCACCAGCAGTGGCATCGACCCAGTAGTTGTAAATAAACTCATCAAAGATACCAGGATTAAAATTCATTTAGGACATGATATGTTAAATATGATGATGACCAAAACACACACACCATTTTCTTAACATCAAAACTACTTTTGTTAAAACATTTATCTAGCAAATTACACATTAGTACATAAAGTTTTTATTTCGAACCAAATATGTATTAATTTAGATTTTCTGAAATATTTTTTTATGTCCGTTTGTTTACCTCATGTTATTAAATATCCAACTGTGGTCCAAGAATATACTGAAGCAAACAGAATATCAGTTATTTTTGTAAACTATATAATTACTTCCATACTGTGTATTAATCTTCATGTTGCATTTCCTCGTCTAAAATCAAATGTTAATTCATTAAAAAAAAGATCAAGAGATATGGGGCATTTCTTTCCTTCTTATTTTTCAAAATATAGAAAATAATGAGATAAATAATCTCAATCAAAACAACTATAATATTTTACCAATCTTGTACCTGTTGTTGTTTTTTTCTTTTTCATCAAATAAGGGTTTCCTGTATACAATATTTTGAAAATTGGGGAAAAAAACGTAAAGTTTTGTTATCAACCGACCCTCATTTGTCAATTTCTAGATTTTAGTCTAGATATGAGGTAGAATTCACTGTATCTATTGTGTCACCATAGTCACCAAACTTTACTTTATTCAGTGCATGAGAGGATATCATCTATATAGCGGAACTCCCTTTTTCTTATGAAAATGACAAAGTTTGCATTTCAATGTGTAAATCTCAAAAAGTTTACTCGGGTAAAAAATAAAATAAAAGTTGCACAATGGAAGTATTTACATGAAAGTTTCATTGAAGTTCTGTCGTAGTTTTTATGTGTAGCGGATACAACATGCCTATCACTTTCTGTACAGCATAGCAAATTCGTGTTTTGCATTTATTAGAAACCCCGAAAAATCATTTTTATTAAAAAAATGAAATGTATATACAACGCCATAAGACAACTAAAATTCTTTTTAATTTTCATTGAACTAAAGTGATTGCTTTATGAGGATTTGTTGATACAAGTAGAGGAACGACAAACGTACCGACCATCAAACAATATTTAAAGAGGCTTGAAAATAAGTACAAAGACCTTTACTTTTCTACTAGTCGAATAAAAGAAAATATGTATGTGTAAGTATCAAGTGATTTTATATTTTAAACTCGGTTTAAAAATATTTTATTATCTATTTATTTAACATTCTTTCATCTATTTTTATTAGAAGTAGTATTTTAGTAAAAATCGCCTATTATGTTATCTGTGTGTATAAATTGTATAGCAAATTAATTTAATAAGACCACACATTTTTAATGCTGCAAGGAACTGCAATTCTGTGTTGGTGTGCCTGCGATTGCTTTCCAATAAGATATTGAAACATTTCATATACCACCTGTAATCGTATAGCTTTTTATGAGATTGCATGCTTTTTGTTGGTTTCCAAATGCAAAACATAGAATTTGCATTTCGTAATTGGAAACTTTCCAACATGTACATAATATGCTTATTTGTTTTAAATTGTTGTGCACTTTATAAGGGCTGGTGAACGTCGTAGATATATTCATTTTGTTTTTATTGCTGTCCAATTGACGATTCCCAGGCCTCATATCACCCTTTATTCAAATTTTCAAAAATGAAATAAAATAGCATGAAGAAATTATAGCTTGACATACCTTTTGATAAAAGTTTATATTAGTTTTGATAAGCCGGTCATAAGAAGGCATAGCTGGCCTTACATTATGTTCTAAGTATGCCTCTGGACCGCCCAGTATTCCCTTACTAAGATGACGGAATCTGTCAAGCTTTAAAAATAAAAAAAAATAAGTTATGTTTTCTTTTTGGCATTCAATTAAAATACATATCGTAATTAAAGAGGTCGGACCAGTTTCCCGTGTATTTGTTTCACTCACTGGGACATAATCTAAAAGTTGTCAAATCCTGCTGAAATTTTCTATACCATATGCTTAGGGAGCAACCATTTAACTTCAAATGGGGGGGGGGGGGGGGGGGGGGTATGGTTTTTTGTCTGAGTCAGAAAGTTTTTTCGTTTTACGACGCTATCAATCAAATTATTTTTTTTCAAAATTTAACACTATAAGGTATGGGGACAATCTGGATTCAGAATATTTTTTTTTTTATCTGCTTGACCACAATATTTTTTACATCAAATTGGGGATCAGAATGGTCTTTCCCTTAATAAATTGTTTCACGATTTTTTTCTCAATACATTCCATAAATCAAAATGCAATTTAGTTCTATAATAGTATGTTGCTGTTGAAAACATTTTGATACAAATTATTTGTCAAATTTTACATCGGAGGATATCGCTTACCAAAATGATTTAATTTGTATAAAAAAACAATGATTATCTTCCAACATAATTTGTTTTTGGTTTACTATGTCTCCTTATACCTTTTAAAGAAAAATACTAAAAATCTGCCAAAATCTGCCATATTGAGTTTTTTGTGATATCTTCAGGCGTTTACATTTAACTGATCTGTCAGTATATGTGTCTAATATTGTAGAACCTTGAAATTACTCATATCGGGATGTGTTACTTTGAAAGATTAAAGCGAAGATTAATAGACTTTATGAATCTGGCCCTTGTGTGAAATAATTTCAAGCGAAACTGACCCTACCTCTTTACCAAACCTATATTGATTAGTCTTGTTAGAAAGAGTTGCTATCATAGTATACATAATTTATATTATATAATGATGTTAAATACATGAACACAAAACATCATTCATAATTTTCCTATGTCACAAATGCTAGCTTTGGTACTTGTACAATGCAAGGTAAATTGATCTATAATTTCAAATCAAAGTCTTATTTATTGATTTCTTAGCTACTTTTCACAAGCCTTTCGCAGTTCACTCGCTCACAGAAATAAATTACTATTGCAGGTTATGACTGTTCTGCTAAGATGTGATTTTACCTTTTGCATTTCAAATTTTCGGCAGCAGACGTACCTATGGCATTGCAGGTTTTGAATGTTTTTCTACGATGAGATTTTATCTTTTGGCATTTCAAACTTTCGACAGCAGACGTACCTATTCAATGCAGGTTTTGACTGTTTTATTAAGATGTGATTATATCTTTTTTGCATTTCAAACTTTCGGCCGCAGACGTTCCTATTGCTTTTCAGGTTTCAAATGTTTTGCTACGATGATATTTCATCTTTTTACATTTCAAACTTTCGGTGCAGATGTACCTATTGTAATGCAGGTTTTGACTGTTTTATTAAGATGAGATTTTATCTTTTTTGCACTTTAAACTTTCGACCGCAGATGTACCTATTGCATTGCAGGTTTTGAGTGTTTTACTAAGATGAGATCTTATTTTTTGCATTTCAAACTTTCGGCCGCAGACATACCTATTGCATTGCAGGTTTTGACTGTTTTACTAAGATGTGATTTATCGTTTAAAATTTGCTTTTCAAAATTTTCGGCCGCAGACGTACCTAATAGATTAGACCGTTGGTTTTCGCGTTTGAATTGTTTTACACTATCATTTTGGGCCCTTGATAGCTTGCTGTTCGGTGTGAGCCAAGGCTCCGTGTTGAAGGCCGTACTTTGACCTATAATTGTTAACTTTTTATACATAGTGACTTGGATGGATAGTTGTCTCATTGGCATTGGCACTCATACCACATCTTCTTATTTATACTAATGAACATTCAAGCTCTTTGTACAAAATAATCCGTGATTTTTTTTATTTCTTATCAAGGTCATTGACTTACAGTCACTGTTAATTTCTGTATTTAAAAGTGGTTCATATTTATATAAAATGAAAGTCTGCACACAATTTTCTTTTTCTTGGACTACATTTGATTTTACTTTAGTATAAGAAATACGCACATGTTCTTGTTTGACGTTGATCGGGCGGTTTAGGATAATCCATGTGACATATTCTGAACACCCGGGTGTTGTTAGTGATCCATGGTATGTCACATACTGGTCAGTATTGGGAAATAGAATCTCTAATGGTATTCCGGATATTGTTGTCGTCTGACCTGTTAAGTAAACATTTGCTGAAATTATTTTTAAAACGATTGTAAGGTATTTTATCGTCATAAGACGATCCCTTATTTTACTTTTCCACAACAAAGTTAAAACTACGGTTGATTTTTTTTTGTCTACCTTGTGGTTGACCATGCTACTGGTCTAGCTAATACTGAAATACTACACCGACATTCCAGCTAACGTCACGGTGCACAGAATACCCTAGGCACCTATTTTAGAAAAAAAATGCGAAGGCTGAAATCTTATAGGTGCTTCTTGGAGACTTAACCAGTAGTATTTTATCATTTTTATTATGCACGTTTTTAACAGGCTAAATATACTAAAGTTTCACAAAACGGTCACATTCTATATCAACAGATGCAGTATCCAGTGCGAATAAGTAAAATTTAAGGAAATACAAAAAGTCGACTTTTAAAAATGAGTATTTAAAATATGTTACAGGCGTCCATTTCTTGCATGATAAGCATAGACCGATGTCAAATTGTTCCCAAATATGAAGAGACAAAACAAATCATCAGTTATTCGATTTTTACAGCTGTGTGATTAAGCATTAGGTACTCCCTCTTCATTACAGAAACTTTGATATATCGTTTGGAGGTTGGGTTAAATCAATTTTTCTATGATTCAGTAAGGATTCAAAATAAAATTTGTGGAACTATTTAGTAAATAAGGATACATCTATAAAAATAGACACAGAACGGAAACTTTTGTCTGCTTCTTAAATAAATGTAGGTGAAAAAAAACTGGCAAAATAGGTGAAATTTTGGTACCCAGGCTATACTTGTATTGTACCATCATAGCCTTTTACCTGCCTTAATTAGCGCCTTTTCCCGGCTTCAAAATAATCTTGTTCATTTTCCGAAACGCAAAAATAGCGCATGGTCAGCAGAAATGTTTAACAGCAACATGTTGTTTGTTACGTTATCAAAAGTTTAAAACCATACAAAACATAAATGTTGTTATTACCTTTTAGTCTAACAATCTCTGTATATTTTGACATAAGCTGAAAAGCCTCATTACTTGGAACACCATACTGGAAATATGCAAATTTTGAAATGTGAATACTGACTGATATCGACTCTTTTTACCTTCCTTAATAATTTGTCCAGGTCATATCAAATAATATCTACAAATGTTATGTACATACATCAAAATTTTAGAATTCATGAAAATAATTGCCAGCTAGCTTTCTAATAGTCTAAAGTTTACAAAAAAGTTATAAAATAACAAGGGGGCAATCAATAATTAAATATAAGTCGATGAAAGATCGACAACACCATGTCCAACGAAAAATGACGAAAAAAATACATCAGTTAACAAAACACTTATAAGGAAACTAAATAGATATGAAGCAACTCACCCACCAAAAGTAACAAATAAGATAGACCAGTTTTCTACAGAAAACTTTGTAAAACACCTTCTTCCAGTATGGCAGAGTTCATTGAAATTTACAATAAAAGATTACCTTGCAGAAAATAGCGATGATAGCAACTCCATGGAATGAATCTAAAGCTTGCGACAAGTTATGATAGAGATCAACATTATATGTTATCAAATGTATCTGAAAATAAAAACAAATAAAATGAGAAGTTTAAAGATACAAGTTGTCCGAATTATCTTGCTGTATGCTTCATACAAACTATGTAATATACATTCATATTAATACCACTGGGCGAATACTGTTGCTGTGAGACTGTTGATTCCTAAATGATAGAGTACCTATCATTTGCCTAATGGACATTATATTGGATCTGCCATGATTTTATTGATACGTCTTTAATATAAATGTTCCGGTTTTTTTTTAATTATATAATTACTCTAAAATTAAGGTTGCAAACTCCTCAGGCAAAGCCGGGTAATCCATATACAGACGGACAAGGCAAGGTACTCCATATACAGACGGACAAGGCAAGGTACTCCATATACGGTTTTATCTAATGTGTAATACCTTCTTTCCAAACGCTTTATGCATTTGGCTTCACAAGCTTTTGAGAAGCTAGGACAATTTTACATGTAATGTCATTTGTATCAGCGCATCCAAACGTATTCATTAACATAATGTTGGTTGTAACTCAGGACAGATATTCCATTCCTCATTTTTATTATTAAAATAGATATAATAGATATGTATGTATTAAATATGTAAAAAGTAACCTCTGCTGGAAAACTTGTCCCATCAATGGAATGTTCTGAGCCTTTACTGTGATTACGACCAAAGTGGACTTTTAGTTGTGTTATTTTGTGTCTATATTTCAAGGGTCCCGAGAAAACAATGGGACCATCTTCAACATCAACAGTAATCCCACGTCCAGTGTTCGTTATGTTGCCAGAGACCTAAATTAATAAAGAGTCTTTCATATAGTATTTCAGGTCTTGAATTCAAGACATTCAATTAAATGAATATTGCGTCAACACTTTCTACCAAAAGCATGTAGTTCATCCATTTCAAATACATTCTTTGTGAATAGTTTGTTAGAAGTGTCAAAATTAAATATATGATAAACAAAACTGGTGATCCTTTTTGTTTTACCTGGATGTGAAATAATACCAAACATAGCTTTAAAACAAAAGCCACAGGGCGCTAAGCAGACAACAATCAACCAATCAGTTTATTCAAAATGTACAAAAAAGAATAGTTTTTTATTCATAAACTTGACAATACACATTCAATAACTGACGATTTGTAATATTCACAGAGATAGAGAGAGAAAGAGGAAAGATAAAGATATTTTTCCCCTAATGTGAGTTTTTTTTAATCCAAGTATATGTTCATTTCAAAATAAGTATCCTCTGATGACTGACAATTTATATTTGCTTTAATTTTATATTATTGTATTGTTATCATAATAAGTACATCCTATTAGTATGCCAAATTATTACCCTCTTAATTCAATTTAATGTTTTAAAGTCTTATCTCTCAATGACTGACAATGGATATTTGATGTACGTTTGCATGAGTATCATGTCACTTTAGTATTGGTATCCTAATAAGTATAGACCATTGGTATGCCATTTTTTGCTGTACTTTTATATTAGTATTATGCCATTGTAGAAGTAATTATGACTGAATGAATTAGAAGGCTGTTGCATCAGTATCTCATTCTTAAAAGAGGGGCGAAAGCAACAAAAAGGACACTCAAACTCACCAGTCGAAAACAAACTGACACACTAATTTTAGCAAATTTTATCCTTTATACCTACTTTTCTAGGAATAATATAAAACGGATCAAGATTAGGATCGTACAACAGATGACTTGTGTTAATGTCTATTGGAGACTGGAATTTTCCATTGGAACATATCAGCCATTCGTCTATTGTTTTACCCCAGTTTTCCGCTCCTTTAACATAAAACATACATGTTTAATAAAATTCCTGTACATAATCTTACAATGGATAAGTGGTGACGATTTGTAACCAAACTATTTGTATGAATTTTTTTAATTAACTCTGTTAGAAAGTCTGAATATAGTGCTCAATAATACATGTTTTATGCCCCAAGTACGGTAGGGACATTATGTTTTTATTACTTTGCGACCGTACATCTGTCCGTCTGTCCGCTTGTCCATCCTGTATCGTGTAAAATATTTAGATAATGTAGTTAACCATGAAGGTGTGGTCACATCAACTTGAAACTTAGTACACATGTTCATTGTGATGTTAACTTTGTAAATTGTATACCAAATTGCGGTTTGATCCCAATGTCATGGTATACTGGACATAGAAATGTGATAATGTGAAATTAGTAAATTCTCAGGTTCATTAAATATGGACATATAATAGTACAAGTGGCCATGGTATCCTATGAACACGCTTTTTTGATAATAAAGATGCAAGCATCACTACGTCTCCTTATTTTTATATAATACAAGAAAACTCACCTAATTTCCATTTTGTTTATATATATAATTACCAAAAATGCAATCTCCATTATATCATAATGATAGAAGTTTGAACAATCTGATTCTAAAAGGTCAAAGAACACATTGATTTCGACACAACAGTCTCTAATTAATATTGACCATTCAGAAATTGCATATACAGTAAGCTAAAAATATATGATATATTTGTCCTCACCTTTCCACGTTTATAATTGATAACAAGATTTGCACTCGTCGCGAGCAACACTCTGTTGGGTTGAGGAGACACTGCATACACATCAAATTCTTAAAGTAAGATAAAGTCAAATTCCAGCTTACTTCCGGTCTATTTTTTTTTTTACAGTCTTACTGGGAAGCAATAGCCATTGCAAGTCTTGTATCTTTTTTTATTAATTATAATGTAAATGAAGAACATTATCTCTCCTTACCAGAAACTCCTTCATATGTCCACCATTTTTGCCAAAATGAGCCAGATCCAAACACTACAAACACAAAAAACGGCATTAAACAACAAGGGTTTTCATGTTAACTAAATGTATAATAATAAGAAGTTCTTTGAAAATAATTATATCTAAAACGGCATACGATGACCAGTATGAATAAAAAAGATATATTGGATATAATACGTCAAGGAGACAGCAACCTTAAAACATAATTCGTACGGTCGCTAGAAATATAAACTGAGTATTGGCTGCTACCATTAAACACTCGTTAGTTTCTTAATACTGTTACGTGTTATATAAAAATGTTAAACGTCCGCTTTAGAGCTACGAAGGGACGAAACCAAATTAATGTGTGAAAATTTACTCGAGAATTTTCTTGGACTCCTATCAGTTTCCTATATTTGACTACATATTAATTGAATATTAAGAATTTATGCTGCAATGTTTTATTTAATTGTTTTGTTTATTAGAAAAATTGCTCCGCAAAATCATGATTTTTGAAAGATGACATAATTTTGCGGTAGCGCATTCTGTTTATATTGCATATCCTTTCTTTTAAAAAAAATCCTAAACATAATAAGTATGCTTAGATTAGCAAGATTAACATTGTCTTGCAATTTGCCATTGATAAGTTGCGTTTTATCTTTGTCTCAATAATTAAAAAGAAAACATTCTTACCAGAATTAGCACCAAATATGGTTATTAAAACAAAACTAATCCTCATGTCTCAGACAATGACCAGCCTCGACAGCAAGAAATTTTATTTCGATATGCACCAAAGATCGAATCATTAAATAGTTAATTAACTTGAAGATGCACATCAGAGTATTGTATTAGACTATAAATGTTGTTTATATTTGACATGTTCTCCCATATATTACTGATAGCATCATAACACAGATAAGAGGCTATAGAAGAGCATTGAAGAATATGAATACAAGATTAATCAAAGGAAACATAGGATTCATAGAAGTAAAAATATTATAATGAAATTTATGTCTTAGAACATTTAAGATGAACAATTAAGCACTTTTTAAAATACTAGTAATAGAAAATATCTTAAAATAAAAGCCAAGAAATTATAATGCATTCAGTGCATATATGAAACATTTGCGGTGAGCTGCCACCTGAAATGTTGAATTCAACATCAAATGGTTCTCTTAAATATTATTATAATGTCATACAGAGCACTGTTTCTTAACTTAAATAGCAAGACCATATTGCCCGTTACATCCGATTTTTTGGAAAGTTTTCTTTTTTGTTTTTTAAATTAATTTCCATTAACTTTCTTCTTATTTTTATAACTTCAAATAACACAGTGCAATTGGAAATTGACTAGAGGGAACAAGAGGTATTGCCTGAAGTTATTTCACACCAAGGAAATGTTTTAGGTCTTCCAAACATAAAAAAGCTTCTTATGTGCGAGGTACTAAAACAATTATTGTAATTCTCTAAACATGTTACTAAATTCTAAATGCCTAAAATTTTGGTAGTTCATGGAAAATTTTGAGTAAACATCACAAAAATAAATAACAAGGACATTCATAGCCAAACATGAATTCAACTGAAAGTAAAGATATGTTTTGTTTCTCTGATACAAATCGAATTATGTCAGTAAAGGGTGTCTGTCATTTATTGATTTTTTTCAAGTTTACAAAAACCAACTTAAATTTTCAACATTGTATCAAAAGTGTCTTCAACAACAAGTGCCGAATAATGTTTTGATTTAATTTATAGAGTATGAGTAAAACATTTGTAAATTATTTAATGTGTATGATGTACATGTAGATTCTTCTCTTTTCAGTTTTGTAGGTTTTTACATCTCTAGAAGTTAGTCAGTGTCTTTCTTTTGTCATTTTCAATATTTTGTTTTCCAAAAAGTGGGAGGTTCCCACGCCTCTGATAATTCTATGGCCCACTCACTTAACAAGCTGACATGGATATTCATTTAATTACACATACACTCATTAATGAGTTGTGATATGTTAGTCTTTTGGGATGTACAACTTAAGACGGATTAACCTCTTTGACACCCTCGTGCAATATCAGACACCACCACTACTATTCCTTAAATTGACATCACTTTTATAACTAGTTACACCGAATCAATAGACGCATCGCTCATTTGAAAGCAATGTCAAAGCTTAAAATGATCATCAGTCACCGCTAAACAAAGTCTAGATTACATTTGTAGCCAAATTCATACAATGTTATTGGAAATCTAGTAAAGATCAGACTAATTCATTACGAACTTGTCCAACAAATTTCTTTATTGGTATGATCGAACTTGATGAAATAACAGTATCATTTCAGATTTGTAGAGATGAACTTTTTTGTTAAGATTTAAGATCTACTGCATGCGTATACATATATAATGAATTCCAATTGGTGTAAAGGTGGACAAAGATACCGAATTTTCAGTTCCGCTCTGAAGTCATGTTCAATATATATTAAAAGTATGTGTGTGTGTATACTTTTTGTAATGGTTACTTATAATTTGGTTTTATATTTGGCAAATTGGTTTCATTTTCGCAGAGACATTTTTACTGATTGACTCACAAATTAAAAAAGCTGCTTAAATCCGCCTGTTATGAAATTAAGTTTTATCTAGGATCGATATATATAAATGTATTAGTCCAAGGTTTTATCAAAGAGCTGTAGTTTTGTAAAGATCTGGTCTTTGCTAATCAATTTAGCTTTTTTAAAAGTTTCTCTTATAAATATCATAGTTTTCAAGGTAATAGGCAAAATTGAAAAATGTTGTCATTTAAGGACCGCAACTCCTAAAATGAGTGGACTGACGACGTGGTATTATATTGTCTTGCTGATCATTTTTGCTTTGAAGAGTTTCGCTCTTTCTATTATAGTTTTCAAGATAACAGGAAAAAAAACGCAAAACAATGGTAAAAGTCGTCATTTAAGGGCAATCATTCCTATACGGAGTCGACTGAAAATTTTTGCCCTGTTGGCTTATTTGAAGATATTGTCCTACTTATCATTTTTGCTTTTTAAGTTTCTCTTTATTTAATATAGTTTTCAATATAAAAAAAATGGTAAAATCGTCAATTAAGTGCAATATCTCCCTTGAAGAGTCAATTGACGATTTCAGGCATGTTGCTTTTTGTCGAGCCTTCGACTTTTGTCGAAAAAGCGAGACATAGCGATCCTACATTCCGTCGGCGTCGTCGTCGTCGTCGTCGTCGTCGTCGTCGGCGGCGTCCACAAATATTCACTCTGTGGTTAAAGTTTTTGAAATTTTAATAACTTTCTTAAACTATCCTGGATTTCTACCAAACTTGGACAGAAGCTTGTTTATGATCATAAGATTATATTCAAAAGTAAATTTTGTAAAAAAAAAATTCCATTTTTTCCGTATTTTACTTATAAGTGGACTTAGTTTTTCTGCCAGGAAACATTACATTCACTCTGTGGTTAAAGTTTTTGAAATTTTAATAACTTTCTTAAACTATCCTAGATTTCTACCAAACTTGGACAGAAGCTTGTTTATGATCATAAGATTATATTCAAAAGTAAATTTTGTAAAAAAAAAATTCCATTTTTTCCGTATTTTACTTATAAGTGGACTTAGTTTTTCTGCCAGGAAACATTACATTCACTCTGTGGTTAAAGTTTTTGAAATTTTAATAACTTTCTTAAACTATCCTGGATTTCTACCAAACTTGGAAAGAAGCTTGTTTATGATCATAAGATAGTATCCAAAGTAAATTTTGTAAAAAAAAAATTCCATTTTTTTCGTATTTTACTTATAAATGGACTTAGTTTTTCTTCCAGTTAACATTACATTCACTCTGTGGTTAAAGTTTTTAAAATTTTAACAACTTTCTTAAACTATCCTGGATTTGTACCACACTTGGACAGAAGCTTGTTTATGATCAAAAGCTAGTATCTAGAAGGAAATTTTGATAAAATTTTGTTCCATTTTTTCTGTATTTTACTTATAAATGGACTTAAGTTTTTCTTCCAGTCAACAGTACATACATTCTGCAGTTTAAGTTTTTAAAACATTTATTAGATTCATAAATTATCCTGGATTTTTACCAAACTTGGACAGAAGCTTCTTACAATCAAAAGATAGTATAGAGAGGAATATTTTTATTAATTTTTTTCCTCATTTTTGTTGAGCCTGCGATTAACACCAAAAGTAGGCGAGACACTGGGTTCCGCGGAACCCTTACGAATTTTTTGTAGATTTTGCCTTTCTGATTACTTTTGTTGTCTGAAGTTTTCCTCTATTATACTTCTCAAGATAATAGGCAAAACGAAAAATAAATTATAAATCTTCATTTAAGGGTAATAACTCCTGTAAGGGGTCTTCTGACAGTTTTGTTCTAAATGGAATGCAAGTAGATCTCATCATTCTAAACATTTGTCTGGTCAAATTTTTATCTTTAAGGGTTACAAGATACTTGCAATAGACAGTTCTTACATTTTACCCCTATGTTCTATTTTGAACCATGTTGGTTGGCATGCCAGATTACCGAACACATTTTTAAAACTAAGCAAGTATAAATTAGACCACATTTGGTTCTATTTTGCCCAGAATTTTCAGTGTAGATAATTGTAAAATTTAACAGACAATGGATGTGAAAGAATAGCAATAGCGCTCACACTGGCCCTTTGAGCTAAAATTACATCGAATGTTATTTCAAGACGTAATTGTCATATAAATTATTGTTTTCAGCAGGATTGTTCCTGTAAAACTTTATTTCTTGCCCCTTGCTGTTCAAATTGATTTTTTTGTCATTGTCAATTTTCACATTCGTAAGATTGAAGGAGGATACCCACCAAAGTATACTCTAGTTTAAAACAGGCCTACTTTTTGTCAATTAAATTACAACTTTGGTAGTTGTATTATGGATTATTTCAAATTATGAAAAGTCAATCATGACTGCTTTAATTTTTATGCAAGAATTGTCTACCTTTAAAATTAATCATAAAACAATCTGAACTTTTTTCTGGAACAACATAAATAAAGAAAATAAAACAGGTATAGGAATCATTAGACCAGCATTCAACATCATCTGTTTGATGGAAATCTTCTAAAAACATATTTTTCAGTAGGCAAGATGGACTGATATGCAATTTATCATACACATATTATTTCTTATCAGATAGGCATACAAGAAGTATTAAAGTTTCAAAACATGCAACAATGTACTCCATACAAGCAACATGATACCACTCATTCATATAGACAAAAAAATCATTTTACCTGTTTTTATCTGAGGTGCACAATACCTTTTGCATATCCTGAGATCTTATCCAAAATGTACCCTTATTCATGTCTGTTGATACCAGGTAAGATTAATGATGTTTTTGTAACAAAATATAACATTAGCAATTCCTGTAGGAGTAAGATTCAACAAAATAATCCACACAGCGTCAACTATACTCCATATTGTCTCTATAGTGTACTGCCAATACTCGTGTACAGCTGCTGTTGTAAGAAAACATTTTAATGGAAAAGAAGGAATATTCATGAGAAAGAAATGAACAAAACTTTTCAACATGAATTTAAATGAACTATAGTTTTTTATGTTAGTTGTTTTTGTGCCTCGTACCAATCTTTTGAGTTAAGCCAATTGCTACCAATTGGAGGGTTGAGCACTCACAAACATGTTGAACCCTGCCACATTCTTTATGTGTCTGTCCCAAGTCAGGAGCCTGTAGTTCAGTTGTTGTCGTTGGTTCATGTCGGTCATATTTGTTATTCTTTTTGTTATAAATAAGGCTGTTGGTTTTTTCGTTTGAATTCTTTCACATTTTTTATGTCTGGGATTTTCATAGCCGACAATATAGTATGGGTTTCTCACTGTTGAAGGCTGTATGGTTGCCTACAATTACTTCATCCACTTCATGTGAACTCTGGTGGATAGTTGTCTCATTGTGAATCATACCATATCTCCATATTTTTAATTTGTTTAACTATCTCAGTAACTTGATCCTGCCATATGGTTGTGTGTTTGTCCATTTTGAAGTAATCAGTGTATTTCATCAGAGGCTCTTTAATTTTGTATTTTTTTCTTTTCTCCTTTTTATACATAATTCATTTCCATCCTGACTGTTATTGTACTAGACATTATTTTTGATGTCACTATAAAGTTAAAGTATCTCCTTATTGTTGAAGGTTGCAATCTCTTTAAGTTAATTAATCACATTTTAGTGCGGTTTATTGTTTTGACATTAATTCTTGACTCATACATTCAATTTGATTGAGGTCATTCAGTCTAAGACAGATGAAGGAGGGATGCAAAGATCCCAGTATGATTAAGTACCAGAGCATAAACTCTGGAGGGGCCTACATATAAATTGTTGTCATCAAAACTTCTCACCTAATTAAAAAAAAAACTCCTCTTGTACAATGGCAATCAAAATTTTCTATAGCTTTCAGATCATGCAGGCTAGTTAATTGTTAGCTTATTTTTCTTCTATGCATAAAGTATTTGCATTGAATATAAAGTTACCGATAATACATCCACCGTGACATTTACTAGACTTTTTCTATACAAAGATGGCAAAAAGTTTACATTGGCCCAAACCATTGCATTATGCACATAAAATAAATAATACTGGCATTCAAGTTACATCTAGCTTTAATAATTCTAAAGTGGTCTTAAAGTACTCTGGTAAATCAGCAAAGAAAGTCATTGGCTCAGATTTCTTTGTGGGAAATTTCAAAAGTTCTACTCTAGATCTATGTAAATGCAGTGGCATTTTAAGCATGTTTTCAGTGCTTATTCCTAGCTGGTCTGAAACTTCTTTTGGCAATTTCTGAAAAAAAAACAATGAAATAAAATTAATAAGAGTAAATGATACAAAAAAAATAATTGAATGATTTGCTACGAAATAAAATACAACAAATGTAGTGATTCAGGTGATGACAAAAAGCAAAACCAGGTAAGAATATGATTTATATGTATAAAATATATAAAAGTCAATGATACCTGAAATGCATTCACAAAATCTACATACAGTTTATCCAGTATGCAAAACTATCATACATTAATTTGTATATATCATTGTCACAAAAAAAAAATAATATAAATGCAAAACATATACCTGTGGTCCTTTATCAGCTAGTTCTGGGTCTACACACACTAACTGCCCAAGTAAAGGTGCGACTCTATTGGAGTATGTGTTGTCTCCTAGAATTGGTGCTAAATTCTGAGTCATTAACAGTTCACAACAATCCCATTTTGCTACAAGACAAAAAAATGTGAATCATGAAACTATTTTGCACAAACTCAATAATCATGCACACTGAAAATCTACATGTATTACAAACCTACATGAAAATGTCACATAAAAATTCTCCAGACAATATTGAACTAAACTTTTAGCTCATTTTAAGCAGATAAATTAAAAAAAATAGGCTAACTCTAACAAGAGGTTCATATATTATTTACAAGCATATCCACTTATATATCTTATAAATATCTATTCCAATAGTATTATTTTTTGCATTCATCTTATTTAAAGGCAAACAATTCTTATTGAAGCCAACAGCTTTTTCCGTGGCAAAAATATCCTTCTCGTTCTTCTTTTTTTAAATCCTCAAAATATGCCAAATTCAATTTAAAATCCAGTTTTTAGCCATCTTCGAACATCTTTTTTTTGGACACATGTTGAGAAATATAACAAATAGTGTTATTAAAAACTTGTAGTACACCTCTGGTATCTTTAAATTTGTCATCAGTTTTGATTATAGCCCTCGTTTTCTTGATAGAGTATATGAGTATATAAAATGATGGTTGACAATCTCTTGTTCTGTCATAACTGTTTCAATTTGGTACCTACTTTCTTGATCAACAGACATGGCTGATTTCCCTGAATTTGTTTCATTAACAGGGTCAAAATAAAAACATTGCTGTTACCTTCTTGAAATTGAACATTACAGTGACTAAATGCCATACTTAAAAAACTTTTCAATTATTATATAATATCCACAGCATTAAATTGTTAATATGAAAGATATCCTTGGTGCTACATGCATGTATATTAGTTGAAACTATTTTTAATAAGTTTAAAGTCAAATCAATAAAAGAACTTGGGTAAATCAGCAAAATAATGCATTTGCTCTGACTTTTTTGTTGGAAATATCAATAGATTCAACACTTTTAACATGTTTAAGTTACAAATGTAGGTTAAACTACTTTTTACTAGTTAAACATGTTAACTAATTGTTCAACTAGGATATATGTATATTTAGGATCATTGGTGATATTTTCACATGTTATTAGAATTTATACACTTTCATGTGATAGTTATCAGTTCAGCATATATATATCTGAATGTTGTATAATATGTTTGTTTTCAGTACTAATACGAATTCAGGATAATATCAAGATTGTATGCATCATCATTTTTATGCTTGAAAGGCATGATGCTTGTAACAATGTTGAGCAGAGCAATTAATCTTGGAAATGATTCACCACATTACAAATAGCTCATTCAAGGTAGATAATTGATTGAGAAAAAATTAGTCTAAAAGACTTCTACACATTTGTTGCCAAACTGTTTACCATTTTCCTTCAAAACCTTAATTAATGCAAATATAAAGGATAGTCCTACAAATGACTGAATGGGGGTCTTTGTTTTTTTTTCTATAACTAATTATTGACGCAAATATTGTCAAATCAAAATAGCAGTAGAATATGGTCACCTTATGACAATAGATCCTTCCAAGCATGAAAGCTTTCTAAAAAACAGATCAAGAGAGAATAATGTGTTACGGATGGATGGATAGATAGACAGAGACTTGTATTGCAGTGGTTCAGCATATGACAATATAAATCTATGAATCACATTTTACTTTCTACTTACACGTGTTAGTCATTAGTTCAACAAATCCACTTTCCAGTCTTTTTGACAGTATTCTTGTCTTGTAGGTGCATATCATACCTTGTCCTTTTTTCCTTTCACTCACTGACAATTTGTTAACCTCTATAGGCTATATAAAATGTAAAAAGAATTTATTTTGTAACAATATGAAGGTAAATCCGTCAAATGCACCAAACTTATAAAGTGTTATTTTCATTTACTTGTACAATATTTCATATGCTATAAATAAATTCTAAGCTCTAGTTAAAAAATCTTCAGAAATTCACAACTTAATTCAAATAACTCATTTCGTACTTTGATTATCATACTAGTTATGTATGTTCACCAACTATTTCAATACATTATATCATCAAGGTTGACTCTGTTTCAAAATAAGTACTGAAGTATTCAATATTTGATATTTCCTGTGCTCAAGTTCTTATATTAGACAAAATTGACAAACCTACAAATTTCAAAGGTCTAAAATGAGTTGAGTCTTGACATATCAGAAAAGTCAACTTTATTTCATTTTGATAGTTGGTTGGACACAAGTGGGCAGACTTTTGCCTTCTGTCAAAACTAAAGGTAAAGAGAGTTGGAAAGGTTACAAAATTTAACATTTTATCATCTGAAATCACATTCACTTTTTTTTAATTTCTAAAAAAGATGAATCATTATCTGACCTAGGGATCCTTCTGATCAAGATTTATTTGAACATGGCTCAAATATAATGCCAATAAGGGAAGGAACTCTTTGTCAGATCCTTGTAAGCAAAGATTAGATGCAGGATCTGTATTTTAATCATATTGTTTTTGGGGAAATTTGTTCGAGTATCATTATGTACGTTAGTTGGACAATGGAGATTTGAATGTGGTTGATCTGATGTTAATACTTATCCAGATACATGCCAAATACAATTAGAAAATTCATTTTTTTGAAACGGGTTGATCCTATGATTCATATTTGTTCACATATATGGCAACTGAAATCACATACAAAAAGTGTGTCAAACATTTAACCTTATTTTCGGTGCATAAGAAGTTGTACAGAAATGAGTATTTAAATATTTATCAACCATGATTTCATTACGATTTACTTGATTCTCTTGGAAAATCTGATTATATACAATTAATGTCTGACCATCTGTCATGATGTCTGCAGGTAATTTCATTTCATAAGAAATTTTGAATTATCTAATATACATTTATACTTCAAATCATTACCTGCCAAAATATCTAAAATTATTTTCTCACCAAGAATGTATTATGGAACTTAATATATTTGAACTGTTTTACTTGTAAAAATTATTTTATAAACTTTATGTACTTAAGAACACAAAACAAAACTTTTGAAAGCCAGGGATGTAGAATTACTTGAATATTTGAGAAGTTATATTTCCAAAAAGGACATAAAAGAAACGCAAAACCCACATAAGGTTAACTTTGGCTTTTGTCTATTTAGCTTACTACTGTAATAATCTATCAGTACCCACTAAAATCATTCTTGCTAAGTGAAACTGCTTGCTTCAGATGGCCTCTACCAAATATAGATCAAAGTTCCACCTGTGTAATATTCTGTCTAGTGACATTTTTAAAAACAGCTCTTAATAGTATACCAAATAGAATTGACCTATTGCATGAAAATTGGCTCAGTTTGTAAAATTTTAATCGTAATCAATAGCTTGATTTCATAAATACCTCAAGTTTACCCTGAATCTCTTTCTTTTTCAGAAATATTTGTTTAATCTCTTCTGACAGGTTCTCAGAATTCCCAATACATAGCAAACTAAAATCCAAATATAGTTAATTAATACATGGAACTACCAGAATGCTCTATTCCTTCATATGGTTGTCTAACTATTAATGTCAAATTCATTGTGAATCTTGAACCTTTGGCAACAGAAAACAAATTGTTTTTCACATTCTAATGAGCATAATTCACCAAAATAAAAATTTAGTTACGGGATCATAAGATATTGTCTGGAAAATTTTTTTTGGGGGCAAATATCGAACAATTCATAGGCATTGTGACCTATACCTTTGACCTGATGACTCAAAAATCAAGAGCAGTCGTGTTTTTACAAGCGCCATTTCCAAGCGAAGTTTGATGAAGGTAAGACAAATGGCTAAACAAGAGTGCACACACAAAATGTCTCACCTGCTTAACTAACTATGACTGATTTTATATTTTGATAGTCTAAAGATAAGTTTTACTACAAGAATAAAAGAACAGAGTTCCAATGTCCCCCGCCTTGCACATATTTTATCTATTCAGGGGCAATAACTAATTTCTTGTTCTATAAAACAATTCATAAATAAAAGGCGTGTGTGGGGGACAAAAAAGTTTATACTTTACTAAATATAAGTTTTATAAAAAATTGAACCCATGAGAGCGCTAACGAGGCAATTTTCCATAAATTTAATATTTCCAAGGGTCATGACTCTTTTGAAAAAAGTCGATCAGCCACCATTATAAAACTTGTCCGAGATATTGCTGATATTAACCTATAGTATAAGTTTTATGAAAATCAGGCAAGAATTGTAGCTGTGAGAGCGCTAACAAGACCGGACCGACGGACGGACAGACACACGGACAGACACTTGGACACACAGTATTTCCATGTCCCCCACAACGCATTACGCAGGGGACAATAACATAAACTTAACATTATTAATGATCCATGGAAATAAGGTCAAGGTCCGTAAACCAAGCCACAAATTTGTTAAGACATGTACACCTTACAATCATTCCCTACACAAAATATAGTTGACCTATTGCATGTAGTATATGAGAAACAGACCAAACTATGAAAACTTAATATTGACCAATGAACCATGACAATGAGATCAAGGTCAGATGAACCCTGCCAGACAGAAATGTACACCTGACAATCATTCCATGCATCAAATATAGTTGACCTTATCGCTTATAGTATCTAATAAACATTGACCAAACTTAATATTGACCAATAAACCATGAAAATTAGGTCAAGGTCCGATGAACCCTGCCAGAAAGACATGTACACCTTACAATCATTCCATACACCAAATATAATTGACCTATTGCTTATTGTACATTGTATTAGAAAATTAGACCAAAATACAAAAACTTAACATTGACCAATGAACTGTGAATATGAGGTCAAGAGCAGATGAAACCTGCCAGACTAACATGCACACCTTCCAATCATTCTATACACCAAATATAGTTGACTTACTGCTTACAGTATCTGAGAAAAGGACCTAATCACATAACTTTAACCTTGATCACATATCCATGAATGAGGTCAAGGTCAGCTGAACCCTGTCTGATGGACATGTAGACCTTGCAAGGAACCCACATACTAAGTATACTTATCCATTACTTATAATAAGTGAGAAATTCACATGACAAAAAAACTAAAACTAGAGGCTCAAAAGAGCCTGTGTTGCTCACCTGCATCTTCAACAATGACCACTTTTAGTAAAAATCATTAAAGATGAATAACATTTAGTATAAAGAGTTAACTGACAATTTCAGACATATTTGTAGATCTTATCCTGCTGATAATTTTTCCTTTTTAAAGTTTCTATTTATCTATTATAGTCTTCACGATAATAGCTTGGCAAACAATAATTGTTTTTTATATAGATTAGACCGTTGGTTTTCCTGTTTGAATGGTTTTACACTAGTAATTTTTGGGGCCCTTTATAGCTTGCTGTTCGGTGTGAGCCAAGGCTCCGTGTTGAAGACCGTACTTTGACCTATAATGGTTTACTTTTACAAATTGTGACTTGGATGGAGAGTTGTCTCATTGGCACTCATACCACATCTTCTTATATCTATAAAAATGTAAAAATAACAAGAAATGATTGTAACAGGATGTTGTTATGAAGTCTCTCAAACAAAGCTCCCATAATTCGTCATTCCCTGGGTCGCCTGACATTGGGCAAAGTCCAGTAAAAATTGGTTTGGTCCAGTAAAGTGATATGCATTAGTGACACCTGGAGACTGACCCTGTATATCATTCAAATCTTCGAGACATGACGAACAGGAATATATATAGTTTAGGGGTGGGGATCTCAACCATTTACAAGATATTAGAACATTGGTGGTGGGGGAACCCCTGGGGACTGACCCTGTATATCATTCAAATGTTTGAGACATGACAAACAGGAATATATATGGTTTAGGGGTGGGGATCTCGACCATTTACAAGATATTAGAACAGTGGTGGTGGGGTAACCCCTGGGGACTGACCCTATATATCATTCAAATGTTTGGGACATGACGAACAGGATTATAATAGACTTAATTATCATTCAAGGGCAATAACTCAAATAACGAGTTAACTGGAGATTTGTAGATCTTGTCTTCCTGATCATTTGTGCTCTTTAAAGTTTCTATCTATCTATTACAGTTTTAAAAATAATAGGCAAAAATATGGAAAAATGGGGAAAATTGTCATTGAAGGGCAATAACTTCAATAAGGAGTCGACTAATGATGTCAGTTATGTAAACTTAATTGTAGATCCTGAACATTTTGAAAATTTTTGCTACTGTCAGATTTTCTCTATTTACAGCAGTTTTCATAAAAAAAAAGGTAAAACTTGCAATTTACCCCTATGTTCTATTTTTAGCAATGTCAGACATCTTGGTTGACAGGCGGGGTGCATCAGACAGATTTTTAAACTAAATACCCTAATAATGATTGTGGCTATAAAGTTTGGTTAAATTTGGCCCATTAGGTTCAGAGGAGATGATTTTTGTAAAAATTAACAGACGATGACGATGGACAACGATAACAACGGACAACAGACAGCAAGTGATGAGAAAAGCTCACTTGGCCTTTTGGCCAGATGAGCTGAAAAGTTAAAGCTGTCGCTGAACCATAAAAAATGATGTAAAGGACAATGAATATATGACAGATGGAAACTTTGTAACATAAGAGGTATGAAGCCTCTAGGTATTCTACCCTCTAAATATAAAGCTTAATACAAAAAGTTTTCACCGCAGAATTGTAATCCCTACATGTATGTCTGTCATAGGCGAGACAAATTATGTCAACCGTAAACCAAAATTTTTGACCAGAGGTTAGTCTATAAAATGCTTGACAAAGTTACATCAAAATCATTAAGGGTTTTTAACCATTTGGGGCATTATCACACCAAGTGTCGAGACAGCATTCATCATAGTATAAACTACTATGAATTCATTTATTTTTCATGGGTACTTACTTTCGTGGATTGAGCAAAAGTTGCATTTTTGTTCTCAAAGTCTATGCAGGCCTCTACAATAACTTTTTTTTCAACTTGCCCAATAGGACAAGTACATACCAAAACTTACTTGTCCGAATGGAATTGTAACTTGTCCAAAAAAAAATCTAAATATTAACTTTTCGGATTTTAAGTTGATTCAATGAACAAAATGAATTAAAACAATAGAAAAGAATTTAATATCCTTTTAGAAATATGAGTCGAGAACAACTGAATCTAGTCATGTCACTGGACTAATCCGACTTAAGTTATAGTTTTCATCAATGCCAAAGTCTCATCAGACTCTGCACATGAGGCATAGTCTGTTAGGCCTGTAAGTCTACACCCATTTGGTTTGTATCCTGGTCTTTTATGTTGATAAAATATTGATTATTATGATTAATTTCTTACTACAATCAGCTTTGTTTTTAATATGTTAAAATGTTTATTCAAATGCAATATGATCAAATATGATTTTATGAATTTTATGGTCAATAATTTCTTCGTTTTTATTTTTAAAAATATTATTGTTAAATAAAACTTATCATATTTACTATCAAGCAACAGAATAAGGTAGGGAAACAAAGGTACTGGTTTGTCTTGGTCCCGAAATGTCTCCTACAGTGCCGAACTGTCTATTAATCATGGAGCCGATTCTTTTCTGGAGGTGCAGGTGTGAACTGTCTTGATACCTTATCTACATGGCTGTAAGACTGGTTTCCAAGAATAATATGCATTTTATCTGTTATAAAGTATCTGACATAGAACCAGTTTTGAATTATCATTGCAAGTAAACATCAAATTAACATTTGTATTTATCTTCTTTTCTTGGTTTTTGTTTATTACTTTGATCATCAAAGTTGGATTTAATTTATTTTATCCCATCGGACAAGCTTGATATGGCTTTTACTTGTCCGACCTTTTTTTCCTCTGGTACCGGACAATCGGACAAGCGTTATTGTCGAGCCCTGCTATGTACAATCCTATAGAAAATTTGTACAAAATTGAAGACTTAAATTTGTGGTTTACCTATGCCCACAAAATCTTCAAAAAGTGGTATCCAGCAAATAATAATGAACGCACAGAATGTTGCAACCCAACTAAAAATTTGTAAGGGGTTCTGTGGTACCCTGTGTCTCGCCTTTGATTGCTGTTGTCAGTGAAAAAGTGTGATGTTGACTTAAAAAGTGAGTCCATTTATCAGTAAAATACAGAATTTAAAAAAATTCAAACATTTTCTTAAGGTTCTATTTCTTGGTCTTGAAGATTAGTTTCTGCCTAAGTTTCATAACAATCCATGAAGGTTTACAAATTTATCATGTGAAAAAAAAAATTAATCCCAGACTGTCTGTAAATGTTAACTGTGAAAAAATCATTCTATCAGATAAATACTAAAATGAAAAAATATGTTTTCAAAGGTTTGCTTCAGACATTATCTCTTAATCATTCAAAAGCTTCAGCCAAAGTTTCATAAAACTCTATAAAGGTTTCACAAAGTAATTGATGTGTAACAAACTTTAAACACCAGACTGTATCTACTTGTTAACTGTAAAAAAATTAAGTCCATTTATCAGTAAAATACAGAAAAATTAAAGTAAATATTTTTTTGAAACTTTTGTTCTGGATAGTGTCTTTTGGTCATAAACAAGCTTCTGTCCAAATTTCATAAATTTCCATGAAGGTTAAATAAAAAGTTATTGATGACTGAAAAACTTAAATCTCAGACTAAATCTGAATGTTAACAGAATAACTCTAGAACGGTTGTGTATAAGTTTTATAACATTTGGTTGAGACAAACTTAAGTTAGAGAACGGAAACGAAAAATTCAGCAATTTTTATGTTTATAAAGGGACATAACTCAAGAATGTTAAAAGTGTCGCCACCAAATTTCGTACTCAATCTGTATTATGTATATATGTAGTAATAAGCATTGTGTATAAGTTTCATAACATTTGGTTGAGGCAAACTAAAGTTAGAAAACGGAAACAATAATTTGAACTTGATCTTAGTTTTGTGGTAATGAATATTGTGTATAGGTTTCATAATGTTTGGTTGGGGCAAACTTAAGTTACAGAATGGAATCTAAACGTTTTGCAATCTTTTGATTTATAAAGGGGCATAACTCAATAATGGTTAAAGTGACACTACCCAAATTCAACTTGATCTGTGTTTTATCAGTGGAAGTCAAAATCAAACATTGCATTGTATAAAGCATTGATTGTAGTTGATTCAACTATAATCATGGACAAAGGAAGATAACTCCAATTTTAAAAATTACTTGATATTTAGAAGAAAATAAAAATTTTGCAATTTTTCCATTTATAAAGGGGTATAACTCTAGAACAGTTTAAGTGACGCCACCAAAATTCAAATTTGATCTGTGTTTTGTGGTAATAAGCATTGTGTATAAGTTTCATAACATTTGGTTGAGGCAAACTAAAGTTAGAGAACGGAAACCATAAATTCAGCAATTTTTCCATTTGTAAAGGGGCATAACTCTAGAACGGTAAAAGTGATGCCATAAAAATTCAAATTTGATCTGTGTTTTGTGGTAATAAGCATTGTGTATAAATTTCATAACATTTGGTTGAGGCAAACTAAAGTTAGAGAACGGAAACCAATTTTGGGACGTACGTACGTACGTACAGACGGACAAGGGTAAAACTTAATGCCCCTTCCGCTACGGCGGGGGCATAATAAAAAAAAACAACTAAGTCCATTTATCAATAAAATACAGAAAAATGAAAATAAATAATATCAAAATTTTGCTCTTGATACTGTCTTTTGGTCATAAACGAGCTAATGTCCAAATTTCATAAAATCCATGTAGGTTTGACAAAGTTATTGATGCCTAATAAAAAAAAATTAAACCACAGACTGAACCTAAATGTAGACGCCTGTCGATGGAGTCTAGGATAGCTATATCTCGCTTTCGGGAAATAAATTTTGCAGGCTCGACAAAAATGATACAAGCATGTATTGCAGTATAAATAGGATGTGTAGAGGGGAGAGACACAAGCCAATTGTAGTATGGAAAAAATGTTTCAACACAGAATAGGTTCGGAGGGGTGAACTATAACGGGCTAAAAAAGTTATCCTCTGTTAACAGATTTATTTCTGACTAGATACAAATCAAACTTTTTTCTCTAAAGTGTAATTTTGAGATTATTCAAGGGAAACAACTATGGAATGGCAATTTCAGCAAAAATGATTGCCATTCATGGTTTGTATCAATACTGCAAACTTATAAAGTCCTACTCCAAAGCAAACTTGAGTTTTTATTATTTTGGTTATTTGTGCAGTTGCTATCTCATTGATGTACACCCCCATCTCATTGTGTTCATAAATGTACAAAGTTTTATAGTTTTTTCTGCAGCCTTTTAGTCTATATTGTGTTTGCATGAATAGACAGACAATTGAACCTTTTTCCTAGAGTACACCCTACATCTCTCTTTGTTTGTATTTGTACATGTTTCATGTTATTTGCTAAAATCTTTAAGTCTGTTTTATGTTGACAAAGTGTGTTTACATGGATAGACAGATAGACAGATACATATCAAATTATTTTATCATGTTCCAATCGAAAACTTTGTTGTGTGGGGATAGAACAGTCACAAGATATGTATTTTCCATTTCATCTACCCGGTATCACAATTAAACTTACTGAAACTGTTGATGCAACTGCTTATTTCCGTAAGCCATATAAAATTTATCTGCAATACTTTTAGTAATAACTTTATTCTTTCCAAATACAACTATGCCACTGTGATTCCTGAAAGTTGTATAAAATAATAACTTTAAAAGATTGTTGGTACATGTATCAATGTCAGGGTTTAAACTTTTCAGAAACTTACAATATGAATCCCTCTGTAAAATATTTAAACCAATAACTAGAAGGAAGTCAGAAAATCCTACAAAATTGTGGTCCAAGCATAACTACGAACTATTGCACTCATATATATAGTTGACTATAAACATGAGGCAAACATCCTTAGGTCATGTTGGTGAGCTTAACATCCTTAGATCATGCTGGTGAGCTTCTTATTTTTCCTGTATACTGTTGAGTTAAAATATCACTTTTAAATGCATATGTTTAATTTTCTTTCTAGTCAAATTATAATGAAGTAAATACATAGATGTTAGTAATTCCAGGCCATATTATAGGTTGTTGCAAGTTTTTCTCAATTGCATCTATGACCTATCAATATTATATAATCATGACTTTCATCAAAAGTTTATATCCAAAATTACTAAATTGAGAAAAGATTGTTTTCCCAAGGTCCATTGGTAGAGGGAAAATAGAATCGTTTTCATATCAGCGTAGACAACCGTAAACCCTTTGTTGGTAATACTACTGAATAATTTACCTTTAACTTTTTTGCCATCGGCTATCGATAACAATGATTTTATGCTCACTCAGTCTATCAGAGGCCTTCCAGTGGGGATTTAAATAATGATCACTTGTTACACATTTCGATACATAAAATGAAACTTTAAAAGATTTGTTTTAAATATTTTTTATAACATCGCATACAACAGTTTCATTTTAAAGAATAATAATGTTCAGAGCTGATATCATTAAATAATACAAAAATACGTTTATTCATCGTAAAAAACTTTAAGTTGATGGGGTTAATTCACAATATATCTTATTGATTACGAGAATAAGTACTTCTACGTTGTAATCATTTTAAAAGAGTGGCCTACTATTCATTCAATGCATACATGTAGGTTTGTTTGTGAAGAGTTCCGGATAATTAAAAAATCATTTTATTTTTTTGTTTAATACCTTGGTTTTTTTTTTACATAAATCGATTCATTCATTCAGATATTTATCAGTTTGCCTTGGCTATTCAAGTCCTCCACAACATCTCAAGAATTTGGTCTTTTTCTTACAAAACTTATATTCTTGTGATGTATTCTTTTGTTGAAGAATGAATGTTGCCCCTTTTATTATTTTTTGTCTTTTTTTTTGTGTTTCATTGACGTATAAGACAACCGGACTATCCTTTCTTCATATTTACGAGATGACAAGTTAAACTTACAACATAAGAAAGATAATGAACATCGCTTTTATTGTCTACTTAATTTCGAAGTCAGAATGTGGTCTTTGTAAAGATGTTGTAAATTAATCAAAAACAACAAAAAACAAAATAATTTGAATGTTTATATTGGAAAAAGTAACGTTGTGTAAATCATTACAATTATTTTATTTCAAATGAATATCAAGCTGTTGCATTTTTCCACTGCAAGCAAATTTTGACTTTTGACCGCATTTTTAAAATTAATTTTCTTGTTGTAATCCTGTTGGAAGCTGCACTGTGTAGTTTATTTTTCTTGTTTTGTTTAATGTAAAATATAGTTAAGACAGACTAAAAAAAGTTGGAAGGTTACATGTTAAAATAGAGAATGGAAATGGGGAATGTTTCAAAGAGACAACAACCCGACCATAGAGTAAACAAAACAGCCGAAGGCCACCAATGGGTCTTCAACACAGAGAGAAAATCCCGCACCCGAAGGCGCACTTCAGCTGGCCCCTTAACAAAAATGTGTACTAGTTTAGTGAAAATGGACGTCATACTAAACTCCTAAAAAAATTAATGAACTAAAATTAAAAAACATACAACTTGAAGACTAACAAAGGCCAGAGGCTCCTGACTTGGGACAGGAGCAAAATTTGCGGCGGTGTTAAACATGTTTAGTGAGATCTCAACCCTCCCCCTATACCTCTAGCTTATGTAGATTAAACAAGCACACAGCAATACACCGCTACATATTGTGCCAAAGTCGGGCTGGGGAGGGTGCATGTTATACTGATTTAACCCACTGGATTGTGTGCCTGCACCAAGTCTGGCCAGGGAGGGATTGCATGTTAAACTGGATAAGCCCCACTAAATTTTGAGCCAAATGTCCGTCTATCCGGGTTTTGTGTTGTTTATTGTTGATTAAACATCTATTTTTACTATTTATGGACAGGACTCGATGGTCTTTGTTGTTGTGGTCTCTTTTAATTTTCCTACTTTTGATCTTTTTATGTATTATTGTCGTATAACAGATCTAAAGCTGTTTAATTACGAAACTATCTGCAATATATTTAAGTCCCAAAAGAGGGACGAAAGATATACCAGAGGGACAGTCAAACTCATAGATCGAAAACAAACTGACAAAGCCATGGCCAAAAATAAAAAGACAAACAGACAAATAATAGTACAGATGACACAACATAGAAAACTAAAGACTAAGCAACATGAACCCCACCAAAAACTGGGGGTGATCTCCGGTGCTCCGGAAGGGTAAGCAGATCCTGCTCCACATGTGGCACCCGTCATGTTGCTTATGTTATTACAAATCTGGTATATAGTCTAATTCGGTAAGTCACATTCGTGAAAAGGGAAGGGTATTGTAGTTACGACATAAGGAACATATCCGATATCATCTGTGAAACGGTTATTCCATAACGGTCAACCAACTCGTGATGGCGTACGTAAAATTTACGAAGGGATGATTTCAACTTCACCATTTGGAACTCTTGGCTTAATAGCTTCCTTGTGAGCAGCAATCCTCTATCAAGGAAATCATGATAGGAAACACAAGCCCAGGAATATCGTATCAATTGGGAGATATATACTCTGTATGCAGGCGCTGCTGGAATGTTGCTACATAGAAATGGAAAGTTCACAATTGGGAAGCTGAAATCATCTCTTTTGTCGTAAAGTTTTGTTTTCAACCGACCCTCATTGTCAATTTCTAGATGTAAGTCAAGATATGAGGCAGACTTAACTGTATCTGTAGTATCCTTTATCTCTAGTTCTATGGGATAGATTCGTTCAACATAGTCACCAAATTTTGTATTATTTAGTGAGAGAACATCATCTATATAGCGGAACGTAGAGTTAAAGGATATTGCTAACTTCTTATCTTTCTTCCTAAGAAGTTCCTGTATGAAGTCAGCCTCATAATAATAGAGAAACAAGTCGGCAAGAAGAGGGGCACAATTGGTTCCCATTGGAATTCCGACAGTCTGTTAAAAAACACGTCCTCCAAACGTAACAAATATGTTGTCAATCAGGAAATCAAGCATCTTGATAATGTCAGTTTCAGAGAATTTTTTGTTTGAATCAGAGTGATTCTTTACAAAGTAGGATTTATCCCTCCCCAAGACAAGATACTTGTATCTACGTTCGCCATTCTTTTTAATGAAACAAAGTAATACCAACTCTTTCAATTTGTCTTTTAGTTTGGAATGGGGAATACTTGTGTAAAGTGTAGAAAAGTCAAATGTTTTAATACTATTGCAAGATGAGAGAGTCTTAGATTGTATGTACTCTAAAAGATCTTTGGAATTTTTTAGTATCCACATCTGATTCACGCCACCTCTAGAATAGGCAGTTTCACAATAATTTTGGAGCCCGGCTTTGATTGCTGATAAAATAGATGTTAATAATTTAGAAAGAGGTTTCCTGAAGCACTTGGAAGACCCAGCAATATACCGTTGTTTGTGAGGACACTTATGTAGTTTAGGTATCCAATACAGTGATGGAAGATCCAGTTCTTCATCTTTGGTTGAAATTCCAAAGGAACATAGAACAGACCTATGATTATCCAGGATTTCCTCTTTGGTAAGTGTCGTGAGGGTATATGTTGAGTTTCCAAGTGAATAGTCAATACCTAATTCATTTATCAAGCAGTTTATGTAATGATATTTACACACAAAAACGATGTTGTTTGGGGCTTTATCTGCAGGGACAACAACATATTTGTCATGGAGGTAGGACAAGTGTTTTGCAACATCTGGGTCTTTAAAAATTGATGTAGCGTGGGTATTGATATGCCCATTTAGTTTCTTAATTCGGATTTGTATCAACGACCTCACAGCCTTAATCCATTTGGAAAGAGTATCTACGTCTTCTTTCTCGCGTTTAGCCCATTGCCTGGCATAATCCTCGACTGAATCCATCAGTATTTTGAAGTTGTATTTCCAATTGATGGATTTAGGCTCACGATATTTTGGACCTTTGGATAACAAATTTTGCAGGGAAGTGTTATTGACAAATTTGACACTAGACGTAACGCAACCAAAATCAATACACCAATGTATCTAAAGTCACAATTGATACAACTTTATATAAAAATAAGATGTGCTAATAAGACAACTATCCACCAAAGTTCAAATGAAGTGGATGTAAGGAATTATAGGCAACTGTACGGCCTTCAACAATTAGAAAAACCCATACCGTATAGTCGGCTACAACAGTCCCCGACATGAAAAATATGAAACAATTCAATTGAGAAAACCAACGGCCTAATCTACAACAAAACAATTAACGAAAAACAAATTTTCTGCTCTTTGGTCGGGTTGATGTCTCTTTGACACATTCCCCGTTTCAACTCTCAATTTTATTATAGATATTACTGCATATATAAATAAGAATATGTGGTGTGATAGACAGACAAATCCATTCCAGTGACCAACAGACGTTAGCAATATAGGTCAAAGTACGACCTTCAACAATAAGCAAAACACACACTGTATAGCATGAAAGCTTCAAATGGCCTTGTCACGACAAACACGAAAGTTGAGTGGATGCAGAACAGAGCGAGAGAAAAAACACGGATACCGCATGGAAACTGGCAAATGGTCCTCAATATTACTTTGGTCAACTCACTAACTTGAAATTAAAGACCTGACGAATTTAAGTCCTTATCTATGTTTAAAAAAAAGGAAAATCAAGGTTTGTTTGGACAGTTTTATAATGGAAGTCTTGGTTTTAAATTATTTGCGAGTAAGCTTAAGGAGTCAATAACAAATAATCACTCCCAGAAAGACGGGCAAATCCATTAACAAAAGAAAAAATGAATATACGAACTACAGTGCACAGTATATTATATACATATTTTATTTGCGATCATAAAATGTACGAAGTCGTCCATTACTATGTAAATTGGGTCGATTTAAAAAAAAAAGAAAGAAAAGTTCATCAAACTATACATTTTACCTATTCAATAACGTAAATGCAAATTTCACAAGGCTTGATCCAAATAGCTTTTTTACTGTCTAATAACTTGCAAGTACGAAAAAGACAGGACAGAAGTATATTTTGTCTATATGTTTTGTATTTGCACACTTTTTAAAGTTGATCATGCATTCGTTCTAAAATAAAATTTTGACCAGATAAAAGTTTAAAGATGACATAATTGGACAACCGCAATTATTATACCTTACATATATTTCAAACAATTCTATTGGGTAAAACGTTATCACGTGACATGGAATAATTCAGTTAATTTTCATTCAATTGCAAGGAAGAACGAATAACCCTAAAAATTAACACCAGCGTTGAATAATCCTATTATTCACCGGCGAATAACCTTTTTAGTTTGTTGATTTGTACTCATGAAAATGACGTCACAGACGTAAATAAACAAAATGGCAACGTTCAAGTTACAGGAAGCCCATTGATCGAGAGAAGAGGAAATAAGGCTTTTGATGTGCAGCTTGTGCCGATGATATCTCTAATAACGGTCCTTTTCAGGGCCATCAATATTTTACAAAAAGAATCTACCTTTGTTGTACATACAAGAATTCTAAGACACAAGTTACATGTATTTTTGAACGTCAACTTGTGTTTGTTACTGACTCAAGTAGGGGTAAGTGCTTTTACAATGATTCAAAATGCCCTTCCACTGTTAGTTCGGTATAATAAAACAATTGTGGCCCTTTAAAAGCGATGAATATCCAAAATTGTCAACCCTTAAAAGTTATTTCACTTTGGGCTGCGCCCTCAGTGAAATAACCTTCTCGTGTTAACAATTTTGGATATTCACCTTTTCAACGGGCCATAATTGTATATTGTTAAATAGCTTTGACGTCTGAAAAAAGATAATAATCAACACATGCATTGTAACTTTTAAAGCCAGTTAAATCCTTTTTTTTTTTGCTGAAAGAACGTGCGATATCATAAAAATTGATTATCAAAACATAACAAAAACACAAGTAAAGAACGTTTAAGTATTCAATATAAATCAAAACACAAAGGTTATTCCTGATTAGTTTTTCGAATTATTTTATTTAGGCATTGAGACCCTTTGGTGACCCCACAGTTTAAATGTCTATAATAAATACGTCGTGAGCAGTGGGCGTTACAGACGAACGTTCACCTAATCTGACACAGTCAATGGGATATTTTAGCGTGCCAATCAATGGTCTCGTCTACACTGTTATGCACATGATTCTAAGCTTGTCCAATTTTAAAGATTGTGATGTCAACTTTTGATATAAGGCATACATGTTTTATATTAGACAGAGCTAAATATAAGGTAATGCTACTTTTGTTGCATGTATTGTGTTTTTAGTCTTTTTGTTGTAGAATATTTTTTATGTCTAAATTGAAACTTCAATCAAAATTTGTGGCCTCATTCCACAACAAATAGTTATTCTGTACACGTTCAAAAGCATGCCAAATTAAACAAGAGTGCACATGCTGAAATGTCTCGCCTACTATACTGACCATTGATTTTATGTTGATAGTCCTACATATAAAGTTTTACTTCAAGTATCACATTAACATTTATGATCCAAGGAAATGAGGTCAAGGTCAGATAAACCAAGGCGGAAATACATGTACAGCTTTAATACAATCATTCCATACACAGAATATAGATGACCTATTGCTTCTAGTATAAAAGAAACAGACCAAACAATGGAAATTCTATATTGACCAATGAACCATGAAAATGAAGTCAAGGTCAGATGAACCCTGCTAGACAGACATGTACACCTTAAAATCATTCCATGCATCAAACATAGTTGACCTATTGCTTATAGTATCTAAGAAACAAAGTTAACCAGGAAAACTGAACATTGACCAATAAACCATGAAAATGTGGTGAAGGTCAGATGATACCTGCCAGACAGACATATACACCTTACAATCATTCCATACACCAAATATAGTTGACCTGTTGCTTAAAGTTTAAGAAAAACAGACCAAAACACAAAAACTTAACACAAGCAATTAACCACTAAAATGAGGTCAAGGTCCAATAAAACCTGCCAGACTGACATGTACATCGTAAAATATTTCCATACACCAAATATAGTTGACCTACTGCATACAGTATTAGAAAATAAGACCAAAACACAAAAACTTAACATTGAGCAATGAACCGTGAAAATGAGGTCGTCAGATGACACCTGCCAGTTGGACATGTACACCTTACAATCATTACATACACCAAATATAGTAGACCTATTACTTATAGTATCTGAGATATGGACTTGACCACGAAAACTTAACCTTGTTCACTGATCCATGAAAAGAGGTGGAGGTCAAGTGAAAACTGACTGACAGACATAAGGACCGAGCAAGGTACGCACATACCAAATATAGTTATCCTATTACTCATAATAAGAGAGAAATTAACATTACAAAAACTTTTTTTTCAAGTAGTCACTAAACCATGAAAATGAGGTCAAGGACAATGGACACATGACAGACGGAAACTTCATATCATGAGGCATCTATATACAAAGTATGAAGCATCCAGGTCTTCTACCTTCAGAAATATTACCGGTAAGATATAAAGAAGTTAGTTAACGCCGCTGCCGCAGCCGCCGGATCACTATCCCTATTTCGAGCTTTCTGCGACAAAAGTTGCAGGCTCAACAAAAATTATAATATAATAGAAAAACAAAGGATATGGGGTATCCATCCATGAAAAAAAAATCAATACATGCACAGCAACAACAAAAAAAACCACACAAAAAGTAAAGGAACAGCGCTTTTATTGCTGTTCTTCATCTCAAAATCACAGTGAGGTCTTCAAAATGGAGCTAAAAAAAACTCTGTTCATATTTGCACTTTGCTGCAGGTGAAAGATACTATTTTTGCTGTTATACCTTTCTTATTTTATAACTGGTTACTTTGGTAAAGTATAATAATAAAATTTAACTTTTTTCATCTACAATATAAATAACAGAACATTAGAAGTTTCATACAATTTCAGTAAGAGGTAAACAAAGTAGATATATTTTCTTGAGTTTTTTTTCAAGTGATCTTATACTTTTACACATACCTTGGAAGTGGCAAAGCTAGGTTCATGTCAGGGGAATTAAAATGGTGACGTAAATCTTCAATAACTTGATACAGGGAAAAATTGTCTATTAAACGTGCATCCATCTGTGATGTCTTTTCAGCTGAAAAAGTAAAAAAAACTTACCATCAGTTAATCCTGTTCTACAGTGATTTTCCAATATTCCTGTATTTCTTTAGTGTATTTCTAATCCCAATATCATAACATTTTTCAAAATTAAAAACCGTCTTTCTTTTCAAGAAAAAATTGAAAAGGGACAAAAAGATTTAATTAAAGAACTTGAAACGGAACAAAAGGTAACCATGTTACTATACAATCTGCAATAAACTTCTTTAATGATGGCAAAAAAAGTGAAAATTGACAAAAATATAGGGTTTCACACACCATCACTAGTAGACATCTGCAAAATGTTCTGTGATTAGGTTACATATGAGAAAAATCTGTCCATAATTGGTAAAACTAAATCCTATTAATATAAAAATAAAAAGACGTAGTTTGGTTGCCAATGAGAAAACTATCCACCAAAGTTCAAATGAAGTGGATGTAAGCAATTATAGGCAACCCTATGTACACTAGAATTGACAAAACTGTCAAGTCTTTATATTTGTTTGGTTTATATGAATCCATTACTTTTAAAAACTAATCATTGTGCTATCTACATGTTGGCACTTTCTACCAGAAAAGTGTTTGTATGTGAACTGTTTTACTAAACCTTACCTTTCATAGGCAATCCAGCTGGCTTGTTAATAGCAACCAAATGGTCTGAAAAACATTTATTAAAAAGACAACAAAAATAATACTGAGGAATATTGTTTACATCATGATATTATTACATGACAATTTTTTTGGAGCTACTTGTGATTCAAGCCAGATGTAGTTTGTTTTATACATGTACTAAATGTTGAATCAATCACATAAATGTAAATATTATGGATTTTCTTACTTATCTTTACAATTTGTAAAAAGATTGCTCTTCTTTTTCATGTTTTTACGTAATTAGTAATGAATTTGTATTTTCATGGTTATTTTCTTTTGAGAGACATACTCATTTTTACTAGAAAGTACTATGTTGTTAAGTGTCTTCTTTCTGTATCGGGAGCCCAAATACTTGTAATTTTATATTATACATCATGCTTCAAAATGCGATTTTTTCTATCTTTCAAATGTTCTCCCTTACAAATTTTCTAGGATATATGAATAACAGATGTGGGTTAAATGTTAAATAGACATATTTGGTCGGGTTGTTGTCTCTTTGACATATTCCCCATTTCCATTCTCAATTTTATATGTTTTTTTTGGTGATGCCTCATACTCATAGACTTATACCTCACATTTCTTTTTATTCATATATCAGGGTTTCATGCAAAACATGATCATCAATTGCATTCATTCCGTAATAGAAAAACATAACAGCATTCAATTCTATTATAAAATTTCAAGAACTTTGAAAATAAATTAATTGTACAAATAAAATACATTCTATAAGACTATACAGTTACAAAAACTTCATGTGATCATGATGTATCTAAGTTCCATCTTAATATTGTCCATGCATGGTAAACAATGTACAATACTTATATACATAAATATATATATACCAAGGTGAAAAAAAGGAAATTTTAAATTTTAAAATTTAAAAAAAAATTGTACTAAACTTCATCTTATTCTTGATCAACAAATTCACTTGTTTGCATAATTATCACATGATTATTAGATAACTTACCATCCTCGAATAAAACATTTTGACGCAAATGATCAACCAGAGTTTCCTTGTTGGTAAGAATATCTCGCAATTTTACATAATAATCAAGCACACCATCTGACTTTCCATTGGTCTGTGACTCATAGGTCCTGTGCATTACTTTTTTGACTTGGTGTCTACATAGTGTCCTTACTGACATCATTACAGTCATAAAAACAGCATTTACATTCAAGATACCTAAACAGAGGATAGAAAATGTTACAAAACAAAATCCGATGTTTTTTTTGATACATTCAAACAACCTTATTGGCTACCAAACTAGTGATCTATATATAGGCTAAATATCATCATATCATAAATGCATATTTTGGCAGAACAGTTAGTTCTAAAACACCAGAACCAATATCAGATTAGAAATATAATTTTACAAAGTTGCTACAGTAGGAAAAATAAATATGATAACTAATCAATTGTTCAACCACCATGTTTAAAAAATAAATATACCATAATATAGATAAACAAATGCCCCTAAACATGATGAAAGCTAGCTCTAGCTGTATAAAATAAGAAGTTGTGGTATGATTGCCAATGAAACAACTATCAACTGAAGGGCATGGGTTGAAGCAACTATAGGTCACCATATAGCCCTCAACAATAAAAACCTCTCATTCCATAAAGTCAGTTATAAAAGTGCCCAACTTCACAAGATGAAAAACAATTCAAACCAAAAAACTAACAGCCTGATTTATGACAAAATAATAAACGAATGAAAAATATGACAGATAGCAACCAACAACAACCACTGAGTTAGGACAGGCATATATATATAATAGAATGTTGCAGGGTTAAACATGTCAGGGATTTCGTTACCACAAATTACTTTAAACCTTTACTAAATTCTTCCATAGATATAAAGATTTGGTTTTGAAGTTTGGTTATACCTGGAAAACTTATTGCAAATGGGATAGCACATCCTCATTTTTATGGAGATGTTGTTTACCGTGCCCAGAAATTTAGAAAAGATCCTGATAAACAGTTTTTTTTTAACTTATAGATCCTTTAAATAAACTTATTCTAAAAGGTTACCAATTCAACACTGTAATTAGATCTTTGAATATTGTTTTTATTGATATCAATATTGATTTTGTTATCAGTAAATTAAAAGCAAACTAAATATTATTGTAATATACATATATATGCACATTCATGGCTCTACAACCTGTTGATACCTGTATCTTGGCATTGCACAAGGTCATGTTTTTCTCTGATTGTTTATGACGTCATTACACTAAATCCATTGGATGTTAGATGTGTACTGATTGATAATTGAGTCTTAGATGCATGATTTTTTTTTTTTTATTAGTTGTTATTGGCTTTGAACTAGCTTTCAGCAACTGTGAGTATGCTGTCAACGATTGCATTTTATTAACAACGATTTAATTATCATAATTATGTCAACATGACTTTTGTGGTAAACGATTTTAGCAGCTGGATTCAATAGTGATGAAAATGTTATGGGTGTTTTTGATCTCGTAAAAGCAGATCACCCAGCAGGTCGATAAAAAAGATGCTTTTTGTCAAAATGGATCTCATTAAAGCAGACCTCGGCAGAGAGCAAAATTTAAATTTTGATATAACATTGATGAATAAATTTTAATGGGCGCTGATCTCTTAAAAGCAGATTGCCCAGCAGAGCCGGTTATATAATATGATGAAAACTTGTTTTAACTTAGTCTTGGATGCATGATTTTTTTTTTATTAGTTGTTATTGGTTTTGAACTAGCTGTCAGTAACTGCGAGTACTCTCAGATCTGTACTTAGTGTCTTTTTGTTGTTGTGATGTACAAGTACCCAGCCACGTCCACTCTGTGTTTTTGTTATATGTATTTCTATTTGTATCTATCTGACATGTCTGATGGGTTAAGCCTTTTTCAACTGATTTTTATAGTTTGTTCTTATGTTGTACTGTTACACCACTGTAAGGGTAGGGTTGGCGCCTTCAACCTACTTTAACCCCGCCACATTCTGTATGTGCCTGTCCCAAGTCAGGAACCAGTAATTCAGTGGTTGTCGTTTTTTGCTGTGTAACATATAACATATAACGGCATATTTGTTTGTCATTCACTATTTTGTACATAAATTAGGCTGTTAGTTTTCTCATTTGAATTGTTTAACATTTGTCATTTCGGGGCCTTTTGTAGCTGACTATGCGGTATGGGCTTTGCTCATTGTTGAAGGCCATATGGTGAACTATAGTTGTTAATTTCTGTGTCATTTGGTCTCTTGTGAAGAGTTGTCTCATTGGCAATCATACCACATCTTCTTTTTTATATTGTGAGCATTCAACCCTCCCCTACCTTGGACGGTGGTGCAACAGCACAACATTATTCACAGTTTTGTTCTCTGTTAAAATGGTAGTCTTATAACATATGACCTCAAAAGCATTATTTTCTATTTCTGTTTATTTCTGATATTTTCTTTTTTATTTATTCATGTTATTTTGCTATTTTTTTTATTTTTTTTTTTACTATCAACATAATCAATGTGCCATTCGAGCATTAAAAAAAGAAGAAAATATCAGTATAAAAACATTAAAAATTGAATAAGAATGTGAAGTCATATGTTATAGGACTATTAAAATGGTTGCATCTATTAACAACAATTAATAATTTTTTCTCCTACAAGAATATTAATACTGCTTTTGACCAGCCCATGGCAATGTACAAAATTTTATAACCTTCAATTTAACAGTGTAGGTAAATAATAATTTATATACATGTGTCTCTAATGATGTTGATCGCAACAACATGAAAAATTATATTATCAGATTATATACTATATTTGTGGTATCCTACTAGTCCTGGGACATAATACAATTCTTGAGTCAAATTGCCACCTGGTCAAATCGGCACCCAGTATAGTCAAATTGGCACCTTGTTAAATCGGCACCGATATAGTCATTTCGGCACCCATGTTGATTATATATCTTTTTTCAGTATTTTAAGCAAAACATTAAAATAAAGAAGGGGTTGTCCAGCAGAAATATTGACTTATTAACATTTTTTTTTTTTGGGGAGGGGGGGGGTCTATGTCTTTTTTTAGTTCAACTGTGTATTCAAGGTAATTGATATTTGTTATGCATGTTTTAACCAGTTGAGCATTTAGCATGATTGTTGGTTTAATGTGACTGTGGGTTTTTTAGTCGGCGGCTTTCCTGTTGGAAATTGTTCCCTATATCTTTATATGTTCCTAATTTTACTTAAAAAAAAAAAGTACTTAATGTTTATTTTGTTTTTTTTTTACTTTGGTTGTGAGTTTTATGATTACATATTGTGTCGCTTATTTTTGTTTATTTTTATTATTATCAGATGTAACTCTCTAACTAATTTATTTCTTAAACTGGTTTAATGCTGTTTAAACATTCCTGAAATACTACCTTTATTGCTTCTATTTTTTTCATGATTAAGCAACAGCTTGGGTAATGGCTTCATTGTTTTTTTTATTTAAGTTTTTGAAGAAATAACATCAATAACTATCTGTATATGGATAAAACAAACAGTCATAAAAATTTTTTTTTTTTTTGGGGGGGGGGGGGGGAGTGTTAGGCTTATCTCACCCTTAATTTTATATTATAATCACTAAGTTGTATTTCTAGCATAGTTCTTGCAGGTCATCTCTTCTACTTTCGCTAAACAGAAAGTTCTTTTTGTCTCTAATGTCTGGCCAGGTATTGAAGCTTTTACTGATTTCGGTGTAAAATTCAGGATTTTTTTTCTTTTTGACATCTTTGTATTCCTGTAATGTGTCTGAAAACACCAGGACATACATGCATTTAAAAGGAGCTACCATTTGATTTTTATGGGGGCTAGGATGAAAAATTTTGTCCTGCATTTTTTTTTTAGTTGTAATCTCTGTCCTGCCTTTTTATTTTTCACTCTATTCGGTCCTGCCTTTTTTTTCATTAGTTTATCATGACTTTTTTTTACATAAATTGTCATCCTGTTTTTTTTTTTTGTTGCCAAGTTGCTCATCCTGCCTTTTTTTTTACTCAAAACTCCTGTCCTGCTTTTTTTCAAATTTCATCCTAGCCCCCATAAAAATCAAATGGAAGCTCCATAACTGCTTAATAACGTGATGATTTTTAATGATGTAATGAATAAAATAAAATCCAACCCCAAAATTTTTTTTAAATAATTAAAAATCATTTATACATATTTTGAAGTAGCACATTGCCGATGATAGATACTTATGTATGACGTCACAAATAAACTGGAAATCCCCAAATGTCACGAACTTGCAAGCATAACGAACTTGCAATCATTGACGATATATATATTATATCAAATATTATCAGATGCCAATTTGACCAGATGCAGATTAAACCAGGTGCCGATTTGACTTTTTCTATAGGTGCCGATTTATTTTGTACCCCATAATACACAGGCACTTGTTTCTATTATATACGTTGATAAGGGACCGTTCAATATTTATCAGATGGATGTGCCGGTGCAAAATGGGGCGGGGCAAGCACTTTTTTGTGGAAATATTTGGATGGGCGAGAACTTTTTTTTACATGTATAGTGGATGGGCCAGAACTTATTTTATAGGAAAAATTTTTGCTATCAATTTTATCGGTTTGTAGGAAATTTCTTTTGCAGACACAAAAAACATAAAAGACATGGTCTCAACAAACTGGTAGCTTGGTTCATTTCTGTCAATTTTAAGGATTTAATTAAAGAATACAAAAGCTAGAATTTTCTATTCCGACAAATTTCAGATAGTCACTTTTAAAAGTTTATATATATATTGATTTTCATATCAATTGTATTCTGACCTTATAGAATACGAGGTTGTTTGATAGTTTGGTGAATTGCTGTCAAATTTATGGATTTTATTAACAAGTGAGAAAAAAAAGCTAAAATTTTCAGTTTAGGCTAAATTCAGATAGTCACCTTTAAAATTTTTTATAACTTTTTCAATTCAACTTGGATTTTCATAAAACTCTACACCTATCTCATTATATGTTGATCTTACAGAAAGCCAGGTTGTTTTGTAGTTTTGGTGTATTGCTGTCATTTTTATGGATTTAATAAATAGGTTAAAAAAGCCTAAATGTTCAATTTAGACTAAATTCAGATAGTCATCTTTAAAAATTGGTATAAAGTTTTCAAATCAACTTGGATTTTTATATAGCTCTACAACTATCTCATTAACATATTAATATTACAGAATACCAGGTTGTTTGGTACTTTGGTTTATTGTTGTAATTTTTAAGGATTTAGTTAATAGGTAAAAGAAGCTACAATTTTCAGTTTAGGCTAAATTCAGATAGTCATCTTCAAAAATTGGTGTAACGTTTCCAAATCAACTTTGATTTTCATAAAACTCAGCAGACATCTCATTTATATATTGATCTTACAGAATGCCAGGTTGTTTGGTAATTTGGTGTACATGTATTGCTGACAAATTTAGGGATTCAGTGGCGGATCCAGAAATTTTCATAAGAAGGGCCCACTGACTGCCTAAGAGGGGGCCCGCTCCAGTCATGCTTCAGTGATTTCCTATATAAGCAACTAAATTTCCCCCCCCCCCCCCCCCCCCCCCCCCCCCCCCGTAAATCCGCCTTTGGGATTTAATTAATAGGTAAAAAAAAAGCTGCATCAAAGTCAAAAACATATCTGCCTAAATTGCTTTAGAAAGACTATAATTTCTTTCTTGAAAAGTAGATAGATAAAGGGGACATTGTATATTTGAAATATAAGCATACTCTATTATTAAGACAATAATTGGTAATTCAGCATATGGTAATATGTTTACTAGTCTAAGAGTTATTGTCCCTTAATTTAAGTTATTCCCTTTATTTTAAATTAATATGGTATTTTGAAAATTGTATACAAATTGGATAGTTAGTTAATATTTTTTTGATTGTTAACAATAGTTTGAATAAATCTTTATGTCCTGTGGTCACAAAAGGGGGAAAAAGTGGTGACCCTCAATTATTTAATAGAAAAAAGATGTAAGAAGAGATATATTAAAACTGTTCCAAATTTAAAGATGACCTCAGATTTCAGAAAAATATAAACTAAGTACATTTAGTAGTATGGTTAATATTTCTTTATATGTTTTATGACTTGCATGAATATTGTTAGCACTTCTTAAGCCTCTATGAAAGGCTGGCTGATATAGTATGCTTTTACTTATGTCTTGAGATTTAATTGTGATCAGGAACATATATATTGACGGGACTTGACACAACCTGATTGTGGTCGATTTTATCGTCGTGCCATAGTTAATAAAGATACGATACAGAAACGGACTCGCTATTAGCCTAATAATTTCTGATATTATAAATAAAATGTCATTCAAACTAGTTTTATAGTGATGCTAGTGTATCAAACTTGTATTCTGTCACTTCAAATTTGTTAAAATCGCAAGCATTTCATCACAGAATTGTGCAGAATGCAAACCAGGTAATAAAAAAATGGCAGCCATTCCCGCGATGATTTACAAATTCCCAAACTATTATAAAACACTTCACATCAAATAAATCAAACTTATTTTGGTAATTTTATATGACAAAATATATCTACTAAATGATAAAACTTGTATTTATTTATAATTAGAGTTATGTGGTTTATTTGTTGAGCAGTTCTGATAGTTTTTCAGTCAAACGCTACCAAAATCCGTAAATCTAGGGAAGTCTCGGGGAGTCCGAGATTTTATCAATTTTATACTGAAAAGCGTATCAGATTCATTTCCCGTTAGATATACTGTTCCCAGTTGTGATACAGTATCTGAGGCTGCACATATAAAATCAAATCTATACATGTATATTCATCATAAGTACTGGTTTTAAAATTAATAAAAGGTATGTTTCTGATACACACACACACATATATACATGATATATATATATATGGAATTAACTAGCACATTTTGAATTTTGTATTTATACACCAAAGTCTATTCTTTGATTTCCAGACATAAACATGCAAATATTAAAATAGAAAAAGAACCTAAATCATTTTTGATTGTCTTTAAGTTTTAGAGGGGCAAGGACTCTTTTTATATTTTTTTTATATGGGCAAGGACTTTTTTGCAGAATTTAAAAGGATGGGCATTAACTTTTTTAATGATATAATATTAAGAATGCACCGGCCCATCCATCTGGTAAATTTTGAACTGTCCCTAATGATAGTGGATCTTCCAAATGCCTGTGACCAAGGATTTTTACTAGACAAATCCTAGCTGTGACATAATAATATTATATATATATATAACAATGTTACCAGTGAGTGTATGACATGTGCCACTACATTAAGATTTGAAAAGAGTAATATTTAGTAAATCTTCATGTTATTCAACTTTCGCGTAAAAGGTATTGACATCTTCGGTAGCTTCTTAATGCATTAGCATCTTTAACATCTTTAGATAACAGATCGTCTGTAAAGTGTGTTGATAAAAACTGGATTCGGTGATAACAAGTATACACATCATTGGTTCTAATAATTATGAAAGCTACAATTCTTAACCGATGTGGCTTATCTAATATTACACAAAAAATGCAAATAAAATTATTAGATTAGTTTTATATTCCAGTGTTAATAGCGTTGGGATGAGTACAAAAAAATGTATGTGTAGCATACTTAATTTAGATATATCTTCCAACCGGAAGTTTACGTTCAACACGTGGGGAAGAAATCTAAGTGACAGTTTTTATAACGAAGAAAAGGTATATTTAAACAAAGGTATATACGTTATTATAGCACCCGACTAAATTTCACACAAATTTTTAGGTCTAGGCAGGTCTTTAATAAATAATAAATACAAGTTGACAATTGGAAGGATATTTCAATTTTTGCTTTCATGCCCTCCTATAGGCTAGCTGCGAAAACGTAGCTCTATTGTCCTTTGAATTATGGTCCGCAAATATCAAAATCATCAAAAGGACCTTAAGAGCTACGTTTTAGCAGCTAGCCCTCCTAAGTCTAAACAGCTAAATTATACCTGCAGGCTGCAGCAGAATTTGATTTTCATATCCAAACTGTTTCGATTCGTGAACCACTAATCTGAGGAGTCTTATATAGAAGAAACGTGCATGCTTTCTAGACTTTTCGCCTCATACCACTTTGGTTTAATATTCCAGAAAAAAAGTTTTTATCGCAGTAATAAGAAACTTCTGCACCCTGTTTTAAAGACAATCATGACAATTGATTATAAGGACCGGACATGAGGTATCAAATTGGTCTTTTAAAATATAGGCTGTAAGCTTTTAAATCTTTGATTGGTGATGATAGACTTTTAGCTTTTTGTAAAAGTCTCTAAAGGCAAGGCTGTAAATTAACATAACCAGATACATTTGTAACTGTCCAGCACATGTCCAGTAGAACACAGTTTTTTTATTCACTAGATTTTAGTTACTGTGAGTACTCTTACATCATGTGCATTTACACGTCTTAGATTAGTACAGTGTATCTTTTTCCAGGGATGATTCTATTATATAGTTTAGAGACACATTGGTTTTCGCACTCTAACTTTAGTTTAAGTGAATGGATCTCTATGAAATTTTACCACAAGGTTCCATACCACAAAAGGAAGGTGGGGATTGATTTTGGGGGTTATGGTACCAACAGTAAAGGAATTAGGGGCCAAAAAGGGGCCAAAAATAAGCATTTTTGTAACTTCCAGACATAACTTGTGTGTTAGTGTATGGATCTCTCTGACATTGTACCACAAGGTTCCATATCACAAAAGGAATGCTGGTATTGATTTTGGGGGTAATTGCCTCAAAATTTTAGGAATTAGGGGCCAAAAAAGGGGCAAAAAACAAGCATTTTTCTAGTTTCATGACAATAACTTGTGTGTAAGTGTATGGATCTTTCTGAAATTATACTACAAGGTTCCATATCACAAAGGGAAAGTTGGAATTGAGTTTGGGGGTAATTGCCGAAACGTTAAGGAATTGGGGGCCAAAAAGGGGCCAAAAATAAGCATTTTTCTAGTTTCCAGACAATAACTTGTGTTCAAGTGTATGGATCTCTCTGAAATTGTACTGCAAGGTACCATACCACAAAGGGAAGGCTGGGATTGATGATGGGGGTAATTGCCTCAATATTTTATAAATTAGGGGCCAAAAAGGGGCAAAAAACAAGCATTTTTCTAGTTTCAGGACAATAACTTGTGTGTTAGTGTATGGATCTTTCTGAAATTGTACTACAAGGTTCCATATCACAAAGGGAAAGCTGGGTTTGAGTTTGGGGGTAATTGCCCTAAACGTTTAGGAATTTGGGGCCAAAAAGGGGCCAAAAAACACATTTTTCTAGTTTCCAGACAATAACTTGTGTTCAAGTGTATGGATCTCTCTGAAATTGTACTGCAAGGTACCATACCACAAAGGGAAGGCTGGGATTAAGTTTCGGGGTGATGAATCATAAGGGGGTTCAAAAAATTTGGGGGGGCGGGGGATTTTTTTTTTTTCCTTTTTTTTTTCTTTTAAAATTTTCCATTTTAAGTTGGTTATTTCTGATTTATATTTAAAAGCAAATGATAATGATATGGTAGGAGATACACACCAAACAGGATGTGTAAATTATTATATAATAAGTATTGTGCAATAGCAAGAAATTTTCAATTGCACAGTATTGTACAATAGCAAGAAATCTTCAATTGCACAGTATTGCGCAATAGCAAGAAATCTTCAATTGCACAGTATTGCACAATAGCAAGAAATATCCAATAGCACAATATTGCGCAATAGCAAGAAATTGTCAATTGTACAGTATTGCGCAATAGCAAGAAATATTTAATTGCACAGTATTGTGCAAAAGAAGATACTTCGTATAAATTGCTTATTTCTTGACCAATTTCAATGGGGTTTTATTCTTGAATTTTTGGGGTTCTTTAATATGCTGAATCTAACCGTGTATTTAGTTTTTGGATTTTGGGCCCCGTTTTTAAATTGGTCCACATTGAGGTCCAAAGGGTCCAAAATTAAACTTTGTTTGATTTCATCAAAAATTGAATTATTGAGGTTCTTTGATATGCCGAATCTAACTGTGTATTTAGATTCTTAATTTTTGGTTCTGTTTTCAAATTTGTCTACATTAAGGTCCAAAGGGTCCAAAATTAAACTTAGTTTGATTTTAACAAAAATTGAATTCTTAGGGTTCTTTGATATGCTGAATCTAAACATGTATTTAGATTTTTGATGATGGGCCCAGTTTTCCAGTTGGTCCAAATCGGGGTCCAAAATTAAACTTTGTTTGATTTCAACAAAAATTGAATATATGGGGTTCTTTGATATGCTGAATCTAACCATGTATTTAGATTTTTGATTTTTGGGCCCCGTTATCAACTTTGTCCACATTGAGGTCAAAAGGGTCCAAAATTAAACTTTGTTTGATTTCATCAAAAATTGAATTCTTGGGGTTCTTTGATATGCTGAATCTAACCATGTATTTAGATTTTGGATATTGGACCATAATAGGTGAATGTCCAATTTAAAATTTTTAAGTTCTTAGACCACATTCATTCTGTGTCAGAAACCTATGCTGTGTCAAATATTTAATCACAATCCAAATGCAAAGCTGTATCAAGCTTGAATGTTGTGTCCATACTTGCCCCAACTGTTCAGGGTTCGACCTCTGCGGTCGTATCAAGCTGCGCCCTGCGGAGCATTTTATTAAAGTATGTAATCTTAAACAGACATATATTTTTTTTTGGCCTCACCAATTTAGGCAACTTTAATTTTTGGTAGTTTGTTGTCAAAACGTTTTCAAATCTTGATAAGAGAGCAGAGAGCAAAATTTAAATTTTGATATAATATTGATGAATAAATTTTAATGGGCGCAGATCTCGTAAAAGCAGATCGACCAGCAGAGGCGGTTATATAATATGATGAAAACTTGTTTTAATTTAGTCTTAGATGCATGACTTTTATACGACCGCAAAAAATGTTTGCGGTCGTATATTGGTATAACGTTGGCATCGTTGTCGACGTCTGAAGACACATTGGTTTTTCGCACAATAACTTTAGTTTAAGTGAATGGATCTCTATGAAATTTTACCATAAGGTTCAATACCACAAAAGGAAGGTTGGGATTGATTTTGGGGGTTATGGTACCAACAGTTAAGGAATTAGGGGCCCAAATAAGCATTTTTCCAGTTTCCAGACAATAACTTGTGGAAGGGTGTATGAATCTCTCTGAAATTATACCACAAGTTTCCATACCACAAAGGGATGGTTAGGATTGACTTTGGGGGGTTATAGCTCAAACCGTTTAGGAATTAGGGGGAAATACAAGGGTTTCCTGGTTAATGGACAATTTAAAAGCAGTGTAAGAGAGGTACTCCAAATACATTTAAAGTATTAAAAAAAAAAAATTGGATTACCTCCCTTACATTACTTTTAAATTATGTATAAAGATGTTGTATTGTCTTAAGGTGATTAGCTGTCAATTAATTTTTATACGACCGCAAAAAAAATTTTGTGGTCGTATATTGGTATGACGTTGGCGTCGTCGTCGTCGTCCGAAGACACATTGGTTTTCGCACTCTAACTTTAGTTTAAGTGAATGGATCTCTATGAAATTTTACCACAAGGTTCAATACCACAAAAGGAAGGTTGGGATTGATTTTGGGGGTTATGGTACCAACAGTAAAGGAATTAGGGGCCAAAAATAAGCATTTTTGTAACTTCCAGACATAACTTGTGTGTTAGTGTATGGATCTCTCTGACATTGTACCACAAGGTTCCATATCACAAAAGGAATGCTGGGATTGATTTTGGGGGTAATTGCCTCAAAATTTTAGGAATTAGGGGCCAAAAAAGGGGCAAAAAACAAGCATTTTTCTAGTTTCATGACAATAACTTGTGTGTAAGTGTATGGATCTTTCTGAAATTGTACTACAAGTTTCCATATCATAAAGGGAAAGCTGGAATTGAGTTTGGGGGTAATTGCCGAAACATTTAGGAATTGGGGGCCAAAAAGGGGCAAAAAATAAGCATTTTTCTAGTTTCCAGACAATAACTAGTGTTCAAGTGTATGGATCTCTCTGAAATTGTACTGCAAGGTACCATACCACAAAGGGAAGGCTGGGATTGATGATGGGGGTAATTGCCTCAATATTTTAGGAATAAGGGGCCAAAAAGGGGCAAAAAAACAAGCATTTTTATAGTTTTAGGACAATAACTTGTGTGTAAGTGTATGGATCTCTCTGAAATTGTACTGCAAGGTACCATACCACAAAGGGAAGGCTGGGATTGATGATGGGGGTAATTGCCTCAATATTTTAGGAATTTGGGGCCAAAAAGGGGCCAAAAAACACATTTTTCTAGTTTCCAGACAATAACTTGTGTTCAAGTGTATGGATCTCTCTGAAATTGTACTGCAAGGTACCATACCACAAAGGGAAGGCTGGGATTGAGTTTGGGGGTGATGAATCATAAGGGGGTTCAAAAAATTTGGGGTTTTTTTTGGTTTTTTTTTTCATTTTTTTCTTTTTTTCTTTTCTTTTTTCTTTTAAAATTTTCCATTTTAAGTTGGTTATTTCTGATTTATATTTAAAAGCAAATAATAATGATATGGTAGGAGATACACACCAAAATGGATGTGTAAATTATTATAAGTATTGTGCAATAGCAAGAAATTTTCAATTGCACAATATTGCACAATAGCAAGAAATCTTCAATTGCACAGTATTGCGCAATAGCAAGAAATCTTCAATTGCACAGTATTGCGCAAAAGCAAGAAATATCCAATAGCACAATATTGCGCAATAGCAAGAAATTGTCAATTGTACAGTATTGCGCAATAGCAAGAAATATTTAATTGCACAGTATTGTGCAAAAGAAGATACTTTGTATAAATTGCTTATTTCTCTACCAATTTCAATGTGGTTTTATTCTTGAATTCTTGGGGTTCTTTAATATGCTGAATCTAACCGTGTATTTAGTTTTTGGATTTTGGGCCCCGTTTTTAAATTGGTCCACATTGGGGTCCAAAATTAAACTTTGTTTGATTTCATCAAAAATTGAATTATTGGGGTTCTTTGATATGCCGAATCTAACCGTGTACATGTATTTAGATTCTTAATTTTTGGTTCGGTTTTCAAATTGGTCTACATTAAGGTCCAAAGGGTCCAAAATTAAACTTAGTTTGATTTTAACAAAAATTGAATTCTTAGGGTTCTTTGATATGCTGAATCTAAACATGTATTTAGATTTTTGATTATGGGCCCAGTTTTCAAGTTGGTCCAAATTGGGGTCCAAAATTAAACTTTGTTTGATTTCAACAAAAATTGAATATATGGGGTTCTTTGATATGCTGAATCTAACCATGTATTTAGATTTTTGATTTTTGGGCCCCGTTATCAACTTTGTCCACATTGAGGTCAAAAGGGTCCAAAATTAAACTTTGTTTGATTTCATCAAAAATTGAATTCTTGGGGTTCTTTGATATGCTGAATCTAACCATGTATTTAGATTTTGGATATTGGACCATAAAAGGTGAATGTCCAATTTAAAATTTTTAAGTTCTTAGACCACATTCATTCTTTGTCAGAAACCTATGCTGTGTCAAATATTTAATCACAATCCAAATGCAAAGCTGTATCAAGCTTGAATGTTGTGTCCATACTTGCCCCAACTATTCAGGGTTCGACCTCTGCGGTCGTATCAAGCTGCGCCCTGCGGAGCATTTTATTAGAAGTTACTATTAAAGGAATATTAATTTTAGCCATGATTATGTATGTCATTTTCTATTTTAAGACTTTTATGATGTATTTAAATTGGTAATTATGGTTGTAAACTCCATTGGAAATTTGAATTGAGATTATGACCATATCTTGAGGGAAAGAATTTTTTTTGGAAAAGGGGGGAGGTGAAAAAAAAATTAGGGGGGGGGGGCAATTTTTCTCATTTCAGATTTCAGAAATTAAAAAGAAAATTTCTTCAAATATTTTTTTTTTTTTGCAAATTAAAAGGGGAGGGGGGGGTCAATACGCAACAGCATGGTGTATTGCACAAAAGCAAAAAATTGAATATAAATTCAAATCATATAAACAATTCTAAGTTCTTTGACTACAGTTATTCTGTGTCAGAAACCTATTATGTGTCAAATATTTAATTACAATCCAAATTCAGCATTGTTCAGACCTGTATCAAACACGAATATTGTGTCCATTTTTGCCCCAACTGTTCAGGGTTGGACCTCTGCGGTCGTATCCAGCTGCGCTCAGCGAAGCATTTTATTTTGTATTAGTTGTTATTGGCTTTGAACTAGCTGTCAGTAACTGCGAGTACTCTCAGATTTGTACTTAGTGTCTTTGTTGTTGGGATGTACAAGTACCCGACCACGTCGACTCTGTGTTTTTGTGATATGTATTTCTATTTGTATCCATCTGACATGTTTGATGAGTAAAGCCTTTTTCAACTGGTTTTTATAGTTCGTTTTTATGTTGTACCGTAACACCACTGTCCCAGGTTAGGGGGAGGGTTGGGATCCTGCTAACATGTTTAACCCCACCACATTCTGTATGTATGTGCCTGTTCCAAGTCAGGAGCCTGTACATGTAATTCAGTGGTTGTCTTTTGTTGATATGTTACATATTTGTTTTTAGTTCATTTTTTTTACTTAAATTAGGCCGTTAGTTTTCCTTGTTTGAATTGGTTTACATACATTTGTCATTTCAGGGCCTTTTATAGCTGACTATGCGGTATGGGTGTTGCTCATTGTTGAAGGCCGTACGGTGACCTATAGTTGTTAATTTCTGTGTCATTTGGTTTCTTGTGAAGAGTTGTCTCATTTGCAATCATACCACATCTTCTTTTTTATATTGTAAAAGAAATGATTTTATATTTAGTCAGGCTCTATTTCCCCAAAAGACAAAAGTTTGAGCGTGTTTGAAAATACATGTGGATGATAGATCATTCATGAAATAGGATCGATGTCAACATTATGGAAATGTTTCAAAAGATGTGAAGATGACCCAAATAATATTAAAATACAATGGTTCAATTCTTTAATTTCCTGTTTCTTCATGGTCTTAGGGTTACACATAAAGCAAAACTATGGCAACCTTCTACATATTAAACAGCAAGCAAAAATCACAAAAATATCTTATCAATTAAGTACTTAAACTTTTGTAATTGCTTTTCTAAATTCGATAATTGGCCAGTTCAATTTGAAATCCATTTGAATCAAGGTGAATTTATAAAGATGACCTGTTGTTGAAAAAAAATACCAAATGGATGATTTTTATACGACCGCAAAAAAATTTTGAGGTCGTATATTGGTATGACGTTGGCGTCGTCGTCGTCGTCGTCGTCCGGCGTCGTCGTCCGAATACACAATGGTTTTCGCACTCTAACTTTAGTTTAAGTGAATGGATCTCTATGAAATTTTATCATAAGGTTCAATACCACAATAGGAAGGTGGGGATTGATTTTAGGGGTTATGGTACCAACAGTTAAGGAATTAGGGGCCAAAAAGGGGCCGAAAATAAGCATTTTTGTAACTTCCAGACATAACTTGTGTGTTAGCATATGGATCTCTTTGACATTGTACCACAAGATTCCATATCACAAAGGGTCAATGCTGGGATTGATTTTGGGGTTAATTGCCTCAAAATTTTAGGAATAAGGGGCCAAAAGGGGGCAAAAAACAAGCATTTTTCTAGTTTCATGACAATAACTTGTGTGTAAGTGTATGGATCTTTCTGAAATTTTACTACAAGGTTCCATTTCACAAAGGGAAAGCTGGAATTGAGTGTTGTGGTAATTGCCCAAAACGTTTAGTAATAAGGGGCCTAAAAAGGGGTTTAAAATAAGCATTTTTTAGTTTCTAGACAATAACTTGTGTTCAAGTGTATGGATCTCTCTAAAATTGTATTACAAGGTACCATACCACAAAGGCAAGGCTGTTATTGAGCTTGGTTTGGGGGGAAAGGGGGGTGGGGGTGATGAATCATAAGGGGGGCGGGGGTCAAAAAAGGGGTAATTTTTTTTTTTCCTTTTTTTTTTGTTTAAAATTTACATTTTAAGTTAGTTATTTTTTATCACGAAGAGAAAGTAGGAATTGAGTTTTGGGGTTAATTGCTCAAACATTTATGAATAAGGGGCCAAATATTGGTTGAAAATAAGGATTTTTTTAGTTTGCAACAAAAACTTGTGTTCAAGTGTATGGATCTCTGTGAAATTGTATTGCAATGTACCATACCACAAATTGAAGGTTGTGATTGAGGTGGGGGATGATGAATCAAAAGGGGGTTGAAAAAATGTGTGGGGGGTAGGATTTTTTTTTTTCCTTTTTTTTTCTTTAAAATTTTCCATTTATAGATGGTTGTTTCAGATTTATATATGAAAGAAAATAATAATGATACGGTTATATATCATGAGGAACTGAAATTTAAAATTATGTATATTGGAAATTTAGGTTACATTGGAAAGTAATAATTGGCTTTGGGGGGGGGGGGGGGGGGGGGGTGGTTATGGCTCTAATGTTTAAGGAATAAGGGGAAAAAAGGTTAAAAAACAAGGGTTTCCATTTTAATAGACAAATAATTGAGTAAAGAACATTATTTAAAAGCAGTGTAAGGTTGGTAATTCAAACTCATTTAAATATCTCATCTACACTGCTTTTAAATTATGTAAATTGGAAATTTGCCAATAACTTTATTGTTAATAAATGCATTGGAAATTTGCCAACAATTTTAGTGTAATAAACTTCATTGGAAATTTGCCAATATAAAATTTTGCTGATGAAGGTTTTTTGTTTACCTTTAGCCTTGACTATGAAGTCATTTTCTATTTTTATAGCCTTATGATGTAGTTGAATTATTTAATACTTTTATGATGTGTTTAAATGGGGTTTTATCATGTTTATGGTTGCAAATTTATTGTTTTAGTATAATAAACTCCATTTAAAATTTGCCAATAAAAAAAATTTTTGTTTATTTTTAGCTATTATTATGATGTCATTTTCTGTTTTACTTTTATGGTTGCAAAGAAATTTTTATTTTTAGATATTACTGTTAAATGATGCTGATTAAGGTTTTTGCTATGTTTAGCCATGACTATGATGTCATTTTCTATTTTAATATCTGTTATGATGTATTTAAATGGGCTTTTATGGTTACAAAGGAATTTTATATTTAGATATTACTATAAAATGTTGCTGATGCTGATTAAGGATTTTGTTTATTTTTAGCCATGACTATGATGTCATTTTCTATTTTAATACCTTTATGATGTAATTTCCATTTTTAGATATTACTGTTAAATGATGCTGATTAAGGGTTTTTTGCTATGTTTAGCCATGACTATGATGTCATTTTCTATTTTAATATCTTTATGATGTATTTAAATGGGCTTTTATGGTTACAAAGGAATTTTATTTTTAGATATTACTTTAAATGTTGCTGATTAAGGATTTTTGTTTTTTTTAGCCATGACTATGATGTCACTTTCTATTTTAATACCTTTATGATGTATTTAAATGGGCTCCCATGTATTTAGATTTTTGATTATTTATACATGTTACCAAATTGGTCCACATTGAACAAAAACGGTCCAAATTTCAACTTTATTACATTACATCAAACATTGAATTCTACATATTCTTTGATATATTGAAATTAACAAACAATTTAGTTTATGGATATTCCACCATAATAGGTAAATTAAATTTTTTCCAGTTCTTACACCACATTCATCCTGTGTCAGAAACCTATGCTGTGTCAAATATTTAATGACAATCCAAAGTCATAGCTGTATCAAGCTTGAATTTTGTGTCCATACTTGCCCCAACTGTTCAGGGTTCGACCTCTGCGGTCGTATCAAGCTGCGCCCCAGCGAAGCATTTTATTTTCAATGGTTTATGTTAGCTGTTATATATGTAAAAGGCCAAGGTTACCATAGCTAAGATGCAAGCCTACAAAAGATAGTGCATCATGTTCAATGATCTTCATGTAACAACTTCCCTGGTCTCAATCCAATAACTGTCAAGCGATCTGGTAATCATATATATCATTTTTATCAGTAGCCTGTCCAGGATTATTCAAAATGTTACAACTTCTTACAGCAGTGTACAGGTAAACCTTAATATACATTTTACATTTTTACAGGAAAAATAATGTTATTTCGTCTTAGATTTAATGCATAAAAAATTCCCAATTTGATGGTCAAGGGACCCACTTGAAAACACCTGGAATCATCCCTGCTTTCCAACAGATTTTTATATAAAAATAAGGAGATCAGGTATTATTGCAAATGAGACACCTGTCTACCAAAGTTCAAAAGAAGTGGATATTAGCAATTATAGGCAATTTTACGGCCTTATACAATGAGAAAAACCCATACTGTATAGTCGACTATAACAGACCCTGACAGGATAAAATGAAACATTTTACGAAAAACAAATATGACAGACATGAACCAACGACAACCACTGAACTATAGGCTCCCTACTTGGGACAGGCACATACAAAATTGTAGTTTGTTCTTTTGTTGTTACACCACTGTCCCAAATTAGGGGAGAGTGAAACCCTCACAAACATTTCTAACTTTTGTACTTGATTTTTATTAATGCTAATTATTGATGTTTTAGATGGCTAAAAGTATCAGAAGCAAACACAAGAGGAAGATGAGAGCTATAAAAAGAGAAAGGTATGGGAAAAAAGAATTAGAAACCCTCAAGAAAACAGTTACTACTGATGTTGCTTCTGCTATTAAGGAAGAAGACATGAAAGAAATGTTCACAGGTTAGCATTGCACTGGAAAATATTTTTCTTTATTTAACTTAAACATGGTAAATGTACATCTCATGAAGTTTATACTGCTCTTGTCTGTAGTAATGCTCAGACTTAATGTTTGTACAACTTCCTAGGTCAAAGTTCAAGGTCAAAAACTTTGGTTTCAGTTGACAACCCCATGTCCTATGGTAAAAATCGTGTCTGCTCTATATCTTGAGAACAGTTATGATTTCAAAGTTTATACTTGACATGTATTAACCAACACCAGAGGGTGTGTCATAATGTATGTACAACTTCCTAGGTCAAAGGTTAAGGTCAAAAACTTTGGTTTCAGTTGACAACCCCATGTCCTGTGGTAAAGATCAGGTCTGCTCTATATCTTGAGAACCGTTATGATTTCAAAGTTGATACTTGACATGTATATTAACCAACACCAGAGGGTGTGTCATAATGTATGTACAACTTCCTAGGTCAAAGGTCAAGGTCAAAAACTTTGGTTTCAGTTGACAACCCCCCTGTCCTATGGTACAGATCATGTCTGCTCTATATCTTGAGAACTATGATGATTTCAAAGTTTATACTTGACATACATATATTAACCAACACTAGACAGTCAAGGGTATAATTCTATAGGGTTATTAGAGAAAAATAACATAGTTATTATGGACTAAAAATAAAAAAACTGTGATCACATATGTATGTTACATGTACATGTTTCAAAGGGCCAATATACATCATTTGTTTTTTTTAAATGTATACAAGTTCTATTGATATTAATATTATTGTTTTGTATACTAAACAATAGAAAGATATATCAGTTTATAGTTTGCTAATCATGCATAGTTCACCTATGTTATTACAGAAAAAATATGCCTGTAATAACTAAAGGGTGTTATTACAGCTTCTCTACATCACTTCAAAGCCTTTGCTCAGACATACATCATGCTTAATCACAATGTATTTTAATTTATTGTTGTAAGAAATAATGAGCATGTAATGAGGTTCTGGCAAGCTTTCCAGTAATTCCCAAGTGTCTCATATAATAAGTTACATGCCTTTAATAACTAAGCCTTGTTATTACAGCTTAGTTTATCCCTTAAAAGCCTTGTCTCATTGATTTACCGTGGTTGATGAAAAATGTATTAATTTAATCGGAAAATTAGTTATCAAGGCTATGTATGTATTTAGTTTCTGCGCAAAGTTTCAAGAATTCCCAAGTGCCCACTAAAAATTAAAATATTTATGATTTATTTAACAGATAACAAACATATGTTACTACAGATTTAGAAAATTTAAGGAATAAAGAGTAGACAACTCATGAAAGTATCTGTAATAACACATGCAAGATATTTTCTCTAATAACCCTAGACATGATAGACATGATAGTTATATTCCTGACTGCTAGAGGGTGTGCATAATGTATATACAACAAATTTTTTACCACACGAAAACTGATGCTGATCATTGTCATTGTAGTCCTTAACATTTGCTGCAGAATTCAACTTTATGTCTTTTTCCATCAATCCATACAACTGGCTTAGTTCTGTTCTCTTGTGTATAGTTATATGTGGAGATATTACTCCACCATTTTGTCCACCAGGACATGTTGTGTTATCACTGTACTCTGAAAGATAAAATAAACCAAGATAGGGAGATTGGCAACACAACAAATTTAAACCAATCAAATAATTCAATCTGATGTATTTTTGTTGAGCCTAGGACTACTGAGGTATAGATTTCCACATGATTAAAATATTTACTGTGCTTTAAAAATGGACTGTTTTATAGGTAAACACAAGAACTATTCAATCTAGTGAATACAGATACAGTACAAAGTTCCAACAATTTAAATGGCATAATTCTGGCTTGACAAGTAATGCAAAATAACCTGTCTTTTTCAAGAAGTTTTTTTTTCTTTTATATTATATTTCTAAAAATAAGGGTAAAGTGCATCCGGTGTACTGTTTAATAACACATGTAACCTGCTCTAAGAGATTCAACCACTAACAACTTTAATAGTCAAATAGAAACCTGTTATTTACAGCGGGTCCCACAGAGATTGCTCCCATATCTCAATGATGTCTAGTTTTAATTGCCATAATCACCATTTTGTAAGTCAAGCTCCCTGATAACAACAAAATTGTTCACAAAGAACTCCATAAGGTCAAAGAACAGTAAAAGGGCATTGTCACAGATTTTGCTATAACTTTGCACATTTAAACCTAACTAAAAATGGAAAAAAAATACACATAATGCATTTATCATGTTTATTTAATTTATTTTATGAAATATTATTGCTTATAAAAAAGAAGATGTGGTATGATTGCCAATGAGACAACTCTCCACAAGAGACCAAATGACACAGAAATTAACATCTATAGGTCACCGTACGGCCTTCAACAATGAGCAAAGCCCATACCGCACAGTCAGCTATAAAAGGCCCCGAAATGACAATGTAAAACAATTCAAACGAGAAAACTAACGGCCTAATTTATGTACAAAAAATGAACGAAATACAAATATTTACACATAAACAAACGACAACCACTGAATTACAGGCTCCTGACTTGGGACAGGCACATACATACAGAATGTGGCGGGGTTAAACATGTTAGCGGGATCCCAACCCTCCTCCTAACCTGGGACAGTGGTGTAATAGTACAACATAAGAACGAACTATAAAAATCAGTTGAAAGAGGCTTAACTCATCAGATGGATAAAAATACAAATACATTGTACTACAATTACAAGTGGACGTGAACGGGTACTTGTACATCCAAACAACAAAAAGACACTAAGTACAGATCTGAGAGTACTCGCAGTTATACTGACAGCTAGTTCAAAACCACTAACAACTAATAAAAAAATCATGCATCTAAGACTAAATTATCAATCCGTACACATCTAACATCCAGTGGATTTAGTGTAAAGACGTCATAAACAGTCAGAGAAAAACATGACATTGTGCTTGCATTCTTTCAAAAGAGATGTACATTTGAATCAAAAGAACAAATTTAAGAATGTTTTCACCAATTTTATGTGCTTTCTTCACAAATGTAGATCTGCTTTGACGGAATGCATTCATAGATATTTCAGAAAATTACTGACCAAAAGGCTTAAGGTATACAGTCAAGGGTGTAACTTGAATAAGTTATTAGAGAAAAATAACATACATGTGTTATTATGGATACTTTCTCTTAATCTGTAGTAACATATGTTTGTTATCAGTTAAATGTACCATAAATTTTTTTATTTTCAGTGGGCACTTGGGAATTCTTGAAACTTGCGCAGTAACTTAATACATAACCTTGAAAACTAATTTTCCAATTCAATTAATACATTTTTGATCAACCATGGTAAATCAATTAGACAAGGCTTTTAAGTAATAACTTAGCTGTAATAACAATGCTTAGTTATTACAGGCATTTAACTTATTACATGAGACACTTGGGAATGACTAGGAAGCTTGCGCAGAACCTCATTACATGCTCTTATCATTATTTATTACAATAAATTAAAATACATTGTGAAAAGGCTTTGAAGAGATGTAGGGAAGCTGTAATAACACCCTTTAGTTATTACAGGCATACTTTTTCTGTAATAACATGGGTGTGTTATGCATGATTAGCAAACTATGGGCTGTTATATCTTTCTAAAGTTTAATATAAATAAAGACAATTATAATATCAATAGAACTAGTACACGATTTAACAAAATAAAGGATGTATAATGCCCCTTTGAAACATGTAACATACATATGTTATCACAGATTTTTGATTTTTTAGCCCTCAATAACAAATGTATGTTATTTTTCTCTAATAACTTATTTAAGTTAGACCCTTGACTGGTATATATAATTAAATCCAATCTGAAATAAACAATTCAAAAATTGATTTCATTACAGAAACACGTTTTGTCAAAAAAGGAACAACCATATTTAAGTCTGAGCTCTGCCTGTCTGTAGTCAGAATTCGGCAGTTGTGAGAATGCTTAAAGGATATGATAAAAATTGAATTATTAATAAATTATAAGTCATGAATCTTTTGGTGTTTACCATGTTTACAATTCTACTAGTCAGGCTAGTGTAGATTAGAAAAATAATTCCTTTTATATAAAATATTGGTAAGAAACTTAACACTTATGTAAGGTCTGTTTATAGCATTCATTATGTTGTCCATATCTTTATGAGTACAGATTTTGGCATCTTTCTTGAAATGCTTGTAATCTGTTTTGGTTATTATGATTCATCAATAATCCTGTTCATTGTAGTAAAGCCACCAACTTTTTAAAATAAAGAAGAATACACATGTACATTACTAAGTTGCAAGTCTTTTGCCAGATCTATTTGTCCTATTGGGCAATAAAATTTATTTAAACAAAAAAAAATGTATATAAATCAGATACTAGAAGGTTGTTTTTCATTATAAAAATTCACTTTTAAAACTGCCCAAGAATCTATTGTACTGTGTATAAACTATTTAAATTTTGTTTCAGTGAGAAAAGGTTCTGATGTTGTCCAAGAAATAAGAGATGAAGGTAATTTTAACACATACATGGATGTCTTAAGTGGTTTAATTTATTATGACTATTTCTGCAGTCAAGAATTGCATATATCATGTATATACTGTATACATATAAAAACATTAAACATTCTTGTTTTAATAAGCTTGAAAGCTGAGTATTAGAGGATCAGGGGAGAGGGAAAGGCAGTGTGTGGCCAGGGGCTTCAGAACCCTTTTGGATCTACAAACATGGTTAATGCATCGACTGTCCGACTCCTCTTACAAGTTGTTTAGTTTGCTTTTATCAAAATCGTGGATCCACATATGAATATAATAATAGTATCTAATGGTTGCATCTTGAAAAGTGGTTTACAATATCTTTTAAAGTTGGGCAACACTGGCCTTAAATTAATTTAATGCATGAACAATTCAGGTTTGGTTTTTTGTATCACCTCGACTGTGTCAGATAGGCATGACAAAGGTGTGCTGTGTCCAGCTGTGGCAGAATCAACAGATTGTTAAAGTTTGTGATTAGGTCATCATGGTCATTTTAAGGGGATACATTAATAATAGATTGTAAGTCAATGATATTAGATATGTAGTTGGAACATCTCATTACCACTCAAATTATTTGGCTCTCCTCCTCAGTCATGGTCTACTTTTGCTTACTTCAATTGTGCAAGATTGTAATTAGATCAGTTTAAAGGAAACCACTAATGGTAAGTCAATGTATATGATATTTGGTATAAGTTAGCATTAGCACAGCTCTTATCCATGGAGATTATTTGGAATGCCCTCTTGACTTTGACACTTTTGCATGGTTTTCATGTTAAAGTTTGTAATAAGGTCAGTGTAAGGGAAACCACTAATGGTAAGTCAATGCATATAATGTTTGGTATACAGTTAGCATTAGCACATCTCTTATCCATGGATATTATTTGGCCTGCCCTCTCAGGCGTGCTTTATTGACTTCGACACTTTTGCATGGTTTATGTGTTAAAGTTTGTGATAAGGTCAGTCTTAAGATGAACCATTATTGTAAGTGAATGATTTTGGTATGTGGTTGTATTAGCATTAGCACATTTCATTTCCACTAAGATTATTTGTTTCAACAGTTTATTATTTTATGCTTGAGTGACTCTTGTTAAGTTTTGAGTTATGATCAGAATCCAAGCAAGTACAAGTCAGACAGTCATTATATAATATCAGTGGATGCATCATTATTAGTAAGATCTTTTCAAATGTTGTCACTGTTATCTAGATGGCAGTACAAAGATACATATTTACATGTTATATTCTTTTTATTTTCAGAAAACATGGACCTTGATTCAGGAAAAAAATATAACACAAAGACAAAGTTAGATGAACATGGAAATTACCCAGTGTGGATGAACTCTAGACAAATTAAAAAGCAGAAGAAAAAGAATAAGACACAGAAAACCAAACGAGCAGGAAAAGGAAAGAAATGAAAATAATTTTGATTAAATGCTGAGTGAAGTTTTTCAAAGTTATGGACACTTTTGTCTAATAATCTGCTGACGTCATTGGAAATGATTTGTCATTCTGTACAGTATTTTCATTGTTCAGCATAATTTTCTTCCACAAATTTACATTCTGACATTTAATCATTAATGATATAAAGAAAGTAAATTGTATGGGATATAATTGAGGTTATTCATTAAATGCATCTATTTACAAGATTGTCAAAAAAGTGTGAAGACTGTTTAAAATGAGATTGAAAATAGATTAATATGTTCAAAAACTTTGTCGTCATTTCATATTTGATAAGTTAGTTTATCACCTAGGTTGAAAAAAAATGATTTTGAGGGTCTTTTATATAATTTGTTTGTTATTTGGAGAAAACAAGATAAACCTGTTACGCTGTGCATAAAAAAAAACACACAACGTAGCCATTTCAAACCTACACTTACAAGTAAATGGACAAAAGTCTACTAATGTCATGTAACTCATGTTCACAATGTAGTCAACTGTTGTAGGATCAACCAAAAAAATATTTTCTACATTTGGATTTTGGTCAAATTCTTAAAATCTGGCATTTACATGATTTAAATTATTTATCAAATGTGAAGAAAATGTTTTATATCAAATTCTTTACAGGTATAAGAATGAAACCTGATCGTTTCAAATATTTTATGAGGCTGTTTCCATAGTTTTATGAATACCAGGTAAAGAAATTAACATAATCTAAAAACTAAAAAAAGTTGACAAGGTTATTGTTTAGCTTCCACCTTGTGCAGTTGATGATTTGTAATGTTTTACTTAACATTGTCTTGATGTAATACATGTACATATAAAAATTCAGTCACTGTGGATTTTATTTTAATAGAACACAAGTTATTATATTTATGATATTTGAATGATGAAAATTTATTATTACTGGGTGTAATAAATTTGTTGTTTTTTTATGCAATAAAATGTTCTACCAAAAATTTAATACACATTTTTTATTTTTAATCAATTAAGCCATAATTGTATTTTATACATAAAATTAATTATATCTATAAAAAAAATAACTTGAGTTTTCATGTGCAACCAGTATTTCAATTCACTATACTTACAAGACTGTTTTGGAACAAGAGTGCACACGCTGAAATGTCTCGCCTTCTTTACTAATCATTGATATTATGTTGATAGTCCTAAATATAAAGCTTTCTTACAACTGTCACATAAACTTAACATTAACCAAGAAAACTAAACATTGACCAATGAACCATGGAAATGAGGTCAATGTCAGATGAACCATGCCAGGCAGGCATGTACAGCTAACAATTCTTCCATACAACAAATATAGTTGACCTATTGCTTATAGTTTAAGAAAAACAGACCAAAACACAAAAACTTAACACTGAGCAATGAACTGTGAAAATGAGGTCAAGGTCAAATAAAAACTGCGCGACTGACATAAAGACCATAAAATATTTCCATACACCAAATATAGTTGACCTATTGCATATAGTATTAGAAAAAAAGACCAAAACTCAAAATCTTAACTTTGACCACTGAACCATGAAAATGAGGTCAAGGTCAAATGACACCTGCCAGCTAGACATGTACACCTTACAATCATTCCATACACCAAATATAGTTGACCTATTGCTTAAAGTGTAAGAAAAACAGACCAAAACACAAAAACATAACATAAGCAATGAACCATGAAAATGAGGTCAAGGTCAAATAAAATCTGCCAGACTGACATGTACATCATTAAATATTTCCATACACCAAATATAGTTGACCTGCTGCATACAGTATTAGGAAAACAGACCAAAACACAAAAACTTAACATTTAACAATGAACCTTGAAAATGAGGTCAAGGTCAAATAAAACATGCCAGACTGACATGTACATCGTAAAATATTTCCATACACTAAATATAGTTGACCTACTGCATACAGTATTAGAAAAACAAACCAAAACACAAAAACTTTACATTGAGCAATGAACCGTGAAAATGAGGTCAAGGTCAAATAAAACTTGCCAGACTGACATGAACATCGTACAATATTATATATTACACCAAATATAGTTGACCTATTGCATATAGTATTAGAAAAAAAGACCAAAACTCAAAATCTTAACTTTGACCACTGAACCATGAAAATGAGGTCAAGGTCAAATGACACCTGCCAGCTAGACATGTACACCTTACAATATTTCCATACACCAAATACAGTTGACCTATTGCATACAGTATTAGAAAAATAGACCAAAACACAAAAACTAAACTATGACCACTGAACCATGAAAATGAGGTCAAGGTCAGATGACACCTGCCAGTTAGACATGTACCCCTTACTATCATTACATACACCAAATATAGTAGACCTATTGCTTATAGTATCTCAGATATGGACTTGACCACGAAAACTTAACCTTGTTCACTGATCCATGAAATGAGGTCGAGGTCAAGTGAAAACTATCTGACGGGCATGAGGACCTTGCAAGGTACGCACATACCAAATATAGTTATCCTATTACTTATAATAAGAGAGAATTTAACATTCCAAAAAATCTGAACTTTTTTTTCAAGTAGTCGCTGAACCATGAAAATGAGGTCAAGGACATTGGACATGTGACTGACGGAAACTTCGTAACATGAGGCATCTATATACAAAGTATGAAGCATCCAGGTCTTCCATCTTCTAAAATATAAAGCTTTTAAGAAGTTAGCTAACGCCGCCGGATCACTATCCCTATGTCGAGCTTTCTGCGACAAAAGTCGCAGGCTCGACAAAAATAAAATTTAAAATTTCCACCCTTAAATCATTGGGATACTTGCAATTATACTTGGTTTTACCACACATAGTCTGTGCAATTATAAAAAGTATATATATATATATATATCCATTGATCATGTAACTAATAAATATGCTCATGTAAAAACCAAATGACATAAAAGTTAGGTAGGAACTATAGGTCACCATACAGCATAACATGTTATAAAGGGCCCCCGACATGACAAATGTAGAACAATTCAAACAAAAAAATGATGGTCTGACTTAAATGTATACAAAACAATTTAAAAAACCAATTATGATAAACAGCAACAACCGACAACCACTGAATTACAGGCTCCTGGCTGGGATAGACACATACAGCATGCTGCAGGGTTTAACATGTTTGTTGGTGCCCAACCCTCCCCTAACCTGGGAACAGCACACCATAAGAACAAACTACCGGTATATAAAAAAGAAGATGTGGTATGATTGCCAATGAGACAACTCTTCACAAGAGACCAAATGACACAGAAATTAACAACTATAGGTCACAGTACGGCCTTCAACAATGAGCAAAGCCCATACCGCATAGTCAGCTATAAAAGCCTCCGAAATGACAAATATAAAACAATCCAAACAAGAAAACTAACGGCCTAATTTATGTACAAAATAATGAACAAAAAAAATATGTAACAGAGCAACAAATATACTTGGCCATGTGTTATTTTGTAAAACACTATGAATAATATAACTATGCAGATGATAACATCATCTTTAAATCTGGCACTTCTCTGTAATCGGTTATTAAATCCTTAGAGGAAAACTAAGCCCTCTGGTATCTCAGTGTGTGTTTTTCATTTTTGTAATCTCAGTGCATTTTATGAAATCTCAGTGTGTAATTCTTAATTCTCAGTGTGTGTTTTTAGGTTTTTTAATCTCAGTGTGTTTTTTTTTAATTCTCAGTGTAAATTTTTCGAAAAATGGTTTAAACATAGTTTTGACGAGAACGGCTTGCCATAGACAGGCACATATAGAACGTAGCTCGGTTTAACATGCTTGTGAGTGCTCAAATTTCCCCTCACAGGACAATTAACAGCATAAGAACAACCAATTTTTTTTTTTCTTAAGAAAACGATATCTAACTAGTAATTTATGTAGACTGTTATAAATCTTAAACTATATTTTGTGACCTGGTCCCTATTTGGCAAACTGAATACCTGTTTAAAGAAATAATATGGAGAAGACATTTTTTCCAAGTGTAAGGCAAGTCATTCTTCAGCGTGTATGAAAAGATTTTCTCACAAGGTTAACCGAGTTCAAATAGTCTTAGTTTACATAAAATGTGTATGTTAAATATCCTTTGAATATGTTTTGCTAATGATAGCTGTCATTTACCTATATGAGTATAAGCCTAGGTGGTCGATTGGTCTAGCGTGTCGGATACAGTGCAGGCGATTTGGTGTCACGATATCTCAGTAGCATGAGTTCGAATCCCGGCGAGGGAAGAACAAAAAATTTGCGAAGGCAAATTTACAGATCTAATATTGTTGGGCTGATGTTTAAACGAGTTGTATATATATATATAGTCTGTCAAAGACACATCAAAAGTGTAAAAGAAAGTCAAAACATTTATCCGCTGTCATATGTATAGTTTTCAAATTGTAAACGCTTTATTAATATTTATTATTTTTTAAATCATAATTCTATGACTGGGAGAAAAAATAAACAAATTTTTTATTTGTTCAATGTATCAAAATTGACTACATTACATTGCATCTCATATCTGAATGACATATGTTAACTCGGATATATAAGAGATATAATGCATAATTAGGTATATGATCTCGTACCGCTATTTCGTGAAAAGGACGGCATATATTTTTTTTAAAGCTAGCAAGTTGCCATACAGTAGGAAAACAAGTTGCCGTACTGTAAATCTGTAAACATTAGCAAGTTGCCGTACTGTAAATCTGTAAACATTAGCAAGTTGCCATACCCTAGGCTTGATTAGTTTTTAACGATATTATTGATAGCAAAAGTCAGTAATTATGATGTCACACTATCATAATCTAAAAAAAATTCTGGAAAAAGAATGAAAAAAAGTTGAAAATCTGGCCAGCGGGACGTCAGAGGGCGATTGACCTCTAAATTTTCTGGTACCAAGTGCACTGTTTTGAAGTATAACACAAAATCTTGTCTTTGTTTGTTATTTATTGGCATAAGAAATTAAAGCACTATCTATCAGAAAATCATTTCATAAGTGGTAACCTCATCAAAACGGTAGAAATGGTTGAAATTGAAGGATTTCTTACCTTGTTTGTTTTTTTCTCCTTTCTCTACACTTCGTTGGTACCCAATTTCCGGTGGTGATGATAAACAGTGGTTACATTAATTTGATGAAAATTTGAATTTAACTGTCAATAGATATTTTAATACAGTACGTATATGTACAAATTATTTAGCATGTGGATCAGGATCTGCTTATCCTTTTGGAGCACCTGAGATCATCCCCAGTTTTTGGTTGGGTTCGTGTTGCTCAGTCTTTAGTTTTCAATGTTGTGTTTTGTATAGTGTTGTTTGTCTTTTTGGTCAATTTTCGTTTTTTTGCCATGACATTGTCAACTTATGAGTTTGATTATCCATTTTGTATCTTTTCTCTCTTTTGCCATGCGTGTTTATTTTTTCTGTGGCTTCAACACAGGAACATTTATTTTCGCTTTTATACACAACTGTTTAATACATTGTTTGTGTTAGACTATTCATTGTCATTCTGACTTTTGCTAGTTTATTTATCTGCAGCCCTTTCAAGATGAGGAGATGTGGTATGATTGCCAATATATCCACCAAAGTTAAAACAAAGTGGATGTAAGCAATTATAGGACAATGAGAAAACCCATACTTTATAGTCTGCTATAAAGGCCCCGACATGAAAAATATGAAACAATTCAATTGAGAAAACTAATGGCCTAATTTATAACAAAACAATTTACGAAAAACATATATGACAGACGTGAACCAAAACACAAACACTGAACTACAGGCTCCTGACTTGGGTCAGGCACATAAAGAATGTGGCGGGGTTAAACATGTTTGTGAGCGCTCAACCCTCCCCTAACCTGGGACAGTGGTAAAACAGCACAACATAAGAACACACTATAAAAATCATTTGAAAAAGGTTCAACTCATCAGATCGATCCAAAGAAAAACATCAAACAAAATCACAGACAGGACGTGGCATGCAGGTTATATATCCATCCCTCATCCCTAACAACAAAAGACACTATGTACAGATCTGAGAGTACTCCCAGTTACTGACAGCTAGTTCAAAGCCAATAACAACTAATAAAAAAATCATGTATCTAAGACTAAAATATCAATCAGTACACATCCAACATCCAATGGATTTAGTGTAAAGACGTCAATGTCTGTCATTTATATTCTTAAACAGAGAAGATCTAAAGTCGCTCACCTGGGACCAATGTGCATTCTCATGATTTGATTACAATAATATAATTCATGACCTCTTTTTATTGCTGATAATTATTTTCTATTTTTAGTTTCTCTCTAATATAGTTTTTTGCACAAGATATGGGTAAAAATTGTCATGCAAAGGCAATATCTTCTTTAAGAAGAGAGCTTACAATTTTGCTATGGTTGAAATGTTTGTAGAAATTGTTTTGCTGATCATTTTGTACCTCTCCTAGACTAACATGCTAGTTCACAAGGTAACAGTCTGCATGAAAATGTGTCACCCTACCCGGACATATTATTCTGACTCCATGCTGACTGACCAGTCTTTGCTGTTTCTTCTTAATGCAGTGTGGTTATCGAAGAAGTAGCATATACATATTTTAAGTCTAGTTCGATTCTGCTGGGCTTCAAGCACTGAGAACCGCCTCCGGAGGCGAACACACTACCACTGGACTACCGAGGCGGTTTAAAAGAGGATTGAATATATTACCATGATGCATGTCAATAGAATGTCTTAGTGACTTACAGACTTAATTTTACTATTGGAAGTAGACCATGAAACATCTGCAAAAAAAATTAAGACTGATATAAACCCATATGATGATAAACTTGACAGCAGAGATGCTGACTATGTAGGAAACATTAGCCACAGTACAGTAAACAAGCAATGTCGGGGCAGCTGTATAGCTGACAATATGGTATGGGTTGCCCCTCCCCCCGCCCTCAGGTCAATAATTTTCATCAAATAAGATAAGATATATTCATTTAGTATAAAATCCATTTTGCTACTTCATAATAATAATACATGAGATAACACTATTAAACAATAAACAATACAAATATATATATATGTGGCATTAACAAAAAAATATTTAAAAAGAACAAAAAATATATTCTCCCTTTTTTTAAACGATCATGCATTACAAATACAAATAATCAGTACAAAGAAAGGTAACTCTCTTCATTTTAGACGACAATATCAAAAATACAGTATTCAAATATTTCCTACTGGAAAACTCGTTTTCCGTGTTTTGGACTTTTCCAAATTGTGTATAAAGAATGTAAACCATGGGAAACTCATCATAAATTATACATCTTAATATTTAAGGATGCACTTAGGTCAAGTTTAGGAATTTTGCCAGATGTTCGCACTCCGATGTTTTTTCCTACGATCAAGGATTTGTATAGTAAGATTACTATACAAATCCTTGCTACGATAAAAGGTAAAATATTTTGCCCCATAAGTTAACACCCATTTTTCTTTTCATATAAGAATTCAATAGCTCATAAAAGGTCATTTACCACAAAATTTAAGCAGATTCGAGATTTCTTTTCTTTCGATTGATACCCAAATGGTACCAATGCAAATATAAGGTTAAAGTCCGAGTCAGCCTTTTCCCGCCTTTTTTAAAACTTAAATATCTCGAAAAGGAGTTCCATAATCTATCAATATGTTTTAGCTTATGTTATTTCTTAGCTAATGCTCTTCTGACTTATAGTTTTAATTTTTTTAATTTCACCTAAGTACATCCTTAACATATTAAGTTGACTACCCGGCAAACATTCCACTGCTAGTCATTTTTCAGGCCATTCTATTAAAATTTATAACACCATTGTATTAGTACGCAAAGCAAAGCATATAGCAACATAACACAATAAGCTTGCTAAAACATATATTAAAGTCGAGCTTAAGACACATGTTAAGCTCAAAAACACACATATAAACAGATTACAAAACTTACCTTATATGAGGTACAATTAAAGGTCCGGAACTTATGGTACTACATCATGTCAGGAACATATATATTGTTAGATATACTGTTCCCAGATCATGTAAAATATTGGAACAGTTAAATATCTGTAATTAAAACATTATTATTTTTGATACCTGAAATTATTTTATCTATTTACTTTTACGTTAGTACTATTGCATTTTCACTAAAATTGAGATATTTGTATAATTTGGCTTAAATACATACTTAAAAATGATTATTTACTGTGTCGATTAGTTTATCTGATTTGACCACTATTTTATATACAATGTGTGGGTTTTGGTCTTTCATACGCACCTTTTATTCTAAAATCACTCTTTTTGACCATTCATACAACTCATCTATACAATACATTCTCTGTTTATCATTGAGTCATATTTGTAACTATGTTTTGATTACGATAGCATGTATATGCTTTTTGCAAATAAACTCATTCAATTCATACATATCAGTATATTAGTACTAAGTAGGAATGTGCGATATCATTTAAAGAAAACTGACCTTATTTGAAAAAAATCAAAAATGTCCTCCAAATATAAATACGAATTAACTAATAGTTATACACTAAGGGATAGGGGTTTCTCATCCAGACACGCCGTATCCCGAAGTGTATAACTAACTTACAACCGATGCTAAACCCTATATTTGTTTACATTGAATATTAAATGAAAAAGAACGGATAGCATTTTATTGACAATATCAAACCATGATTAATAAGAAAAAAGAATATGTTTTTTAGATGAAACCCCACTAGTAACCTTACTTTGACAAGTGAGTAGATTTTACAAATGTCAAAGTTGCCCGTTAAATCCATGCGTGCATTTTAATTACAAAAAGAAAATACTTCATGCTTGTGATCCCTTGTATGCAGTTGTCAATATGGACGGGTATAAGGCGGACGACATTTTGAGTCAGGCGTTTGAAGTGGTAGGAGAGACTAAAGATAAAGGCAATATTTATAACCCAAAGTACTTACAAGTATCAGTTTAATGAAGGTAATCATAAATGTATTTTATATGTTACGGTTTTATCAAAAAAAGCCCCCCCCCCCACTCTTCTCAACACTAAACAAACATTCATATTCGAACACACTGAGGGATAGGTGGGTCTGGATTAGAAACCCGACGACGGGACACGCTTAACATACAAAAATACAGATTGCATATTTAGGAACCCCCCTTTTTGGGGGCTATCCAAGGGGGGCAGGTCTGGATTAGAAACCCGACGACGGGACACGCTTAACATACAAAAATACAGATTGCATATTTAGGAACCCCCCTTTTTGGGGGCCATCCAAGGGGGGCAGGGGTTGGAACCCCCCTTTTTACGATCAATGCTTTATAATAAAGACATATGACTGGACCCCCCTTTATCCTGGGTTGGCATCCCTTTTTAAAAATGGCTGGATCCGCCCCTGAGTGCCATCATTAATTCATCAATCCAAACATTTATATCTATTTTATTATCAAGACTTAGTCCTAATGAAAACTATATGTTTTTAATGTATAATTCAAATAAAAGTTCTTTACATGTATGTTCTTTAAGACATTGCAATATAGGATCAAAAGTGAGTACTTATCATGAAGTAAGGGATTATCATTCTCTTACAAACTTAGAATATTGTAAAGTGCTCAAGGCTCAAATGATCTCTTGATTGGTTGTTTTCAAGAATTAGGTATATTGTCAGTGTAATGTTTATAATTGATGCATGACTTCATTTTTCTGCATTTCATTTATGGATTAGTTGTAGTGGTGTAAGGTCTTTCTTATAATTTAGGAAATATTAAAAAAATGCGTTATATACATTAGGTGACACAACAGTACAAAGAAATGGTAGGAATAGTATATGTTTCTTGATTGTGAGTATGAATGTAAATCATGTAATATTTTAGTGAGGAATTATCCTTTTTGTATTTACAGTTTAAATCAATAAATACATTTGAGTTACAACTAATTTTATTTCACAGCCAATATTTTGGTCCGGCTTTTTAAATCAAATACTATTTCATTATGTCAGAGAAATGTTCAAATAAAAATCCTTTAAAAGTTTTCAATATATTCAAAACGTAAATTAAATTCCTGTTTTTTTTTATTTTATCGGAATAATGGAAATAACTATTCTTCCGAACCGCTGGTTCAGTAATCAGAGTTTTGGAAAGCTAAAAATTAAGGTTATTTTTTTTTTTCATTGCTTTGATAGTGTTTATTTTTTTTTTATTAATTTGAAGTTATTAATATTTTCATTATAACATTAAAGGTACAAATTTTACTGCACCAGTAAACTTCAACTTATTTTGATTTTTTTGTTTGTTTCACAATTCAACTTTTAGTCAGTTTCAATCACTGTGATAAATCCTTTCAATCTGATAAATGTGCTTCGGGGCAGTTATACCTCATATATAGAAACTCTTTGTTTTGAACTGTAAATAGACCCAAATAATAGGATAATCCCATACTAAGAACATGATTTACATTCATTCTTCACAATTAAGACACATTAAATCCTACAATTTCATTGGCCGAGAGCACTTTGCTATATTCTAATGATAAAGAACACAGAGTTTTCATAACACAAACTAGTAAAACCTAGAGAATAAACAAATACCCAATCTATCAAAACTCACTGAGTCATGTAGATGTCTTACAATAATTATAACCACTGATGCATGACTAGAAACTACTCAAAAAGTACTTAGAATTAAATAATAGTTCAAGTTCAAGTTCAATAGTTTATTATAGTCTCACCACATACATACAAGTATAAACACTATATGATATTTAATACACAATATAAAATTTAGAATGCATGTGCCATTCTTAAAAGAACTATAAGAGACTGTTATATACAATATTAAAACATCAGAATAAAATATAGTTTTGCTATTTACACAAAACATAAAAGTGTAATATCACCATGCACATTCAAGGATAAAAATGATACATGTAAATGTACATAAAAATATCATCTTCAAATTTCAGCGATATAAAATACTATTTCGTCGCAATAAAATATTATGGCAGGTTTTGGCAACAGAACAAACATTTTCATTTTTGAATAAAAATATAAATTGTTCATCATCTGATAAAGTTAAAAACATATTACGTTGATGAATTATATCAATAAATAAAGACTGTCTTAGATCTTCATATAATGGACATGTTAACAATACATGTTTTTCATCTTCTATATTATCACAATTGAAACACAATCTTTTATCTAAATCTAATCTTTCGTAACGACCAGTTTCAATTTTTAAAGGTGCTACTCCACATCTAAATTTAGCATATGCACTGCGATACCGAGTAGGTATATTTTGTAACAAATATTGTTCAGTAGAGTATGCAAATTTAAACAATTTATAAGTTCTCAACTTATTTCCTTGAACATAAGAATCAAGCCTTGTACTCCATTCATTTTTATAATTATCAAAAATATTTTCTTCTAACTGATAAATTGTATTTTTATCCAGTATATACTCATCTACATTACAAAATTTGTCCATATTGTAAAGTTTCAACATTTCCATAACTTTATAACTCCAATTTCTAATTTTATAAGTTAACTACCTTTTCTAATTGACCATTTGAACACTTTATAATTTATTCTGTCATTATCCATTTTTGTCGAGCCTTCGACTTTTGTCGAAAAAGCGAGACATAGCGATCCTACATTCCGTCGTCGTCGTCGTCGTCGTCGTCGGCGGCGTCCACAAATATTCACTCTGTGGTTAAAAGTTTTTGAAATTTTAATAACTTTCTTAAACTATCCTGGATTTCTACCAAACTTTGACAGAAGCTTGTTTATGATCATAAGATAATATTCCAAAGTAAATTTTGTAAAAAAAAAATTCCATTTTTTCCGTATTTTACTTATAAATGGACTTAGTTTTTCTGCCAAGAAACATTACATTCACTCTGTGGTTAAAGTTTTTGAAATTTTAATAACTTTCTTAAACTATCCTGGATTTCTACCAAACTTGGAAAGAAGCTTGTTTATGATCATAAGATAGTATCCAGAAGTAAATTTTGTAAAAAAAAAAATCCATTTTTTCCGTATTTTACTTATAAATGGACTTAGTTTTTCTGCCAGTTAACATTACATTCACTCAGTGGTTAAAGTTTTTGAAATTTTAATAACTTTCTTAAACTATCCTGGATTTCTACCAAACATGGAAAGGAGCTTGTTTATGATCATAAGATAGTATCCAGAAGTAAATTTTGTAAAAAAAAAAAATCCATTTTTTCCATATTTTACTTATAAATGGACTTAGTTTTTCTGCCAGTTAACATTACATTCACTCAGTGGTTAAAGTTTTTAAAATTTTAACAACTTTCTTAAACTATCCTGGATTTGTACCAAACTTGGACAGAAGCTTGTTTATGATTAAAAGCTAGTATCTAGAAGGAAATTTTGTTAAAATTTTGTTTGATTTTTTCCGTATTTTACTTATAAATGGACTTTGTTTTTCTTCCAGTTAACATTACATACAGTCCGCAGTTTAAGTTTTTAAAACATTTATTAGATTCATAAACTATCCTGGATTTTTACCAAACTTGGACAGAAGCTACTTACAATCAAAAGATAGTATAGAGAGGAATATTTTTATTTATTTTTTTCCTCATTTTTGTTGAGCCTGCGATTAACAGCAAAAGTAGGCGAGACACTGGGTTCCGCGGAACCCTTACGAATTTTTGTACATCTAACCCAGTGTCTTAAAATGTTAGTCCACTGTTTAACATATGGAGGCTTCCAAACCATGTCACCTGAAACAGCATCATTGGGGGTATACTTTCCAACTCCCATATAAAATCTCATGGCTCGGTTCTGAACTGCTGAAATGCAAGAGAACTCACTCGTACCCCAAATAGCTGAGCCGTAATCGATGTCTGACCAAACTAAAGAGTCAAACAATTTGGTGAAAATATTGTGTTGGAAGCCACCATGTGCCTTACATTTTACAATAAGAAGGCCTAATGCTCGACTTGCTGACTTTGCAACTGCCTTTGCCATAACTTTATAATCTAAAAATTCATTTAATACCGATCCTGAATATTGCTAGAAACATAATTATTTAATGACTTCACCATTTATATTAAAAACAAAATCTGATCTTATCACAGAGGGATTTCTAAAATGCATGAATTTTGATTTACTTAAATTAACTTTTAAACAATTATTATTACACCATACACATAATACATCAATCAATTTCTGCATATAACAAAATCATAGGCGGATCCAGGGGGGGGGGGGCTAGGTCAGTCAGCCCCCCCCCCCCCCCCCCCTTTATGAAAAGTTCTGGATCCGCCACTGAAAATAGCAACCTTTTCACCGTCAATGTCTATAACAACATTTAATTCTTTTATATCATCAATTAACTTATTAATGAATATATTAAACATGACTGTGAATAAAACACATCCTTGTTTCAAACCAGTATTTACACTAAACCAATCAGTAGTGTTACCGTTCACACGAACACAGCATTCTATATTTGAATAAATGGCTTGCAAAGCAAACATAAACTTTGTACTAATACATATATCATTTAATTTGTTAAACAATAATGACCTGTCAATTGTATCGTATGCCTTCTTAAAATCTATAAAGGAGACAAAAGTTGACAATTTACACTTTTTTCTAGTTTCAATAATTGACGTCAAATTGTACTCCTGCCTTTAATAAAACCATTTTGTTCATTTATTATCTCCCTTTCATCTATCCATTCAGTTAATCTCTATTTAAAACACTACAATACAGTTTGTAAGCACATGGTGCTAAAGTAATACCTCTGTATGACAATGGATCTCTAGGATCAGAAGTTGAACATTTTGGTATTGGATTAATTATACCTTTATTCCAAGTATCTGGAATTTTACCAGATTTAAAACTTAATATTTACACATCAGATATATAATATCAAAATATGATACAAAAAACAAAAGTATCCAAACTAACATACTAGCTACCGCATTTTTTTTTCTTTTATATATATTTTTGTCGAGCCTTCGACTTTTGTCGAAAAAGCGAGACATAGCGATCCTACATTCCGTCGGCGTCGTCGTCGTCGTCGTCGTCGTCGTCGGCGTCCACAAATATTCACTCTGTGGTTAAAGTTTTTGAAATTTTAATAACTTTCTTAAACTATCCTGGATTTCTACCAAACTTGGACAGAAGCTTGTTTATGATCATAAGATTATATTCAAAAGTAAATTTTGTAAAAAAAAAAAACCATTTTTTCCGTGTTTTACTTATAAGTGGACTTAGTTTTTCTGCCAGTTAACATTACATTCACTCTGTGGTTAAAGTTTTTAAAATTTCAATAACTTTCTTAAACTATCCTAGATTTCTACCAAACTTGGAAAGAAGCTTGTTTATGATCATAAGATAGTATCCAGAAGTTAATTTTGTAAAAAAAAAAATCCATTTTTCCGTATTTTACTTATAAATGGACTTAGTTTTTCTGCCAGGAAGCATTACATTCACTCTCTGGTTAAAGTTTTTGAAATTTTAATAACTTTCTTAAACTATCCTGGATTTATACCAAACTTGGAAAGAAGCTTGTTTATGATCATAAGATAGTATCCAGAAGTAAATTTTGTAAAAAAAAAAATCCATTTTTCCGTATTTTACTTATAAATGGACTTAGTTTTTCTGCCAGTTAACATTACATTCACTCTGTGGTTAAAGTTTTTAAAATTTTAACAACTTTCTTAAACTATCCTGGATTTGTACCACACTTGGACAGAAGCTTGTTTATGATCAAAAGCTAGTATCTAGAAGGAAATTTTGATAAAATTTTGTTCCATTTTTTCTGTATTTTACTTATAAATGGACTTAGTTTTTCTTCCAGTCAACATTACATACATTCTGCAGTTTAAGATTTTAAAACATTTATTAGATTCATAAATTATCCTGGATTTTTACCAAACTTGGACAGAAGCTACTTACAATCAAAACATAGTATAGAGGGGAATATTTTTATTACTTTTTTTCCTCATTTTTGTTGAGCCTGCGATTAACACCAAAAGTAGGCGAGACTGGCCATGATATCTTAAAAATCCTGGGTGAGAGGTGAAATTCTCGGGTGTTATCCGCAGGATACGGGTCAGTTGACAGGTATGACCCATCTGGAATGCAACTCTGAATCAATGCAGATTCACGGCAACAGTTTAGTTGAAACTACCAAACAATAATGAACTAATCATAGGGGTTTCAAAAGAGGGACAATTACACCTGGTTAGAGGAAGAGTTAAACTTATCTTAAAAATGATTGGAAATGATTTTGTGCGTACTTTCCACCGACTTTTTTTCGTCCTTTCATGAAATTTCTGTATTTAAAAAAAAAATTCTATGTAAAAAAGAATCGAGGAAGAAATATTTTTTTACTTAAAGTTATGTCAAGAACAGCATTTTGTTTTCTTTCATTGAAATGGTTCCTCTCCGCTGTAAAGTAAACAATATAGAAAAATCAACCAGGTGATCATATGATCGAAATTGTGCAGGAGAGCAAAGCGCCGCAATGTGATTGGATAGCGCTGCGGTCTGTCCAATAGAACAGCGTTGAAATGCGATACGCTAATGATGCAACGCTAAAACAGACTGGGGAAACAAACGGCTTGGTGCAATTAAAATCAAGCTGATGGTTTTTCTCGGTTATGGTATGGGTTTTGCTCATTGTTGAAAGCCGGTACTTTCAAATGGCTGTAGTAAAAAAAGAAGTGCATCACCATATGATTTTTCGCCATCAATTACTTTCTTACAGTCTTATAAACCCAAAAATCAGGTTAAGAAAAAAAGTTTAATTCTAGAAATTTTTGGCTCCTCAGACTACAGAGGTATACAACCTTAAGTCTTTATGTTTTTATGTTATAATAGTACAAATTGTTTTCTAGAAATAGAAGTTATCAAATACATGTGCTTTTAGTAATATACATTTGTGAAATGCTCAATAATTTTAATAAAATAAGGATAAGAAACAGCACCAACTTCAATTCCAACCTGACACAGTTTTTTTTTATCGATTACGAGACAGCCACCAAGAATGCAGCATGTAGTTTTCCTAGGGGTAGCAGTTAGGGGTTGTTTCTTCCACTTCATCCAATGTATTTTGAGAAAGGCACAGAAATGCGGACTTCAAACCTATTACAAGGAGAACGACGACATCACTCAACTAGATGGAAGAGCAGCACAGATTCTTATGGAACCACTTCCAGACTGAAGGAACCCGTACAACCAACCACATGGAAGGATGGCACAACAAAATAAAGAACCTGTACAACCTAATCGAAATCCTACAGAAGACACATGCCTTCACAGAATGCACTATAATCATGTATGCTGCAGGAGGTGCCCGTCAACCAATCAGACGCAAGAACAGAGTTCTCAACACAAGACTACAGCTACTCAAAGACAGATACCGGCAAGGCCAGAAAGATGTTATCAACTACTCAGATATAGCTTTCTGCTTTCTACATTTAAACTGATTTTACTATATCATTATGCTTAAATATATTTTTTTTTGTAGGTTTATGAACCGACATTGATAAGTTTGACCCGAAAACGAATACAATCCTATAAATCGACAATCATGTTGTCTGCATATTGATATTATTAGTTACATAGTGTGCTAGTGACCTAATATGGTATATATTGGGTCAGTAAATTCCATATGGGGTGAGAGCGAATCTCGAATCCCCATATGAAATTTACTGACCCCATACATACCGTATTACGTCACTAGCACACTATGTAACGAATTTATCTTACCGACTATCTTAACGTGTGATATTTAGACTAGTAACCTATCAAAATGAGCAAGTCTGAATTCAATACCGTTAGCATTACGAAACTACTTCCATTGATCATACAAAAACAGATGCCAACAATAACAATGTGTTTTATGAATTTATTAATCATCAATTTCTTCGTTTGTTGAAACCTTTAAGATTTTTTTCTCAGTACCGTTTTGTTTTTAAAAAGGGGCGTAACACCACTACTAACCGTGTATTGAAATAAGCCCCGCCTCCCTACTAACGGTATTCAGACTTGCTCATTTTGATAGGTTACTGGTCTAAATATCACACGTTAAGATAGTCGGTAAGATAAATTCGTTACATAGTGTGCTAGTGACGTAATACGGTATGTATGGGGTCAGTAAATTTCATATGGGGATTCGAGCTTCGCTCTCACCCCATATGGAATTTACTGACCCCATATATACCATATTAGTTCACTAGCACACTATGTAACTAATAATATCAGCTACTCCAAACAATATGAATATAAAAATATGAAGCCTTTTTGAACTCGTCCACTGTCCTTGAGTTTCGACGTTTGGTTCAAGTTCAATTAATGAAAGCTACTACATGCTATATATTGCTCATATACATGTATTTGTTTTTATTGTAACATGAATGGTAATTTTTCCTTTGATCTTCGAGTGAGTTAACTTTGGTTATTTTTAGAGGAGTGCGTTTAGAACTGAATGATTTTTTAGTTATTGCACTCTCCAGTCCCGCCGTGTGTCGCTTGTCATAGGAACAGCAAATAATGGGAGGAGCTTAGACCAGTGCTCTAACTTCCATCTCAAAAGTTGTTATTTCACTGTCTAGCTCCGCCTCCTTGGCCTAGTAAACTATAAAATCAATGACCATAAAATGTCCTAATAAATGTAAAAAAATGCATACACAACAATATATCAAAAACAAATCGAGAAAAGGGGGGGGGGGGGAGGGCTTACCCTAACACAAGCCAAACTTGTAAACCTAACCCTAAATTAAAAATGGTTCCCTATACATTGTACTTGAACACAAATGAATGCTCGAGGAGAGCTACAAAAAGGAATAACGTGGTCTATAAACGAAGAGGCGATATTGATAAATTGGTGGATACTTGTTTTTATTGTGACAATATAAATATTACACAAAATTGTCTCTGGAATTTTAGTCGTTTAATTTCCTCCACTTAATGAAAGAATAAAACAAAATGTAATAGAAATGACTATAAATTTTCCTACTGTTATTTTGATTGGATGCCTGTTTTTATCTTGTCGAAATTAATAATATTCTAAAAAATATATGTCACTGGATGTTTAGTCATTTTCTTCATTCTATAAAGGCCTATCTCCGTGAATTGATCATGCTTCAAATATTTGTCCCTGGATCTTACACGCATTCAACATGCGACCATTGCAATCAATTAAGCGATCTTTTTCCAGTTCTTGGAAATGGAAGAATAGTAGTAATTACCTTCATAGTTGGTATTAGAAAATGTTTCCTTCTTATCAAAACTCCTTTGAAACTACACGCCATTTTCGAGCTGGAGGGCAGATAGACTTCGAATTAAATTTTGCATCCCTTCCCTTTTTTTCAAGAGTTTTTGGGGAGAAAAAATATTCAATAACACGTAAATGGCTATCGAGCCTGAATACCACAGCAACAATTCATTTAAATGTACCTGTATCTGACATACAAATCCAACTGACATATGCTGCCTGTGTTAATTTTCTGGAAATCAGAACTAGTATCACGCCACTATTTGATTGACATATTGAAAAGTACAGTAAAGTTTTATTGGTCAGCATTTAACTTTTGACGTTTGTCATAGCCTATTAATGTTACAAATCATATATAGCCACGCCTTACTCATTAACATATTTAATCCACTCAAAGCTACGCTTTTCGTGAATTAAATACGTTAATTCGTAATTCGTAAAAGGCGTGCTATATATATAAATTGTGCAGCAGGTGAAAAAAACGGTGCAAGAAGATTAGCACCAAACGGGATTATTGATGAATTTTCCCGCGTTTCGACTAGTAATAGCGGGAAAATGTCTGTATTAACGGTTTGTAAATAAGGTATTGTCCAATCAGGATTTGTTTGTAATCAAAATTGATTGCAGGTAAAAGGTATACATGTAAATGTATCTCACTTTCTAGCCGTCCTTTGAAGCGTACACATCAAAATGGACGCCGAACTTCAAGAGCAAATCAGAATTCAAGTCTCGAATATTTTGACGGTAAATCAAAACGACATGATGAACCAAATGCGTTCGATTATTTCCAGCGAAATGGGAAAGATGCATGTGCAACAACAACAGATTGCAGAAACACAGGTTTCCAAGATAGAAGCTACCTTGACGGATGGACCCAAATTCAAAAAACGAGGGAATGAAGAGCAGTTTAAGCAAAACATGAAGGTGCTCAGCAAAATGAAAGAAGCAGACAGTCTGTTAGATGGCACTAATCCAACACCGGATACCGTATGCAAAGCCAAGGAGAAGTTAGCGGAAGGTATTTCTTTAATGAACTATAGACAAAAGTTAATACGTATTGCAGATTCATCCGAGCTGGGCTGGCGAGTCGTACACGAATATGAAACCAACCCACTTGCAGATGATTCGGAAGATGAAAGGAAATTGTATAAGGCTGAAAACAGAGCAGAAAGAAAGGTGAAAGCTGATAAGACAAAGAAAGCTAGACGAGTACATCCCTACGTCCAACCAGCAGAAAAAGCAGTTATGACGAGAAAACCAGGCAGATGTTTCAATTGTGGTGTGAAAGGACATTGGAAACAGGAATGTCCTGAGAAACAGCAAAGAAAAAATGATAAGATAAGTAATCTTAATACTTTAAATAGGTGTAATTTAGAAGTACACGTAGATAACTTATGTATAAAGGTTGATACAATTAAATCACCAGTCAATAGTCTGAGAAAACACATAAACAAATGGAAAATCATTCAAACAAGTGATTACATTTTAAATGTTATTGACAAAGGGTATATGTTACCGTTAAAAACTTTACCTGAGAACGTTTTATTAGATAATAATAGATCAGCCAAAGACAACAAATCATTTGTTAAAGATGAAATTGAGAAATTATTATCTAAAGGGTGTATATCAGAAGTATTTGTAAAGCCTAAGGTTGTAAATCCATTAACGGTTGCAGGTAACAAGTCAAAACTTAGATTAGTGCTTGACTGGCGTCACATCAATCCACATTTATATCAGTTTAGATATAAATACGAAGATGCCTCTGTGGCAAGAAAACTGTTTTCTAAGGGCGATTATCTGTTTTCTTTTGATTTGAAGTCAGCTTATCATCATATTATGGTACAGCAGGAAGACGGAACATATTTGGGTTTTCAGTGGGAGTCTAAATTTTACATATTTAATGTTTTGTGTTTCGGATTGGCTACAGCAGGTTTTATATTTTCAAAAGTCTTAAGAGAGGTTATAAGGTATTGGAGATCTAACAGTATCAGGATCCTAATGTATCTTGATGATGGTTTAGGGGGTGCTGACAATTATGATGAATGCACTACAGTTAGCCATAGAATAAAGGCAGATTTAATCGATTTTGGCTTCATTATTGCTGAAGAAAAGTGTAACTGGAACCCGGTCCAAGTGATAACTTTCTTGGGAATGATATGGGATACATCTGAAGGTAGAATTAGAATAACAAAAGAGAGAATTGACAGGATAATAAAATGTATATCCTGCATTTGTAACAGGTTACCAGACAAACGTGTGATATCAGTGAAATTATTAGCTTCTGTTATTGGTCAGTTAATATCTACACAAGGTGTGTTGGGTACAACTGTAAGGTTAAGGACTCGGTATGCCTATGATTGTGTTCAGGATAGTACATCATGGGAGGCACCGGTCTGGGTTACTCCAGAAGCGGAGGTAGAATTAGGGTTTTGGTTATCAAACATAGAAAGGTTAAATGCAGATGGTGCATTATTTAGTCAGTTGACAAACGAAGCATGTGATGTAAACATGTTTTCGGATGCCTCAGGTGAAGGCTATGGAGGATATATAGCTGAGGCAGGGAACAGCAAAACGGTTGAAATGTTTGGTGCATGGGATGCACATGAAACAAACATGAGTTCTACTTGGAGAGAACTTGAGGCTGTTCATAGGGTTTTGAAAACTAATTTGCCTACATTGAATGGGCAAAGTGTAAGAATACATACTGATAATAAAAATGTTGAAACTATTTTGAAGGTCGGTAGTAAAAAGACTCACTTGCAAGATATAAACATGGAAATTCAAAATGCATGTGAACAAAGCAATGTTTCGTTTTTTGCGCAATGGATACCGAGAGAAAATAATACACATGCAGACACTTTAAGTAGGTTGAACGATTGCGATGACTGGGGTGTACAAACATGGCTGTTTCGTACGCTTGATAGAGAGTGGGGTCCTCATACAGTAGATCGTTTTGCGTCTTCATATAACAAAAAATGTGATAATTTTAATTCCAAGTTCTGGTGTCAGAGAACGAGCGGTGTTGATGCTTTCAAACAGCATTGGGATAAAGAAAATAACTGGTTAGTCCCACCACCTTCGTTAGTTACAGAAACAGTTAAAAAGATGTTGAAAGATAGGGCAGTTGGTACGTTAGTTATACCCGAATGGAAGTCGGCTCCTTATTGGCCGGTCTTGTCAGAGGGTAACGGATTTAAATATTTTGTTAAAAATCATAAGATCTTTCCGGGTTCAAGGATAACTCATAGAGGAAGAGGGCGAAATGGGATTTTCGGTATGATTAAACAAAATTTCAATTTCGTTGCTATGCGTGTTGAAATTTAGGTTATTAGATTATCATAGATTGCATTTCTGTTTTCCAGGAATAGGTTTGAGAGACAAAATTAAGGAAGATGTGAAAGATGCCGGAGTAGACGAGGAATCTGAACTTTTCAAGTATGCAGAACATATGTCCAGTTACATTGTGAACAGTAGAAGTGATAATACAGCAAAATCGTACTTTTATGCATTTAAACGTTGGGAAACATTCATTAAAAAACATGGTTTTCAAGCTTTATCAGCACAACCGGTTCATATAGCTTTGTACATAACTTATTTGCTTGACACTGGTGCTACTTGTAACACTATCAATTCTGCTATTTATAGTATAAAATGGGTGCACGAAATGAGTAATTTTGCAGATCCAACTAAAAATTCATATTTACATTCTTTACAAGAATCTGCCAAGAGAGTGGCTACTGTTAAGAAGCACAAGAAGGACCCTGTTTCATTAGATATGTTATTGCAATTGTGCAGAATGTTTTCAAATAACCAAGATTTACTTGTGGTTCGTGATTTAGCAATGATTTTACTGTCTTTTGCTGGGTTTTTGCGTTACGATGAGATTAGCTCTCTTTTGTGTAAAAATGTTAAAGTTAAATCTGATTATTTAATTTTGTATATAGAGAAGAGTAAGACTGACCAGTATCGTAATGGTAATGAGGTTTTAATTTCCAAGGGGGATACCATTGCTTGTCCATATGAGATGTTTTTGAGATATGTAAATCTTTCAGGTGTCAATTTGGAATCGAATTTTTCCTTTTTAGACCTATTTTTCGTTCTAAAAGTATTTGTAAACTTGTATATAAAAACAAAAAGCTTAGTTATACTACAGCCAGAGAAAGCATTATTTATAGACTGAAACTAGTGTCAAAAGACCTGAAGCTTGGACTGCATTCAATGCGGTCAGGTGGGGCTACTGCTGCTGCAAATTCGGGTGTCAATGATAGGGTATGGAAACGACACGGTCGTTGGAAAAGTGACAGTAGCAAGGATGGTTACGTTGTGGACTCAGTTGAAAAAGGCTGCAAGTAACGAAGCATTTAGGATTGTAAATAGTTTTTGCTTCTCGTCCCGGTTCCCCCTATATTTGTAAGTTTTCTAGCGTACTTGACGGGCTAGTCGGCAAAATTAATATTGTTTTTAATTTGTATATTAATTATGGTAAACGTACATAGTGCTTATGTACGATGGAGTGTAGGTCGGTCAGTATTTTGATAGAGTAAATACATGAATTTTCCCGCGTTTCGACTAGTAATAGCGGGAAAATGTCTGTATTAACGGTTTGTAAATAAGGTATTGTCCAATCAGGATTTGTTTGTAATCAAAATTGATTGCAGGTAAAAGGTATACATGTAAATGTATCTCACTTTCTAGCCGTCCTTTGAAGCGTACACATCAAAATTACATTTTTTGATAATAGATTTAATATCGCAAAGCTGTTGGCGTAGAGTATATTTGTTTTTAATTTCTGAATTTTCAATTTTGAAATGTTATATAGATTATAAGTGTATATTTTGATTGGGAATGAAAGTTCATTATCAACGCAAGTTCTCGTGTTGTCCCTATGAGACGGTCTGTCGAAAGATATTTTTGCTAGAGAACACAGGTTTCCAGAGCTTTTATGACCATCAAATACTGTATGGTTTTATCTCTGGTTTTTCCTGAGCGTGTCTTGGCCGTTGGTACGAGGAGGAACTTTCTTAAGTTAGTTGTAAATGATCAGTGATTAATAACTGTATGGATGTTTACTCAAACAATGTTTATCATATTTATTATATGTTGTATATCTAAAATAAAATCCGGCGTCCAGCGTACTTGACGGGCTAGTCGGCAAAATTAATATTGTTTTTAATTTGTATATTAATTATGGTAAACGTACATAGTGCTTATGTACGATGGGGTGTAGGTCGGTCAGTATTTTAATAGAGTAAATACGGTCAAATGAATTGTATGTGTTTTATCACTGCTTTTTTAAACGTTTCCCAAAGGTTGTTGGCTATCCTTTTTAATCAAGTTCTACCAAATAAAGAATTATTTTAATAATTCCAGTCCAGTACTTTGTTAACGTTTTATGTTGGTTAATTGGTTTCTGTTACTATCATGTATCCAACATTATTCTTATAATTACTTCTGTTGTTTATATGAGTTTGTAACATCGTTTATCCAATACCAACTTCTGCTAAAAATTATTGAAAACAACAAAAGACGTTTGGTTTCTTTGTTGTATTCTGATGAATGCATGGTTAATTCAGAAGATATTATGGTATAGAATTGATATTTTGGCATACAGTTGCATTAGACTAGTATCTTTGCATAATAGTAAATAGCTTTCACAGTGGATTGTAAATTTCACCTTATGGCTATGTGAAGCCAAGTTATTTTATTATTTGGTTTTGACATTGAAGCACATATGATAGTCCATTTATGTATGATAAACAGGTAAGCGGACAGAAAGTCACAGGACAAAAAGTCACAGGACAGAAAGTCACAGGACAAAACGTCACAGGACAGAAAGTCACAGGACAAAAAGTCACAGGACAAAAAGTCACAAATTTGATAGGACAAAAAGCCACAGGGCAAAAAGTCACAAATAATTCGTTGACAATTGTTTGAATATATAAGAGTAAGATCTTGAAATAATTACTTTTTATTACATATATTCTTTTTACAGTTTAGAAAATTGTTCATTAGCCTTGATAAATGAAGATTTATTAATTCTAATCCTGCAAAGGATATATTTTTTAGCACCATGAAGCCGTTTAGGTACCAAGCCACTTTGACATTTTGTTTTCTAAACATTTATTTGATCATTATTGATATTCTTTAATAAATTTTGTTCACAAAGTTGGTTTATGTATACAATAGTTCAAGAAAAATACAAAAAAATTTTTTTTTTAAATTAGTGATTTCTTATTCAAAGAAAATAATCTACTTTTTGTCCTATGACTTTCTGTCCTACATTCGATAAACAGTTGCGTTAGCCTTCACGCAAGTCGGTAACCTGCAGTTTTTGATGTCATGAACTCAGTCTTGCGTCGTATATTTCTGTGGCCTTGGAATTACTTCGTTCAAATGTTAAGTTTCTTATCATGAGTGTCGTTTGACCAATCATTTACATCTTTAATAATGTCATACGAGCGGAGGACTTTTTAAAGTGACTTGATTGTAAGTGTTTCTATCCAGCTATTGCAGTTCATTCAAAATTCTGACCCAATTGCAATTTGTTGTATGAAATCAAACTACTCAACTGGTATTCTAATTTTAAGTAATTACATGAATTGTTCAATATTAAGTTTTTGAGTTTTTGAGTTTTTGTATTTATAAACGACATGCACTTAACTGACATAATATGACAGTTTCGAGCAAATTACTGCTTAAATATTTGAAATAAAATTTTGAACCTCCAATAAAAATGTTTAGTAGGGAAGAAAGAACTACATAGTTCTATCAACGACAACTGTCTTGTTGATTTTGATATCTATTTTAATATTTATATCAGTATTTGGAAACTCTCCATCAAACCGTAACAAAATGTGCAAGAAGATTAGCACCAAACGGGATTATTTGGTCAAATGAATTGTATATGTGTTTTATCACTGCTTTTTTAAAAGTTTCTCAAAGGTTGTTGGCTATCCTTTTTAATCAAGTTCTACCAAATAAAGAATTATTTTAATAATTCCAGTCCAGTACTTTGTTAACGTTTTATGTTGGTTAATTGGTTTCTGTTACTATCATGTATCCAACATTATTCTTATAATTACTTCTGTTGTTTATATGAGTTTGTAACATCGTTTATCCAATACCAACTTCTGCTAAAAATTATTGAAAACAACAACAGAAAGACGCTTTTAGGCTCAAGAATATCATTTTTGAATTTCATGAGACACAACGATGTTCCTGATAGAAATATAAGAAATGTTTGTAAGTCTATATTTGTGAAGTATAAATGGTCAAATGACTCAGCAAATGTATATTTAAATATATATCAAAAGCAAATTATTAAAGTTATTTAGTATATAAATTCCTAATTTCCCAATGCAGAATTGAAGACCATAGATTCTTGTCCTTCGTTTAGAACTGTTATTGGTACTGTTGGATGATCTGTTTCCATTAGATATTTCTACAACAAAAATACATTTTCAATAAGCCTGTTAATTGCAAACGACTTACAGAGAAGATATACATTTTTTTTCAAATACAGTTTTTTATTATAGAAATTGCATTATTTGTGTCAAGATATATTTGTAATGTGAATAATGATGCTAATTTGTTGCAAACTATAAAGAATGAATTTTGATTTTCATCAGTCAATACATAACTTTTTTCAACATTACAAATAGTGATTGTATCATTCACAAATTGCTTTTAAAAACTTTTGATATATGCTCTACATTTCTGGATGTTCTCAATGGTGCTTCACTTGGCTCATCTTACGGAATGACATGGTACATTTCTCAGTTTGTACCATATGTGTGTTTGTTTGCAAACAAAGTCGAAACTAAATATAAATGTAATGTTAATATTAATAAAAGATCCAGTTTATTCAGGCAAAATTATCTTACATGAGCGTATGCCATTCCGTTCTTACGTTCGTCTTCACTTGTTCTTCTACCTATCCATACAAAAACTTCTCCCTGTGTATCAAAGATGAAGACATCCTGGAAAGGCATAATTAGCATCCAATCAAATTCAATAAAGGAAAAAAAATATGTATTCTAAGTCTTAGACAAAAACAATCAAAAGAAAGAAAAACAATGTTTTAAAAAAGATATTGTCGACCTTGACCGTCTATATAAGATGTAAAACGAATGAATATTTACAAAATAATGTGGATCTTTTCTTCAACAAAATAACATTATGTGTGCTTATCCACATACATCTCTACATGTGGTTTTTACATTAATCTGGACATAAAATGTGAAAAGATCTAATAATATGCATCCTTTGAAAGAAAGATATGTCTCCAACACATATTTAATTTTTTTTAAAGTTTGGTAAAGAATGAACAAAAATCTTTAGTAAAATGAAACTCAGATTGACGTGTACAAAAACAACTAAATATGGCAACTTTACAACTATTTGTCACTTATTTATTTATTTGTTTCAGATTTTGTTATAATACCATTAGTCTATTAAATATTATTTGCGTTACATTTAAGGCCACAAGTAAAACATTTCAAATAGGAACGTTTAATTACAAAAATGAAAAAAAAATATTCTAAAAATTGCATCTATTAGTATAAAGTTCATTTATATTTTCAGGTTTCACCAGAAGCCAAGAGCTCTATTCTGTCTGGGCTTGTATGATCTGATGCAGCACACTTTTTTCAGTAGAACAAATATAATTGAGTTTGTGAAAATCTGCTTTACCTGAGATTTGAAGTCATTTCTTGTAACAGTACCATCACTAACTAATGAAAATTGTAAATCACCAGACTCGTTTGACAATCTGGAATAAATTCAAAAACATTGAGATATGTGTTGCCTAAAAGAAGAACGTTTTTATGAAGAAGATTCTCAGTATCCCGTGGTTTCCTACACTCAAATGCATACACTATATATTCATGAAATCACTTATATCAAACAATTTCAAATAAACAGCCTTCTTTGATGTTATGATTTATTGAAATAAAATATAGGTTAATACAGGAAATTCATGAACAGCAGACTTTTAATTTTTTTTTAAATTTAGTTTAAGTGAAAGCGTATCGTTTTTGTCGAGCCTGCGACTTCTGTCGCAGAAAGCTCGACATGGGGATAGTGATCCGGCTGCGGCGACAGCGGCGTTAACAAACTTCTCAAAAGCTTAATATTTCAGAAGGTAGAAGAAATGGATCCTTCATATTTTGTATATAGATGCCTTATGTTATGAAGTTTCCGTCTGTCATATGTCCATTGTCCTCGACCTCATTTTCATGGTTCAGCGACTACTTGAAAAAAGTATATTTGGTATGTGCGTACCTTGCAAGGTCCTCATGCCCGTCAGACAGTTTGCACTTGACATCGATCTCATTTCATGGATTAGTGAACAAGGTTAAGTTTTCGTGGTCAAGTCCATATCTCAGATACTATAAGCAATAGGTCTACTATATTTGGTGTATGGAATGATAGTAAGGTGTACATGTCCAACTGGCAGCTGTCATCTGACCTTGACCTCGTTTTCATGGTTCAGTGGTTAAAGTTAAGTTTTTGTGTTTTGGTCTGTTATTCTAATACTGTATGCCATAGGTCAATTATATTTGGTGTATGAAAATATTTTACGATGTACATGTCAGTCTGGAATGTTTTATTTGACCTTGGCCTCATTTTTACGGTTTATTGCTCAATATTTAGTTTTTGTTTTTTGGTCTGTTTTTCTTATACTATAAGCAACAGGTCAACTATATTTGGTGTTTGGAATTATTGTGAGGTGTTTGTGTCTGTCTGGCAATTATCATCTGACCATGACCTCATTTTCATGGTTTATTGGTCAATCTTAAGTTTTCCTGGTTAAGTTTGTTTCTTAGATACTATATGCAATAGGTCAACTATATTTAAAGCATGCAATGATTGTAAGGTGTACTTGTCTGTCTGGCAGGGTTCATCTGACCTTGACCTCATTTTCATGGTTCATTGATCAATGTTAAGTTTTCCTGGTTAAGTTTGTTTCTTAGATGTGCAATAGGTCAACTATATTTTAAAGTATATTTGGCATATGGAATGATTATAAGGTGTACATGTATTTACAGTTTGGTTTATCTGACTTTGACCTCATTTTCTTGGATCTTGTTAAGTTTATGTGATAGTTGTAGTAAATTTTTATATTTAGACTATCAACATAAAATCAATGGTTTGTAAAGAAGGCGAGACATTTTCTACAGACCTATGTAACGTTTTTCTAAATTTTTGTGCCTCATATGTTGGATCATCATCATCCTCCTCGTCATCCTGATCAAGGAAGCTGTAAAATTTGTGCTGAAAATAAAAATTTATACATATACACTCTTGAAGCAATATTACACGTTTTTAATGATTTACACGTGGTTTACAAAATTATTGTTATGAGGTCTTTGAAAAGAATTGTATTCGGCGAGCCGCCAGTAGTCTCTATATACATGTGTTTCCATCCATCCGTATAATCCTGTATACCCCTTAATTGTAAGTTAACGGTACACATCATAAAGTTATGCTAAACTTTTTATTCTTTAACAGTCAGTCAGAGAAGCTGCACAAAGAACTTTATTTTCGTTTAAGTAATTCTATAGACATATAATACAATTCTGGTAATTCAAATTAATCGCCTCATTAATCTGATAAAAATTCAAAGTCACCGATTTGATATATCTTTTAATAATAAAAGAAGGCGCACACGTTTTTTGGCTTCTTTTCCAGGTATCGCATCTGGTCGTACTGTCATAGAGTCATTTTATACCTCATTTAATATTTTTGTGAAAATTTAGTTTTCAACAAAAAAGAATAAGTTTAATTCATTTTCTTTATTAAAAGTCTATTTCGAAGATGCAATTGTGGTTAATAGTATTTTTGATTTATATTCGTTCATTATTGTTGAAGGAAATCATTTTAATGTTCCCGATAACTTTAGAAGTATTTTAGTTATTCAAAGTTAATATACTTCGTTTTATATTTTTTTTTCTTTTAGTGTTTCTTTCATTAGTTATTCAAATGAATCGCAAAAACTTCATATGGTTTCATTTCCCTTTTATTCAGTAAAGTTGAAGTTAAATATATATTAGTTCTGCACGTAAAGAATTTCAGATCAAATTGTTGTTTCTGTATAAGTGTAAATAGATGTAAATATGTGTTATAAAAATGTTCGTTTATTCTTCACGAATTTTCTGTTCTCAAGGGTATTTTTAAACGCGTTATAGAATTTTCTTTTACGCTCGCATGTTGGAAATGATAATTTAACTTATCGCTTGTTCATACGTAATAAGAATTAAGGCCAGTTCCACAAGGGTAAGATGTTGATTATTTAAGAAACGCTGTATGCGTAATTTCCACATGTGTAGGTTAAATTAATAAGTAATTATTTATCGTAAACTAGTCTTGTCGTTCAGCCCTAAGTCATCATAACGAGTCATGAATTTTTTGATAAAAGCAAGCATATGTCTGTTTTAAGGTAGATTCATGGTATACCGCCATCTTGAATTGTACAATCCCAGTAAAAAATCGGTCTAGTTATTTGCCCAAATCCGCAAATTTGGAGACATTTTTGGAATTTATTGGTTAGACTGCTTATTTATATAAAGAAAACTTGGTGATTTATTGTATAACTCAAAATATTTATACAAATATCAAATTTTGTGTTTTTAGAATCAATTTTTTCAAATAAGCCATTTAAGGGGAGATAACTCTTTAAGTAAAAAATATATACTGGACTGATAGGGAAATTTTTAATTTTTACTTGTAGCAAGAAAACAAGTTCGGTGACACTTTTTCTTTTTATTTTCTTAAAATATATTATAAAACCTATCTTCTCACAATTTATTTTAAAATTCTATCTCATAGATTTTTTTTTTTGCACACAAATGTGTTTTTTCATGAACAATCTAACCAAATTTAGGCAATTTTCAACGACTCATAGCTTGGAAAATAGCACGGTGACCCATACTTTTTATTATATTTTTGAAAAAAAACATAGTAAAATCTTCATTTTGGCAAAGTATAAGAAAATTCTATCTCAAGAAATATATACCTATGATCTACCTTAAAGCTAGTTTCCCCATTTCACATGATACTAATGTTTGGATAATCACGTTTAGTTTCGTAAAGCTAGGTTTGTCTCGATTACGATTATCCTTATAATTCATCTACAAAGTTATTTCCCCTTTTAAATAGAATTATAGAAAACATTTGTCAACCAATGCTCATTGTCTGAATTGATTATTTTTGGGTTAATAGTTTTATATAGTTTTAAGTTTTTACAAGCGCAATATTTGCTCTACCATGTTTATTATTCAAAAGATAAAAGAATTCAACATGTTGATACTGTTTAGCATACACGCTATGCTCATATAGGTTCCAATACTAGGTCACGCATAATGCTCATACATTCAAGATTTAGCTCGCATTTTGCTCATATATTTGGATGCTGTTATTTATTGGAAAAATCATAAGCATACATGTTCATTGCTAAGATATTTATGAATTCAACACTTTATGCTGTTCAGCGCAGTCATGCTTTATGCTCTCTTAATTAGGTTCAAATAGTAGGTCACGCATTATGCTCATACGTTTCATATTTAGTCGTCATCTTGCTCATATATTTGAATGCTTAAATAAGCTTTTATTATTTAGAAATATTATAAGCATACGTGTTCGTCTTTTAATATGCATATGTTCATGCATTTACGTAAAGTTTGTTTAGTTCAATACTCAAAATATTAATTGATCATTTATGTTGAAAAATTATATGAATTATATGTTTCTATTATTTGCATTATATACCATTACATTGTTATTAATTGTATATGACTTTCATATGCGCTTTTGAAGAAAGAAGATCGTAAAAACCATTTCGCTGTGTTTGTAATAACTGTTTCAGGCCATTGCTCATCCCCCTTTGTCCGTAAGGTGTGCTTTTGGTTAAGTCCAATCATAGCAGTCAAACGACCCATAAACCCAATTCTGATAGTACATCGCTTCACCATGTCGTTTACTGTGACGACACAGTGTTTAAAAGACTTACTATTTACTGTAGGTGTTCAATTCATACATATGATGATATTTTATTGGCTAAAATACGAATTATTTGATTCCGTTATATATGCCTTCAAATCGCACGAAAGCAACTCATCTCGGATGAAAACAATCCAAGATTTTATAAATATTAGCTCCGTCTACTTAATTAATTATTGATATAAATATACAACAATAAATTATTATCTTATGATATACATGTACAATAATGATTGCAATTTGATAAGTATTAATTTTACGAGCTATCGACTATTAAAATCGACATCTTCATGACGCATCAAATTCGATTACACGTAGAAGATCGTGGAATGCTACTGTTTTTTTCATTACTCAAATTCAGCCGCAGTTTTGAGTTTATAGTTTACTTCCAGTTCAAAATGTATACAAGATATTTTTTTTTTTCTAATTCCAAAAAATCTGTAAATATATGAATTGAATGCTGTGCTTATTTAAATTTATACGAAATGAAGGCAAGTGACCATTAGGGAGCTACCATTTGATTTTTATGGAAGTGGGGGGGGGCTAGGATGATAAATTTTGTCCTGCCTTTTTATTTTTCCCTCTATTCGGTCCTGCCTTCTTATTTTTCACTCTATTCGGTCCTGCCTTTTTTTTTTTAGTTTATCCTGACTTTTTTTAACATAAATTGTCATCCGGCTTTTTTTTTTTTGCAAATAATCTCACCCGGCCTTTTTTTTTACTCAAAACTCCTGTCCTGCCTATTTTTTTCAAATTTCATCCTATGCTGTGCTTATTTAAATTTATACGAAATGAAGGCAAGTGACCATTAGGGAGCTACCATTTGATTTTTATGGAGGGGGGGGGTGGCTAGAATGATAAATTTTGTCCTGCCTTTTTATTTTTCCCTCTATTCGGTCCTGCCTTTTTATTTTTCACTCTATTCGGTCCTGCCTTTTTTTTTTAGTTTATCCTGACTTTTTTTTTTACATAAATTGTCATCCTGCCCCTTTTTTTTTGCCAATAATCTAATCCTGCCTTTTTTTTTTACTCAAAACTCCTGTCCTGCCTATTTTTTTCAAATTTCATCCTAGCCCCCCCCCCCCCGCCCCATAAAAATCAAATGGTAGCTCCCTTACATTTATGCACAAACTGTGATACATCATTGTGATGCCGGTAACGCTACAAATAGATTTGGACTTGTTGGTTTTTTTCTCTCTCATACAAAACATGACTAATTTTATATCGATATATGGACATCACGGTATGAGAACATTATATTACCGCATTAAGTTTATTGCAAAACAAACAAAAACCAATTTTGGTTAGCGTAATACAGACATACAACAAACATAAGAAAAACCCAGCAATAATAATATACATGTTATTGGTCTCCTTTCCTCAGTTCTAATGACGCTTTACTGTTTTTATATCACTGGGTGTTGATGGATTTAGTATAATCGCGAGTTTATCGGCTAAGTTAAGTGTATTAAAATTGACATATTTTCGATATAATATTTTAAAAAGGTTTCTCTATTATTTTTATTATTTTTTACAGTGAAAGAATTCATGATCTAAGATGTTACATATTCTACATTTTCTTTCATTTCTTGGTATTTTTGTATATCTTCTAGTTTCTATTAAAAGACAATGGTCACTTATTCTAAATTTGGTTAACATTTTTCTTGTTTCTTTGTTTGTGTGAGATAGGTAGTATTCCATTTGGTTATTTGTATTAGAATTAAGAAATTTATATAGATATATCTTATTATTTTCCTTCAGGTTGTTTACTCAAATATTACCGACGTCTTTACAATTTGTTTTAAACAAGAGTGCACACGCTGAAATGTCTCGCCTGCTTTACTGACCATTGATTTTATGTTGATAGTCCTAGATGTAAAGCTTTACCACTAGTATCACATAAACTTAACATGATCCAAGAAAATGAGGTCAAGGTAAAAAAAAAACAACCGGAAATACATGTACACCTAACAATCATTCAATACACCAACTATAGTTGACCTATTGCTTATAGTTTCTTAGAAACGAACTTAACCAGGTAAACTTAACAGTGACCAACGAACCATGAAAATGAGGTCAATGCCAGATGAACTATGTCAGACAGACATGTACACCTTACAATCAATCTATGCATTAAATATAGTTGACATATTGCCTATAGTATCTAGGAAAAAAACTTAACCATGAAAACTTAACAATGATCAATGAACCATGAAAATGAGGTCAAGGACAATGGACAGATGACAGACGGAAACTTCATAACATAAGGCATCTATATACAAAGTATGAATCATCCAAGTCTTCCACCTTCTAAAATTCAGAAGTCGCTCGACAAAAAAACTAGTTTTCAATGTTATTTGTTCCATCCGGCTGTTATTATTTTTTCGTGTTTAGTTATTAGTATTACTTCCGTTACATTAGGTTTTGTTTATTATACTCAACCCTGTGTACAACCTTTCTAAATTATCTAACGAAATACTTTTTTTTCATTTTCCTTGTCCTTAATTCATTCCAAAATGTTTGAGTTTTTTTTATGCAACTGCTATGTGAGGTGGACAGTCACTGAAATAATGGCGTATGTCATCAGTTCTTTGCAAAGCACTAATCTGTACACACGTCAGTACTGGCTCATTTGATTTGACACTTACTGAATCAGGTGTATCCACTTCATCCAGTGTCTCCACTGATGCCTTTCCACTTCGTTTGCTTTTCAGATCTTGGAGATATTGCATTGCCTGAATTAAATAAAAAAAATTATGCCTTCTTAAAACCATATAATTTTGATTTGTATCTTCTTTCAATTGACAGCTTATGATGTAAAATCTCGCTTAGGATGTAAATTGAGTATAATTTCAAACCTTGATTTTTTCTTTTCGAAATAGTTTATATTTTCTAAAAATGTATAGGTACATAATAACTCTCATGATTTGTTTCGTTGTATTTAAATTGATATAAGAATAAAAGGAGTTGTTGAGTGTATATTAATGCGACAGCCACACAACGACAAAAATATTCAAAATGCATTTAGTAGGTCAACCTACTGCCTTCCACGATATGTAAGGCCACACTTAAAAATATTTTGGTTTGCCCAAACCCTACCAAAAGGTAGAGACAGTGGGTAGGTAGCTAGGCATTTTCTTTTTTTCTGCAAAAAGACAAATTCAGTGTCAGATGTTTTTTAGTCAAAACATGTCAGTACAAATTCTACTCTATACTATGTAGCTTACCTTGAATTTTTCATCTTTGTTACAGTTTTGACCATTCCACTGATATATTTGCAAGCCAAGATCCAATATATATACATCATTGGAATCCAATTTGCTTCTTTTCCGCAAAATCTGTGCAAACAAAAATAGAATATCAAGTTTTGAAGACAAAGATATTTTACTAACTTACGATGTTGTTTGTTTGGAAAATTTTAGTTAGGTGGAACCATGAATGACCGTCATACAAATGTAAATTCAGTTGGATAGTGACCATTCCACAACATTTTTTCCACCAGTCAACTTCGTTTTCAGCACATTGATTGTTTTATAGTCATTTGTATATGTGCTTAATATCTTTATAATATTTTTTTTCGACAATTCATACACGACCTAATGGACCATAACTATTGTCTGGTTAAAGAAGATGTCTGGTAAACATCAATGAAACAGCAACCCAATGATACAAAACCAGAAAGATATTTATTGGTTTACATTAATCCATAGTTCTTACAACCGCTTAACTGGTCGGCTTTTGATGCTAAAACAGACACAAACAATATTTCAAAAACTCGTTTGAAAATGAAGAAAGAAATTTCGGTGTGCTTTTTCCTGTCTGGCTGATAGGTTTTGAAAATTTTATACTTGACGCAAAACAAATGAAACAACAGACATGGCCTTCTGTTGAACCCCTTAGATATTATTTAAAATGTGTTCCAGGACACAATCTTATTTTGGAAGTTAGACAGTAATAACTTTAGCCGTCTGATATCAGGTACAACGGACGCATATATACGTAGTGTTGTATCAATGGAGTTTTGTCCATGCAGTGGCAGTTATATCCAACAGTATCGTCTGATACCAATATAATTATATGTATTATTCCCAGATATCGTATTAAACTTTAAATAAAATTCATGTCTAAAAATCACATTCCTATTAAAATAAAAAAATTTAATATCCCAAATGTACATGGCCATGTATCTTCTTGCTAATAGTCTACTTTATTCTGTGGCAAATATTTGCGTGATTAGAAAATATTCCTATTTCAGAAAAATGTTCTCTTTTAACTGATGTTTGATTGCTTAATAAGATCACATTATGTGCAACAAATATGACATTTGTCGAGTTCGTTAATTTTTGTGTGTGTCTATTCCAGACCAACCTTAAAACGATGATAGCCTTTAATTTATTGATGGCTTCTTAACAACGCCAAATATTTATACATAATCAGGATGACAACACGTCACTGTGGTTAATCATTGATGTGAATATGAAATCTTGGTTGTACAAGACCGACAAGTGAGCCGATTTTAATTACAAAGGAATATTCCACTAGAGGACAATTCATCTCACCCGGATTTGTTATTATGGTTAACCAATTCAGTCATTGTTCACTCATAAACGTCACGTGCTTCACAGAGAAAACAGCAAATATGTGAATTTCAAAGTCTCTGGCTTAACTAAGTTGATGATAACACGTATCCCTACCTCCATCCAGAACTCAAGGAAAACAAACACAAAGCATATTACCACAATATATTTCTCCTGTCCTCCTTCACGACTCATCACTGATTTTTACTTGTGATAGGAGCAACATGGCGAGTGCTTCTAATGAGACAGAAACTGTATAAAAAGCTCAGCAGATGTGGTATGATTCCCAAAGATACAACTATCCCCCATAGAACAAACATTTCAATGAGACTACTATCCACCGAAGAAAAAAAGTTGCTAATGAGACAACTATTCACCATAAAACAAAGTTGCCAATAAAACAACTATGCACCATAGAACAAAGATCGTGGATGTAAACACTTATCATAGGTCACCAGGGCGTTCAATGAGAAGCAAACCCCATTATGGCAGACGGTACCGAACCATAAACATTTATACTGAAAGCTCCCGACTGCCTAAAATTGATACATTTTATTTTTGGATATAATTGATTCTGGAAATAATCCGTTCAAAATGACATGATTGGTGCTTTGTTCAGGAGTGCGAAGTGCTGCATGCTACCAACGACTCTGATCAATTTTTTTTTATGTAAATGCAAACCAAAAATATTTAGAAACAACTCTGAACATTCATATTAACCCGAAACTTGTTTCAAATTGTCTATTGTATAATACATTTCATATTGTTTTCATTAACGTTGAAATAATGTACATACTCTCCTTTCACACAAAAAGTTATTAATACCATATACATTTTGTTAATACTAGATTAATACATGTAATTCATAATTACACACCTCTTGAACTACAACGCCCTTTTTGTCACCACGGAAATGAAGCAGTCGTTTGATTTCTGCTTGTTGTCGCGCGCTTCTGAATCCAGTTTCTGCACCACCTTCCATTAGACTAAAATTGGATGTAAAGTATATTTCAAATTATTGCATAAAGAGGATAATTGTTTTTTTATTTATTATAATAAGAAAACAGAAACCAGTTATTCTCAGTTAATGACAACGAGAGTACCCTCAGTTTTCCTTCGTGTGACGTAAACACTGCGTCTCTTCTAGAATAATTGCAAATAAAGAATAATTCAAAAAGTATTTTTTTCTATATACAAAATTACTCGAAATTATTCGATTATATAGAAAAAAATATAAGATAAAAGTTTTTTAAGAAAACAAATATCGGAAATCGGTAGCTTGTTTTAACACCTACGGATCCGTACCGATGCAGTTTCTAAGAGTAGCACACACCCTGTAGCAAGTGCAACGGTATTGGCACGATTTAAAAGATACGTTTTGTCTGTTAATGCTGTGCTTAATCCAAGGTTGCAACAGCTTTAGACAATGACGACCCCAGACTGTTTTTTGTTTAACTTTTGGTCTCGAGGGTACCTGATGAACCGATTATTCCAGATACACGTGTCGCGCGCATACGTTAGAACATTTCATTTGTAGTTTTTTTAAATTGATATAAATAACAAAATTAAAAGGAAAACAAAAAGAAAATACTGAAAAACAACAGAAGTTGTTCCTTACGTTATTGCTGAAAAGTAGGCTTTAAACATAGATGATTCATTATTTTGAACTTCTCTGTGTTGAATGGGTACACCGTCTAATAAGGTATCCAATTCTACTGTTTTATAGGCCGCAGTTCCATATTCATCCTGAAAAAAATAACACTGTGAAAAGTAATCAAAGATACCAAGCTTATAATTTGGTACCCCGGACGCGCGTTTCGTCTACATAAGACTCATTGGTGGGGCTCGAATCAAAACTCAGATTGGAAATTCAAAACACAAAGTTGAAGAGCATTAATAACCAAAATTCCCAAAAAAATATTTCAAAAAAGATGAAACCAATAACGGTTATGTGTTGATCGCCACATCTCATTCATTTATTATACTTATGTTGTTTTTTCAATCAATGTAGCAAAAATAGAAAGAAACATACAATTAGGATTTTACAATTTTTGATAGGAAAAGAAGTCAGTGGTGTTTTCAATAATTTGTATGCCTTAGTAATTAAAAGCTTTTTCAGACACATTCACGTTTGACCATGTCTTTTAGTTCAGATGATTTGCCAACGGCGGTTTACAATCAGGAAAGATATCTCAAAGAATTTGTTGATTTGAATTTCGTTGAAAAACAAAAAACAAAAAACAGTGGAAAATTGTAATTGTTTTTCTATTAAGATTATTGATATGGTGTGAAATTACCTGAGTGCTGTACTTCCCAATCCAAAAATGGACATCATATAAGAGTTTATCCGAATCTTTGTTTTTATAAGTCTACAAAATAAATTAGAGCAATGATACCGCTGTGAAGTAAGTGAAATCAACAAGTACAATTCTTGATATTTCTTGAATCATGAATCAAACAATTTACATGTAAATATGAAAACTTCAAAATAAAGTTTAATGTAGAACTTGGCTACCATACAACATCGTCATGTGTCAATGTACATTCATCAACATCAACACTAAACACAGAAAAAATGTGCAGCAAATGTATATTTTACAGATGAGTTTCAAATAACTTTGAAGAGTATCTTCTTCATTAAGTGGATGTGGAACAAATGCCTGGCAATTATCTTGTATATGCAAAGTGAGAAAGATGATACATTAAATTGTTTTTTTAAAAGAAGCGCTTTTAAAAAACGTAAAGACTTATCAGACGAAACATGTTATATTTTAGATATATGGCGTTTTAACTAAATACTTAAAATTTGATTTTTTTTTTAATTTTTAGTTCGATGGCGAATTTTGAACAAATTTTTGCCAGACTATTTTTTCTTGTCATTTTTTTTGTAAAATTATTTTATTTTTTCCTGATATCCCATCTCTTTTTATAACTTAAAATTTGCCACTTAACTGAAAATAAATGTGTTTCATAAAGCATACTTACATTAAGTATGATGTACGAGTCTCCATTATAAAAGCTACCATATTCATCCTTAGCCCAGTTGGTTACTTTAAATTTCTGTATAAATAATTCAAAAAGAATATAAGCATACAAAAGAAAAATAATCTTATAAGGAAATGACAAAATCCGAATAAGCTAAATGTAAGTTGCATTTACTCACGAATAAGGGAGTAAGATTCAGATACGCCGACAGGATAAATGCAAGAACGGTACTGTTCACTTATAATTTAAGATTACTTTTACATGATGTAAACATATTAAATATATATCGAGTCTGGTCAGCTAGTTAGACTGTATACGGGATTCTGTTAGGCCAATCGTGCTAAGCTTGCATGTTTCCAATATTTTCTTTTCATAGTTTTATCGGTCATTGGCTTACATTATGCATTCAAAACAATTATAGAAAAAGAAAATACGACAAAATCCATTTCAACAATTCAATTCCATTTCCCGTGGGATTAGAATTAATTCGGATGAAATTTTGATACATTCATTGGATGGCCCGATACCCTCAGATTTATTTAGCTATAATTTAGCCCACTGGTGTCAAAGATCAAAATAATATATTTTTGTATCATGTAGACCCTTTTCTACATTGTCTTTTTGTAATCAGTACAGTTGTTTAGAGTCGCAATTTTAAATGGGGACTCCTTAGATTATTTCACGCCTCATAATTTATGACATTACCACGCCGAATCATTTTCTATAGTCATTATTCATTTTTACTTTTTTCATATTCTATATGTTTTAGGTTTGTGCCAGTTCAATTTTACAGTTGCATAGTTTTGCTCAAAACATTTGTTCGCTGTGCGTGTATGAAGAGATGAGGAGGATAAGCTGACGCCAAGCAACATTTAAATATAAAAGATATTTTGACTATTTGTATTATTGTAAGACACATTTCTTTCCCGAATGAAATATATTTTACTATTCAAAAAAATAAATACGCACAACTATCCTCCAGATTTGAAGTCCAACTTCTTTACCCGCGTTTTTCCAAGCTGGTTCAGTTAAAGCGGATTCCTCTGAAAATAGAAGGCTTATATTTAACTGGCATAAAACTACTAAATTATCGGTTGAACTTAATGAGACTTATTTCAGTAATACATTGCCTTACCTCGCAGATTTTTATATATGTATATATATCCCAAATTGAGGTAAATTATATGGCCTTCCAAATACCGTTTCGATTCCTAACATCACTGGAGAGACGTTAATTGTCGAAATCCGGATATGATGTACAAATTTTTGCACCTCATGTTTGCGGTATACCATCTTTTCCGCAAGTTTATTGTTTTCTGTTTGGTATTAAATTAATAATTAAGATCCATTTTTACATCTGGTGATCCGTTTATTTGGCAATCGCCATGGCAGTCAGCAGGGTTTAAGAACATCCGTTGTTCGACCTGCTAGTCAAATGCGTTTTGTTAAAATATACTTTTTCACTTTTTTGGTCTTTTGGAAAATGTTGTGCTGTATTAAGACCACTCTACCAAGAAATTTGTTTTGCATGAACATGTATAAAATTGCGGTTTTTATCCAACGCAATCTTATATTAGGTTTGAACGTTGTTTTCAATTTAGACTTGTATATATATATATATATATATATATCTATCTATGCTTCTGTGCTGTTTGTACGGGAATAGATTCTATGGTACATGCGAGAACGTATTCATATAATTTTAATAATTTCTTTAATTTCATACCTGTAAAACCTAGTAAAATTGAATTTAGATTTTTGTTTAACTATAATATGAATAAAACAAGATATATAAATATCACTGAGCAAGTGGTCCAACATTACTCAGAGTGTACTATGGAATTTACAAATGATATCAAAGTACTGAAGTACTGAACATCGGATGACCGCAAGTTATTGTGGATGTCACAAGCACTTGTCTCAGAAAAAAAAAATCACATCTTTATACCTGAAAGTGAGGTTAATGTACAGATGTATTTTTTTTTCTGAGACAAGTTCTTGTGTGGAAGATAAATAAATGAAAGGGAATTCAACATCACCGTAATAGCTATTATATATATATATATATATATATGTATTGTAGCGATACAAATCAATATACTCTGGTTTATATTAATATTAATATTTGTATATTACAGTTACATGTATATATAATTTTCATCCATTTGTATATCATTCTATTCTACTAATTATTAATAGTGCAGTGCAAGTGCATGGTAGACACTCTTCTATAATAATTAGATTTTTCTTATAGATTGGATTTGAGTAGGCATTCATATTTTCCCGCAAAACGAGAGAGCAAGGACCAATAACTCTGCATGTATCTGTATATAATCTTCACCTCCTTTATAGGAGATTGAAATCGTTCTTGAGATATTCTTCCGCATGCGTTAACACAATTTTTCTGTACGTCTGCATAGATATTAATAATTTTTACTTACATACATATAAAACATTTTAATATTATTAAATTATGTTCTTAAAAAATATTTGATGAGTATTCATTGAAGAAATGAATATATAGCAAGCGATAAGGAATGTTATTTTGCACTCGATGATGTCGGCGTATTTATCATGTTTATAGATCGGTTAAAAACCCAAAACTAATTTACATAATGGAAATTTAGGCGATAACAATACACCGGAATGACCTCACGATCATCCGCTGTAAAAAGCACAATTACATTGAAATGATACTAGTAACTGATAATTCAGTTTAAGAATGGTCACAACTACTGTAGGCAAGATAAAAGTCATTTCTGTCTAGTTGTTGATAAATATCATGCCATAAATGCTTTTTTAAAATCCATTCATATAATTTCATATTGCCATTTTCCTGATGGTTTTCTCTGATATGTGGAAAGAAGGACTGTCGTTAAAAGATAACCAAGTTGATGGGCGGATGACCCGAAGTATGAGAAAAACGTTTTACATCTCATGATTGGGTTGACCGTTATTGAAAACTGTTAGTGTCACAGATGACCACAAATATGTTACACGAATTATGTTACACTTATTTATTTCGTTCTAGCCATGATGTTGTTCATTCCGTTTCCGAAATATCTCCCTTGGATCTTCACCTCCTTTTTTAAAATCCCACACCAAGTCAGAATATTACAGCCCTTCTGTAATTAGCCAGCAAATCTTTGATGTTAAGTTGTCGGTGAAATGAATGAAGTGTAAACATGTGGCCATACATGAACATTTATCACCCACTACTGCACTAGTCTAGAAGTTGTTTTCGCCAGTTCATGTCTAATAATCATAACAATATACCTCTCTAAAAGAGGTAGGGTTAATCTCCCTCGTATTTATCTTTACACCAGGAACATTTTCAAAAAGTCTTTCGATCTATACTAAATTCACATATTACAACAACATTGTATCAATTTAAAAGCAGTGTGTAGCACTGAATATTTTTTTATTTTATGGAGATTTTATGGAGATAACTCTTGAGTGAAAAAAAAACAGGAATATTCGCTCTATCTCTAGCGAAACCGTTCAATACAACAAACAGTTTGCATAAATTTAAATCTTTAAGTAATTAATCTGAAAAGGAGTGTACTTTTGGGGGAAAAATAATCAAAATCTCATTTTATTGCGGTTATTGGCATTCCTCGGGAGTTCATAATCTGATGACATGTTTATAAAAACCTGTGAGATGCGGTACTTAAAGTAAAGATTGAAATACTATTTGAAAATGGCACTAGTGTGAAATAAATTCAGGGAAAATAAGCCCTACTCCTTTGTTTATTCCAATATTTAATTAGTCTTTAATCTTATATCTTTTCCAGACGAAAAGAGTTCTTTCGATTTGCAGCTGTAAATTAGACCTGTCCAAATATTGAATAACAAAGAACTATAAAATCAGTGATTCTCTCAATCAAATCACGGAAAAACACTTTGGTGGCATTAAAATGGGTATTTTTTTTTACCTTAGTTTCACAGTTCCTATAGAAATAGTTGGGTTTTTTTTTAGCCATGGCGTTGTCAATTTGTCTTCGACTTATGAGTTTGAATATCTATGGTATCTTCCGTCTCGCTTATGCATTTGCCAAATACCGAAATCAATTACATTGTATATCTTTGTATATGTTGGATATGAGGAAACGATTAAGATTCCTTAATAGGGTTTACTCGACACGTGTTTTAGCACTACTAGTTCTACAGATTGTGATCAATGTACTATAGAAATATACTTACTTTTGACGTTCTTCTCAGTATCTGATCCAAACAAGGCCATGTTCGAATCTTTCCAGTCATATTTCTTTGCTTTCCTAAGTCCGGCTGTCCAAAAGTTACAAATAAAATCAAATCAAATTTAGCACAAATTACGACCACTAAAGAGACAATAGCATCATATACATACAAAGACAAATACAAAATATGTTACACAAACATTAAATACATGTACACTTGGCACGTGTAACAATAATATTCTATACACATTTTCTTAAATCTGATTTTCGTTGAACAAATGATTTCCTTAAGTGTTACACAGTAATCAATTTTGGTAGTTTTGAATGGCTGTAATTTACTGCAATATTTTGATCAATTTTTTTTTTCAAAGTACATGTAGTTGTTTCTATAATTCCTGTGAGTCTCATTTCTATAGTCAAGTACTTTGGAAACATTATTTCAAATCTATCGTCATATATAAAGTTTTTTTAATATTTACATTACTCTCTATCAAATTTCTGATCTTGTACATGTAGCAATGATGCTAACACATTTTTTACATCAAACTTTGTGTGAACTTATCAACAATGGATTAATCAAGGAAATTTAAAAATCTGCTTTGTTAGTACAACGACTTTTATTTATCCATAAACCAACAACTGTTGGCAAAATAGTTCAGGTCATACATTTCGCCAAGGATGAAACTATTACATGTAGTTGATGTTTAGATTGACAGTTAATTTAAATGGGTGAATTGAATCATTTAATTACGCACGAGAAGTGGCTGCTGACATAATTCATCTGAAGCAGTTCTCCATGAAAAAAAAATTTAATATGTAGTACTACAGCGCTTCTAAAATAACCTAAGTATAGATATTTGTAGGTTTAGCATATTATGAAATTCAACGGTTTACTACCCATGATTGATTAAGGTAGTAGTTGCAAGATTTAACATTAGGCTTAACTATCCATTTTAGTTGATTATGTGATGTATGGGGATTTAGAAGGGTAAAGTAACTTTTCAACCGTAAAATTTGTTTATCCATTGAAAGTATACAATCCCTTTTTAAGACCGATACTTAGTAAAATGGGTGCCTAAGCCGTGACTAAATAGTATAAACTTTGACGTTTAACTATATAGATGTTAAAACACTAATTAACTAGAAATAACTCATTTATGTCTGTTATGATCAAGGTAGTGGTAAAAATATGACATTAATTTATTTTTTATTTGTTTATGACAATGTATGGGAATATGACGATATTTCCGTATTGGTCGTGTTATCATTTTGTAATTAATGTGAGGAACACTGGGTTACCAAGAAATGTATGGGAAGTGTTTATGTGGTTTGGGTGTAGCCAGGTTTACCGCGGAACAATCTGACAAAAAAATCCTTTTTGCCATCGTTAAAACCATCTTTTTGTTGTTGTTAGAGCAAAACGAAAATGATAACCTTGTTCATTTCTGTTATATATTGGGTTTCTTTTGCAATATAAATAAGGTCAAGCAAACGCACGTTTTGATTGGTACAGAAAAATAAACAAATAAGTATATTTTTGAGTGTTCGTCTATTGTAGCTAACACGCTGAGATTAAATATATGTTTTTGTAGCTCATTTTAAGGAAGTTAAAAGTCAATACCATGTAAGGTTGATATGAGTAAATGGGTGTAACATTTATTTCACGTTGCTTTGTGAATCTTAACACCGAAATAATGTCTATACTCTTGTAGACATACACATTTCAAACCCCAATTACGCCCCCGCTATACATTTCATTTACATAAAATGTCATTTTACTTTCTACACCTTTTAACAATATTTTTAGTCATCTACCTTTAAATTTATTATCTCAGTGAAACAAGTACACAAACAATCATATATAAAATACAACATACACGAAATTTTTGTACGAGTTGTAATTTTTTTTTTAAGTGAAGGCAACCCTGTTTAGTTCGATCATTTTTATTATCAGTAATGGACAAGAACACAACACAATATGGGAATTAGCCAGTTATGATACTTTGAAATCGGTTTCCGGTTATCATATATAGTGGTAAATGAAAAACAGAGACCTCCCTTTTTCATCTAAACTCGGCCTGAAAGGATACATATTTATATGGCATAGCCTCATTCAATATACAATTGTATTTAAAATCATTATGGGTTAGTTAAAATCACAAATGAAATGTACTTACACATTATTATCGTCTTGTACTAACCACACCTAGTCTACAACATATAATTATGAAGATACTTAAATAAAATGGATTTTTCTGCATCAGCTGTGTTTCAAGATCAATGGATCAATATCAGGATTAGCGTTCTACATTATGACCCATCCGTTCATTTTTTAATACGAAATCAAAATATGATTGAACAAAAATTTTAATAAAGGGTGTTGTCAGATCGAACCACCACCCACGCATCTATAAAGATGATAAACACCGTGTCTTCCAAAATGTTTTTGAAAAATAAGGATAATCATGTTACACATGCATATTCTACATGGCTTCGGAATATCTGCACATTGTTTTTTTGTTCAGAAATCTGCAATTCTAATATTTATCAATACCTTGTACAATGTGCGATTTCCTTTAGATTATCATTGCTCAACCATCATACCTCAATGAACATATACGAAATATTTATTTAAAATTTACACTATATGAACCATATTAATTTGACAAAGTAGTATTCATATCAAATTCGTTTTAATTACACACACTAATGAGAAAAACGACTGGAAAATTAAATTTTTGAGTATTCACTCAAGACGAAGACATAAAAAGATACTCACCTTTTCAAATGAAATGAAATGGAATACTGTTTAATAAGACGTGGGAGACGTACAATTGTCGTATTTATTTATGATACATAATAATACTGATTATGCATTAAGATAAAGTATTGAATGCTGAGAATGTTAAGGAAGAGTTTACGTTACATATTTTTTTTAAATTAGGGTTTTAAATATGATGTTCTTCCTGCTTAAATGGCCGGCATATTCCCCTTTGAAAGTAATTTTAAATTCCCTAACCGGCCAAGTAAAAAGTGTAACGATGCAATTAATATTCTTCTTGGTTACAGAAAATTGCATCGAGATAAAGCATAATCATTTTAACAAGTTTTACACAATTGAATTTTATAACAACTTTTAAGTTCTAAAGTTATTTTACTTACTACGAAAACGAACAAAAATATAAATCCCAATACAATCAGATATGGTTAAGTTGTTTGTCAAGTGTACGCAGGTATATACTTTCACACTTGACAGGATAAGACATAAACATTCCGTCTGTCAAGGATAACACACATGACTGCTTAAGGCGTAATCGAAACATTGACTTTTTAGGAGATAACTCTATTTTATTACATACGAGTCAATAGATGGTTCGTTTGTATGCACACATATACATATAGCAACATGATAAACAGGAAGATATGAATATGAATGAACTTGTAATGTTAAAATGAACCGTTTCAATAGCCATGACTTCAAATTATATAGGGACATTTCGATCTTGTAGAAGTAAGCAATGTTTTGAGAGCTTCATCACTGAAATATTGGCATTAGAAGATACCGGTTTTGATGGACTAGATAAAAATTTCGATAAATGAAATCTCTTAAATAAACAAAACTAAAATATTTAGAAATCCGAACCATAAGCAAAGAGTTCTGAATGGTTTAGTTGAAGAAATCTCTCTGAAAGTTTGAAGACGTTATTATGTTTTGGTTGACTGTTATGGAATATCTTTGTCACAGATGACCTCGGACATGTTCCTTTGTTGTAGCCATAATCTTTTTTTAATGTTTATTATTTGAACAATTGTTTGTCTTCTATTTTTTTTAGACTTTGTGTTGCTAAATCTTAGTTTACAGTAGCCATATTTCAGTTGGACAATTGGATGTCTTCTATTTTCTTATTGTAGGTTTTGCTGTTGTCTGCGTTTTGATTGTCCCCTTGGCATATTCCCTCCTTTTTAAACAGATTTAAAAATATAACTGAAACAACCAGATAAATAACTAAAACGAAGAGCATAAACATTCTTAGACGTCAAAGCGAGGTATATGGAAACTACCATTAATGCCTACATTCAACTATCACTACTATCTATTTAAACCAAATCCGTATTTTCAACGACAAAAATTCCAAAATTGTGAACATTCAGTCTAACAACATAGGTATCGATCAAAATTTAAAATAATTTGAAATGATATAATTTTCTCGTTGTGACAAAGTGCAAAAATGTGAATATGTATCACCTATCTATGGTTTTAAAATATTCGGCTGAAAAACCGAAGTCTTAGACAACACAATATCTACAATTCAGAAACGAAGGCAATGTTTTACTAATGTGCGACAAGACTATTGAATACTATTGCAATACTTTAAACTCCAACTTTAAGTGAAGAACATGTACAGTGATCGCAATGATAATCTGGCAAAGTCGGTTGTTGTGGTTGCAGTAGATTTTGAATAATAAATGCAATTATAGCAATTGCTTCGATGTCGTCGATAATGCTGTTGAAGCCACATGTCGACACCTAAGTATAGCAAATGAATATAGAGTGTGTAGTTTAGAGAAACATATCATGAAGAATATATCTGAAGTGTCGAAGTATGATAGATAAAGTCGATATTTTCGACATCGACACATGCATCAGGTGAATACAAGGTAAACTAGCCATCTAACCCCTATCGTTACTCATTACAAACTGCAAATATAACGATAATGGGGCTATTGATGTCATCGATATCGTGACTATATCGTGTCAGAAATATACTTCCACAACTTTGATGTAGGTAAGATAAATAAAAGATGTTGGAAAAACTATAAGATGATAGCAACATAACGACGCAAAAATAACTACAGCACTGAACAAATTATACGTGTCGATATACATTGTCAAGCTGTAAATGCCCCCATCAAGAAAATCTATGAGTAAATTTAACAGAGACTATCGAAGACTATTAACACTAAAATCTCTAAATGATAGACAAAACACTTATATATAACAAACGAAAATAGCTGACGATGTTTGTGACTATGGGCTGTCCACAGTAATAATGGAACATGCTCCAGCATACCGTATTAACCGAAATATATAAACGTCCCAGATGGTATGTTACAGCAAAGCAATAATTAGTTTTCAATATAGAAAAGCTGAAATTATCCCGATTGTGGAATATCCTAGAGATGAGTTGTGCATCTGGGTAAATTTCAGCAAATACATCTAGTTGTAAAGAGGACCTGTATATTTCCGTATATGTATCTTAAAAATCGTATATGCGATACAACGTCGATGAAAAAGGTATCTCCAGTTTAGATGAAAATGAAATTAAAAGATTTTGAAATTTTACATGGTTTGTATAAATTGTATATGAGCGGGTCAGCTAGCATTGGCTGTGACACAAACAGTGGCTTGCATTGACACAAAATAACGACCGTTGACATACCGAATGTCAGTTCAGCAACAATAAAAATGCATTGTCAAAAGTCCAGCAATTTGACTAGTGTGTATGTTTAAAATGAAATCAGTGTAGGACTTATCAAAAACTATTCATAACGCTTCCTTTTATTAAGAAACTCGCGTCGGTATGTACAATTCTTAAGTGACTTTATAATTTAAGCATCCAATATAAAGTAACTGAGTAGATTAACATCTTGAAGGATAAAAACAGATTTTGTGACTTCCAAGAATCCCTTCTCAGTAAGGAAATCGTTTTATTGATGATTCTAAGTTTTTTAACAAGACAGTCAAATAGAAATTGTGTATGTAAAGCTATTCAACTGATTCGGTTCTTATTCTTATGTTTCGGCTTTGAGCGTTCCTGATGGAATCTAGAAAAAACGCTTTGGACGCATGAAATTTAAAACGTGTTATTTTTATTTTTCATATCACTGGGTCGACACTGCTGCTGGTGGTCACGGACAGTCGGTCTCGAAGGGTAATAACATCAGCTCAGTCGTCAGTACTTCGGTACTAACATGATTTATAACATACCTTTCATATACCTTTCATAAATTGTCCGTTTATAAATTCATAAATTATTAAGTTGACCTTAGATGGATTTGGCTATTAGTTATATGTCCTTTTTTGTGATATTATTCTTCAATCGTTTCAGTTCTTGTACATCCTTGGCTTCAAAATATTCGGCTTTGGGCGATCCTGATTAGAGGTAATCCAGAAAAGAGCTTCGAACGCATGCAATTAATACTTTTTTTCATTTGATACATGTACATGCTAGATATTATATTTAATTGCATGATTGACTGTGTGCTGTGTCAGTGCATAATAACTATTATAAGGAAGAAATTAAATGATGATACAAGCATTTTCAGAAGAATGAATAGATCCTTGTTATAAGAGACATAAACACATTCTTTATCTCATCATCTCTAAAATCTGTAATGAAATATATATACATGTACTTGAATACGTAAGAAATGTGTTCTGAGCCTTTGTAATAATCAATTTTAAGGTAGTATGAGATCGAGGATTCAACCGTTTTGGATCACAAAAAGCCGCGATTGATTGGTTTTGATTTTTTTACTGAATCAGTCTTTGATACGGAAAACAATTTGTTTGGAGGACTTTTCATTCAATGTAGAAATAAATATGATCTTTTCAAGAATGCAGAGTTAATTTATCTTTGTTGTTATGCAGCAAAAAATAACCGAGTAGGGTTACAATAAATATTTTTTGTTTATTTTCTGAAAGGTTTGAAGAACTATCTTCTCGCATTTAATTTCAAAATTCCTTTTTCGTAATAGCAACACATTATTGCATTTCCTGATATAAATAACCGTCACAAATTTAAGAATTTTGATCTACCTGTAGATTGATAACAAAACGTTTATAATTAACAGCTGTTTCTGAAAGAGGTGTTTCCCAACTGACATATTGTGGAACGAAGAAAATAACTAAAATAAAACCTGTCGTATATCATGATGGAAAAAAAACGCTAAGAGAATAACCTCACTTAGAATAAGGACTAATAAGAATGAGTGTATATAGTTTTAACCAGAACCTAACCTCCACATTATCAATGCTTTAAGTCAAAAGATCCACATATCAATCTATAAAGATGTCAATTTTAACTGGACAAATAAACAATACTAAACAAAGTCATTAGTGCCTATTAGTAGAATTTCTACATTAAACAAGTGGCATTCTTTTAGTATCTATTAGGCTCACATGTTGCAGATAAGAGAAGAAATTTTAACAAACAGTAGTGCTAAGAATTATTACTGGCGTCATGCTTTAAATGTAATCTACAAAACAAAAGGTGCTGCGTTAATTTGCACCATATTTTGTTTTTGTAAATTGAAGTGGCTTGATTTTAAGTGTTTCTTTCCACCTTATTGCTGTTCATTCAATATTCTGATCTTATTGAAATTTGTTTCATCAAACAAACCTGTTCAACTGGTAAGAAATTTTTACCAACTAATGAAGAAGAATCTCAGCCATTTCATCAAAATGTCAAGGGAGAAAATGAAGCATACCAACAGTCCCATAAGACTTGAGTTCCACTTCACGCATACTTTGAAATGTTGTCTTAAATTTCTACACATACGTTTATTGTAATTTGTAAAGTAATTTGAAAGGTAAGGAAGTCATTTTGAATTGCTAAAACAAATGGCCAATTTAGGGTTTCGAATTACTTGCTCTATAATGTGGGTTTTCTCAACATGCTACAAATCTGTTTTAACTAAAATACCCAGTGAAATATACTTTTAGCTAAAGTTTTAGATGGAGATAAGACAATCCAACCAATAACTTATATAAACTAGAGGCTCTTAAGAGCCTGTGTCGCTCACCTTGGTCTATGTGCATATTTAACAAAGGAAACTCTCCAACATTTTAGACGAGAATAGAATTCATGACAAAAATCTCTATTTTGTTAATCTTTTATTGCTGATCCTTTAGTCAGTTTAGTTTCTCTCTATCTTCTTTAGTTTTTGCTCAAAACACAAAAGAGGGTAAACAAAATCAAATCTTCATTTAAGGGCAGTCACTCCTTTAAAGAGTGACAGTCTGTTAACTATATCAGCAACATTTGACTTGTTAGTAGATCTTGCCTTGCTGATCATCTTTGTGATTTAAAATGTCTATTTATCTATCATAATTTTTATCCTATAAGGCAAAACATGGTAAAAATCATCATTAAAGGGCGATAGCTCCAATAAAAAGTTGTTGTACGATTTCCTCCAAATTGTCTTCATTGTAGACCTTGTCTTGCTGATCATTTTTGCTATATTTAAGTTTCTATCTATCTATTATAATTTTTAAGATATAAGGCAAAAACAAACAAAAATGGTAAAAATCTTCATCAAAGGGAAATAATTCTAATAAGGAGTCGACTGACGAATTCGATCATGCAGACTTAATCGTAGAACTTGTCTTGCTGATCATCTTTGCAACTTAAAGTTTCTCTCTATCTATCATAGTTTTCAAGATAATAGGCAAAAATAAAAAAAAAATGGTAAAATTTGTCATTTAAGGGCAATAACTCCTATAAGAAGTTGTCCGACAGTTTTGACGTATATGGACAATTGGTAGAGCTCAACATTCTGGACATTTTTGTCCTTACCAGATTTTGTCTTTTTATAATGGTTTTCAAAATAATAGACAAAACTTTCATTTTACCCCTATGTTCTATTTTTAGCTATAGCAGCCGGTTAGTTGGCAAGCGGGGTAATCGGACACATTTTTTAAACTAGATACCCCAATCATAATTGTGGCAAAGTTTGGTTAAATTTGGCCCAGTAGTTTCAGAGGAGAAGATTTTTGTAAAAGTTAACGGAAGACGGACAACGACGACGGACGCTAAGTGATGAGAAAACTCACTTGGCCCATTAGGCCAGGTGAGCTAAAAAGGAGGTGGGTAGTTATTTCCCATGAAACCTTATTGACCTCATAGTGTAACATCACAGTTTTTCCTACTGAATATAACATGTTTTACTTCAATCCTGATGTAAGAATCTTATAAATGTAGAAAAAAATGTCAAAAGAAATAAAAAAGAAATCTTATATTACTACATTACCCTTCAAATGCCATTACAATACATATATATGCAAAATGTTTAGCAATCTTTTCAAAATAGCATACACATTTCAAATAAAAAAGGAGCCCATAAAACATGTTCAACATGCAGATGATAGTTCAACATGCCGATGTTAGTTCAACATGCAGATGAAAGTGAAACAATAACAACAAAATAAAAAATTATAACATTTTTACGAACAAATTCGAAAATATTGGCAAAGTATTAGGAATAAATATAAACTAGATATTTGTAATGCCACAGAAGATAACATCTGTTATTCGGGCGTTTTTTGTAGAACAAAACATTTCCACAATTCGTGGCATTTAACAAAAAGTTTGAAATGAAGATTTGGAGTTTTTACTACAAGGCCCAGTTGTTCAAAAGTGTCGTCATCCTAACGACTGCGTTAACATGTCGTTAACGTGTCTTTAAAATTTAACGAGAATGTTAAGTGTTGTTCCAAAATAATATCGTTAACTTTTGTGTCAAAATCTCGCTAAATTTAATCAATTTTTTTTACCCATGATTAAATACTAACGACTGCGATAAACATGACTGCCTTTACAATACACAATGTTCCTCACCAAAGAAGACCGCGACATTTTCGCAACAAATATGCGTTATCTTTAGATTTATATGGTAGGAGCTAAGGGTATAATACAGATTTGGCAGACGCAGTATTTTAGTGCTATTATACCTGGTTAGGGATAATTTACAGAGAGGGACGCAGAGAAATCATGCACTCTCTGTTGAACAGCAAGTCATGATAACACTGTGATTTTTGGCCAGTGGAAGTTTCCTGCAGGTTATTGGAGACACACTTTGTAAGATTTTAATTGATTATATTATTATATTTGTATAATTTTATTTGTTTTTAATGTCAATATTTATTCTGCCAAATATAAATTTCATCATGGTTTAATAACAATTTGTTCTTGTTTTCTTTTTACAGGGTTGGACATAAGCACAGTGTCAAGGGTTGTGAAAGAAACAACAGCTGCATTGTGTAGGAGGCAGAATGAATTTATCAAATTGCCAACATGTGACGAGGAAAAACAATATTTAACGCAGTGATTAGATAACAACTGCGTTAAGATTACGACTCGTTAGGCTTAATCGTCGTTGACTTTAACGACACTTTTGAACAATCGGACCCAGAAAAATATGTCAACGATTAAACAGATGATTTTTAAAGTCATATGAAAGTTGAATATGTCTTATATACTTGAATAGCTAAGATTTACTATAAAACAAGTGTACGCGAACTTTCTAGTAAAAGAAAATCCTTTATATTATCAAAAGTTTTCATAAATGTACTAGAATTGAAATATTGTCTTCCCGTACTATTATTTGCCTTACGAGGGGAAAACCGTGATGAAAGAATGTAAACAAACGTGCACTGGAAGGTAAATAATAATGTAATAACTGATTCTTAAAGAACATATTAAATACCCCAAATCATTTAACAACTATTCAAGAAAAGTTTGATTAACAAATGGGAACGCATAGAAAATATTAAAACAGATATCATGGCTCTATCAATTCACTTATTTTCCACGTGCTCCACGTGCATTGTGTTGGTTGTTTATCAATGTCACGATGCGGTAAACTTCGGCATAAACCTCGACAATTAATTAGCTTGTGATAAACAATCACTGAATGAAATATTATTTGTCGAAAATACATTATATAGATTCGTAATAAATGTTAAGAAAAAAAAACGTGCATACAGGACTAAGTTTAGTATCATGCATGCATTTGGTACAAGAAACTCGTTTAATATGAGTTTAAAAGGGCAATAGCAGTCAAATTCCAGTTCACCGATTTGACTGACATTATCAGAATTGATTTATTACATATTAAAGGGGGCACGGTAGTATTTACATTCCGGAATTTAGGTTGCTCTTTTGTGCATTTAAGCTGGGAACAGTATATCTTCCTGATTAAGTCAATGTATCTGAACACTGTGATTGGAAAAAAATACAGTTTCTACTGAACATACTTTCCCAAGCTGAGGAATGAATCCGGTGTAGAAAAATATGAAATAATTTTACAAACAGGTGAAAATAAATTTTTAGAAATTTGTTAATTTTGTATTCATTGCATGATAAAATTTTATGTGTGTGTAGGGTTGGGGCAGTGTAAGAAAGTAGTGAAAATTCTAAAAATGCTATTATTATCCCTATGGGCCAGAAAATACTAGCGTGCAACTAAAACGTATACCCAAATTTTAAAAAATCTAAGATAAACAATTAACAATGCATGGACTGGATAAAATGTATCCGCAGTATTTTAGTCAAGAGGCCTTCTAATAAACAATCGAGATGACATCCGAAGATTGCCGACAGTCATGTTATCTGATATGAACATAAATGTAAATATAAATACATACTAGCACAATCAATTGGACTTTTCTAGGTCTGTTTGAATTCAGGTTAAAAAGATATGATAGTCATCGTTTTCACATGTATAAGAACGATTTTTCGTGGATCGAATGAGTCAACGAAATGCTTCATAAATACTTTCAGTGTTGACATTCTTTTCCTTTTAATAGCTGAACACGCCTAAAAGATGCGTAACCCATCTCCAGCTAAGTGGTTAAATCAAAGATCACATGAATACGGATTCACATGAGGTTAAATTATTGACTTGCAAGTCAATAATACATCAGCGATGCTTTTGAGCTTATTTCGACAAATTTGGGCCAAACTGAATATTTATAACCGAAATATTATTTCAAAATTCCGCTTTTATTAATATTTAAAACAAAAAGAATTGGATTATACATTTTTGTCTAAATATAGCTGCACCACAAATTTATTTTGTTTGATATGCATTCTTTTTCAAAAGATTAGGAAAATTGCTTCCGGAATTTAATAATATCTTGAATAAAAATATGATGTAAATCTTAGTGTATATGAATTAAATTTCTCGTTCTGGTGTGAAAGTAAACATAACAGCTCGTAACATTTTTTTTTTGTACAATTTATGAAACTGCGAATGTATTATAATTATGTAATGTATAAACTTCGGTTTTGTTTTGACATATTGCACTTGTAACATTGTCAGCATTGTTTCATTGCTTTGCTATACTTTCAAAATGAAAAAAAAAAACAACAACAGATTTAGCTTATCAAATAGAAGATCGGGTGGCATGATAATGTGTTATAAGGAATAGTTTCAAAATATGTTCGGAAAATAGAAAATGAAAGTAACTTTGTCATGTGGATCAAAATTTCATTCCAATACCCTAAACTAGACTTGGTTTGGTTTATATTCCGCCGGAAAATACAAGATATAGTTCCTCTGATTCTTTTCGAGAGATCGAAAATGATATTTTAGAAAATATTTCTGGTAATAAATATGTATGTTAAGGAAAATAAACCGAGTACTAGGAATAATATGGATAAAACAAAGAATAACTATGGTAATTTTCTCCTGGATTTATGTAGATACACTGGTATGTATATTGTTAACGGAAGAATAGGTGATAACATTGCCGGTAAACTTTCAAGTCAAAATGCGGCTACAGTAGACCATTTCTTGGCAACAATTATAGACCTCCTTAATATTATTTCAAACTCCGATGTGTAACATTTTAGTAATTTATTTTCCGACGCCCACTGTCCTTTGGAAATTTTTATAAACATACCCAATAAATGTAATACATGTGACCCCCGAACGGATATCCATCAAAAAGAAAAAAAATAGAAATGGAATTTAGATAAAAATGATGAATTTAAAGGATACTTAGATCTTGCAAAAATTGAAGCTATTGATACTGCTTTGGATCTACTAACAGATGAAGAGTTCAACCTGAATACTATTAATAATACTGTGAAAGATATTGGTGAAATATTTGTCAATGCCGCAAAACATACGGCTGGAACTTACAATCCAAAAAAAAATTAGAAAAAAGAACATACAGTTCAAAACAAATTCAATAAACCATGGTTTGATGCTGAATGCAGACTCAAAAGGAAAGACACAACGCGTACCCATAGATTATACAGACTAAGCAAATAAGAAGAAAATAGAAGAAATAAAAAGAAACGTGAAAAAGAGTATAAAAAGACCTTGAATATGTGTATAAAAAAATATAGAACCAAATTGAAAAATAAAATGAAAAAAATGAGATAAAAAACCCCAAGGGAATATTGGAAATTACTGAACGGTAAACAAAAACAGCCAAAATGAAATATACCTATACAAATTTTATACAATTTCTTTAAAGAATTGAATGAAACAAATACCGTCGACGAAAGCGGAAGCACACAACAAAATGATATCAATGTACAGAATGAGTCGAACGTTATCATAAATGATGTTATTACAGCAGAAGAGATATTGAAATGTATAAATAAGCCTAAGAACAACAAATCCAGTGGTGATAATCTTATTATTTTGATTACATAAAATCAACTGCTGGCAAAATGATAAACATCTGTATGAAACTGTTCAATTTAATTTTGGATACTGGAATTATACCAGAGAGTTGGCTCACTGGAAATATAAACCCTATGTATAAAAATAAAGGAGATGCAGAGGATCCGAATAACTTTAGACCAATTCCAATTTTCAGTTGTTTTGGGAAATTATTCACGTCTTGTCTTAAACGAAAAACTGTCAACCTTTGTTGAATCTTTTTCTCTTCTTCATAATAAGCAGAGTGGATTTAGGAAAAATTATTCCATTACTGATAAGATATTTATTTTACATTGTCTTTTTGAAATGTTGAAAAAACGTAAAAAGAAACTCTTCTGCGTTTTCATAGACTTTGCGAAAGCATTTGATACTGTTTGGAGAAATGGGCTCTGGTATAAACTAAATCTAAAGTACATCACAGGCCAAATGCATAACGTTATTGTTAATATGTATAATGACATCAACACACGGATAACATATAACAATGAATCTTCATTTTTTTCTCTTGCAATACTGGCATTAGACAGGGTGAAAACCTATCACCATTATTATTTTCACTATATATTAATGATTTAACGGATTACCTTCTAAGTAAAAATATAACTCGCTTATCATTCATATCCGAAAGTTTTAAAAATTGTCTCGGCATGTACCTAAAATTGTTTATACTTCTTTATGACGATGATACCATTATTATGTCAGAGAGAAAAGATGATATTCAAAAACAATTAAATATCTTCAGCGAATACTGTGATATTTGGAAACTAAAAGTGAATGTGGCAAAAGCAAAAGTGATGATCTTTTCATAGGGGAGACACCCTAACAACGTACATTTCTTATATAATGGAATAAACCTAGAAATTGTTAAGGAGTTAAATTATTTGGAAATAATTCATGCCAGGACAGGAACTTTTAATTTGTAATAACATATTGCAACACGACGGGTGTCACATGTGGAGCAGGATCTGCTTACCCTTCCGGAGCACCTGAGATCACCCCCAGTTTTTGGTGGGGTTCGTGTTGCTTAGTCTTTAGTTTTCTATGTTGTGTCATCTGTACTATTATTTGTCTGTTTGTCTTTTTATTTTTGGCCATGGCGTTGTCAGTTTGTTTTCGATCTATGAGTTTGACTGTCCCTCTGGTATCTTTCGTCCCTCCTTTACTTAATCAAAGAAAAAAATAGCCGAAAAAAGCAACGAAAGCCATGTATGGAGTTATTAAAAAAAAAGTAGTAAAACCGATCTTACTGTCCGGATATGAAGTTTGAGGAAATGAAAAGAATGATATCATCGGCCAGGTTCACCTGAAAGTTTTGAAACATATATTGCACCTTCAAAAGTCATCAACCTACACTATTGTGTATGGTGAAACGGGCAGATACCCACTTGAAATCAGTATTAAATGTAGAATATTATAGTTTTGGTGCAAACTATGTTCAGACGAAAACATACTGTCGTCAATGATTTACACGATTGCGCTCTATCAACACACTGTAAAAATGAAAATATTAAATGGACCATGAATGTTCAAGATATTCTAAACGTGTGGATTTTCAAATATTTTTCAACTACAAAATGGACATTTCTCAAAATGGCTGATTAAGAGCATCACAATGAGGCTTATTGACCAATACAAACAGAAATTCCCTAAAATGTATAGATGACAAACTTTTTTTGTATTTTATGTAGATTTAGGGCTGGTACCCATGCGTTGCCTAAAGAAAAAGGGAGATGGCAAAACATTGACCATAGTAAAAGGAAATTAAATTTATGTAATTCCGGCTATACAGGTGATGAATTTCATTATTTCTTTTGCTGTTTTCAATTGCAGATCGAACGAAAAATATTTCTTCCAAGTAAATTTTCACACAGTCTAAATATAATGTTAATTTCCTCACTGTTTAATTATAAAAAACAATCATTTTTTAGAAAACTGTGTTCACTCATTACGTGTATTAATAAAAAGTTTAGTCCCTCCACGTAAACGTAAAGCCCCAGACTGATTTCTTCATATTTAGTTTAACCGTTTATTATACATGTATGTCATCATAAAGTTGCACTTCATTTTACATTATCGTACTGCATCCGTTTATCAACTATTGTATTTGTATTTATATTATACTTTCTCTGTAAACTTGTGTTTAGTTTTTAGAGAATAAAGTATCTAAAGTAAAGTATCTATCTACTGTTATCTAAGCGGCTATTGTAGTTTGGAAAGCCTCGGTTGTTTTCCCTTCAGTAAGACAGCTTACAGGAACTAATGGGTGATCGGTGTTCTTCAAGTAGTTCTGAAAAAGTATGAACGAGTTCAAATTAAGAAAGTGTGCTTTAGGGTGTATTCAGTCATGTATTCACGCATCGCACATTAACAATCCGATTAATGAACTTTAAAGTTGTTTAAGTAAAGTTTGGCCGCTTTATTTATGTAATATTACGTAGTCATATGATATTCTGAGGTAAATAGAGAGCAAATCATTTAAAATGCCATTCATAACAACTTGTTATACTCGTGAATTTAATTATTACGAAAGTTTTGTTATTTTTGGGTGTACTGACAATTACATTCTCCAACTTTAGATAAAACAATTACAACTGTACAACTGATAATCAATATATACAGTGCAATAAACATAATTTCATTGTGATTTAATGTTTGTCAAAACGTTTTATTATTATCGTGTACTGATGGTTTTGTATTATCAGTCACACAAGTATTACTTGAAATGTTCACTCTACAAAGACTACTATTTGTTGTTATAAAGAAGTATTAGATTTAGTGTGCATACAAGAATTTAAAATCTGAATTTTAAATCAGTTAGCAAGTGTGCTCATGCCATCATGTCCGTTAAACTTCTTCGTAAGTAAAAAATATAAATCAACATGCAGACATCTTATACGTTCAGGTATTTCACATCCAATCTTTTTTGGTAATATTCTATACAAAGCACAAAAATGTCGGCATTCACCTCAAAAGCTAACCAAACCTTTAAACAGACTTATTCAGAAGGGATATATTTACAATACTGTTGTCAGGTCATTAAAGATAGCATATTATGGTATTAGTATTGATTCACTCATAGGGTCTTTGCATCGAAAATAAACACATATATTCTAAAACCAGTTGTTTGCATGATACGGGTTATGTTCTTCTCATATATTTTATGACGGTAGATACTAAACCCCTAACGGGAGGGATTGTGCTTAATTTTCATATGATGGAGACATAATCTTTAATCAGTTTAATTGAGTCTGGAGCCGGCATGTCAGTAACTGCTTGTAGTCCGTTGTTAATTTATGTGTCATCGTCATTTTGCATAGTTTCTTTTGTCACCTATTCTGACATCGGATTCGGACTTCTTTTGAACTGAGTTTTACTGTGCGTATTGCTGTGTGTTTGTTTATTCTACATTGGCTAGAGGTATAGAGAGAGGACTGAGAGCTCACAAAACATGTTTAACCCCGCCGCATTTTTGCGCCTGCGGCTGTCCTAAGTCAGGAGCCTCTGGCCTTTGTTAGTCTTGTATGTTTTTTTAATTTAAGTTCATTTATATGTTTTGGAGTTTAGAGTGACGTCCATTTTTACTGAACTAGTACACATTTTGTTTAGGGACAAGCTGTAGCCCGCTACCGGGTGCGGGATATTCTTGCTTTGTTGAAGACCCATTGGTGGCCTTCGGCTGTTTTCTGTCCTATAGTCGGGTTGTTGTCTCTTTGACACATTCCCCATTTCCATTCTCAATTTTATTGCATTTTAGTTGGATTATCAATTTTCGCAAGCGATTGATTTACCTGTAGTCCTCCTTTCGACATCAACATTTGCAAAAGGCAGACACTTTTTAGCCAAAGAAAAATATCTTCATCAAACCCGCCCACCCTACCTTTATTCGGATTATTATGCAATGTGTTTGGACAATACTACTGTTTGGTTTTGTTTGTATATTTCAGGTGTGCATTGTCTACATAATTTGAATCATCACTGCTGTTGAAAGCTGTACAATAGTTCAAATATCAAGGCTGTAAATACATGTAATTTGTTGCAGTTTTGCACTGAACGTTGGTAGCGTTACTTTTGATATACAGGATAAGTAGCTTGTTGTATGTCAGATTTCGCTGCGCTTAGATAACAAATTTGCAGTTTACAGACTTATTTAAATCGTATTATAGCATTAGCCTGTGATTTTGAGAGTAAATGGCTTATCTTAAACTGTCCATTTACTGCTTAAATGTAATTGGTAATAAATGATGTTGCAATTTCCTGCAAACTCTGATCTTGTTATTTTTAATGAGCATCTAAGATAACGTGGATTATTGTACTTTAGAAATTGTCCCAGCATTTTGAATAGATAAATTCAAAGTTAATATTGCATATGGTGAGAGTATGTTTTGCAGCTGAATGAAATTCAATGATAATTATCAATGTTTTATTTAACTAAAGTTTGGAATCAACTGGTCCTGCATATTTTCTTAAATCGTCTTTATTTTTCATTATTAAAAAAATGATGAAGAGTAACACCATGACTGAAATTGACAGAATATTCCACATTGCGTGTTTAAAAAAACGTCTTTCCAGCATTTGAAATCGTCATAACAATAGTTTTCATTTTACTTTATTTATTTTTTACACTCACGTGCGCATAGGTTATAGCATTTTTACGCTCAGCATATGTTGTAGAATTTCCAATCCAAACGAATAATTCTTCCTGTGTATCCAAAATAAATACATCCTACAATGGTAGAATTTGAATGAAATACTGGCAAAACTTTAGTAGACATAAACCATCCGTGGATGGGAATTAACGAAATGAGCACTTCTCATCTATCATCCGGGAATGACAGCAGTTAAATATCTGAGTTTTTGAAGTATGTCATTCAATTATGCAGATAATTTGGTTGAAGTTAATCATTTAAGTTTTTATCCTTTTAACGTTGTACTTACATCTGACTTTAAGTCATTCTGTTGCACATGACCTGTCTTTTCTAAAGACATTGTCATTTGTCCGGATGCATCAGACAACCTAAAACATAAGAAAATGGATACATAATAACAAAATATGGCCAAAACAAGAGGAGAAGTTCTTTCAAGTGTGGGTGCTTTCAATACATATTCGCTCAATACCTAAAGTGTATAAGTGTTTTGAGAATTTGCAAAAAAATGCTATTTGTTAAAAGTTAGAATTTTTGTTAAATGTATATGTAATTGACTATTTATAACATTTTTTCATTATGTCTTTTTCAATCTATTCTACGTCATATGTGACTCAAAGTTACCTATATAGTTCTTTTTCTGTTTTTGCTGACACAAAGTCTGAACTGCTTTCAAAGTCGTCTTCGTCTTCCTGATCTAACGCTTTGTAAAATTTGTGCTAAAATGTTGAGAAATGGTAAAACATGTTCTTTATGCAAGCAATACATAATTTGTATACAGTGTTTTGAAATTTTGAATCCATTGGAAACTGTAGAACGACATTCAAAATCATAACTTTCAACAAAAGTGTCGCCAGTTCAATGTTTTGAAATTTTAAATCCATTGCAAACTGAAGGACGGCAATCGAAATTTTTAACTTTCAACAAAAGGGTCGCCAGTTTGCTTTTTGTTTTGTGATTCATGTTAACTGAAATGCCATCCACGGTTCATATAATTAGGAACCTAGATATTTGCACTTGTATTTGCATTTGATCCAACAAGGAATAAAAATGCGTTGAAGTGTTGATGTAAAAGACCTTGCTCTCGTTATATAGTAAGCGTTTTAAGGACCTGGATATCATATTGTTTTGTCATAAACGTTTGCTGCAATAAGCTACATTAACAGTCCATTAATCACTTTTTTATATCATCGTCATAAATGATAATAAACATAAAACTCCATCGGGTAAATATAGTCGGATATGCCTGTCCTGTAAAAACGAGACCGAATAAGCAACACTTTACACAAGTCATTCTTATATGCGTGCGATACGTGCGAAAGTTTACAAAAATATAATAAACACTACTACTAATTTCCGTCACTTATTGTGTTAAACAGGTCTTAATAGGGTTTCTGATTTTTTTTTAATAAAAATATATAAATCGTTATCATTTGTTTATTTCCTACCACATGGTTAGTACCGCTACCACATGTGATTTGGGCATGGAAAGGCTCCCTATTCACCGTCCGTAGAGTACAGAGGCAACAAGTATAAACTACAAGTATTGTAAGAACGAATGGATAGAATTAAGAAAACAGTAGATAAGGGAACATAAATTTAAATATTAACAATATTTAATACAAAATCTTTAAAAAAAAAAAGAAAAAAAAAGCGCCGTTGAGAACTCCTAGCGAACTGTCATTTACCGGGGTACCGTCGACCAACATCACGTTTCCAACCTTGATTTGAATGATATGTTTAAATTGTAAATTCTGTTTCTAAATCAATAAGAAACTTTATTACTACTAAGATAGCAACGTTGATCATAAATTACACAATTCAAATTGTCCATAATTTTATCTTAAGAAAACCAACCTTGTTATTGCCTTTCTAAAAGAACGTGTCTTTTACAATTAAATCGATACCAAACGTGTATTAACAAACATTAAAATTACAATTTATAAATTGCTTGTGTTCGAACCGCTTTTCCGGGTCAAGCTTCACCAGGAACACCAAAACTCAAATATTTGAAAACCAAGGGTGTATAAATATTTGAATACCAAAGGGACTTTAAAGGAAAAAATTATTAAGACAATTACAAATGGCTTCTCACCGTGTTTCGTGTTGTTAATTCTTCCAGAATTTCTGTTTCAGTCCTCTTCCCACTTCTCTCATCTTTTAATAAATTAACATACTGCAAACCCTGGAATTCGAACTTTTTGTGTTGATTTTTGAAGATTTATTTTTTTAAAGATTGTCATCTTTATAATTTCTAAGGAACAATTCAAAACCTTGACGCAATTTACGAATACAATAAACTTATCCCCTTGCAACTTATAGTTTTTCTTAAACTTCATACCTTTTAATGTAGAAGAAATCTAGAATAGAGAATAGAAATATACTGTCCAATTTCTGGAAACTCTTCTAACTATTATCATTTGGAAACAGTAATTTACAGTCACATTTCTGAGAAAATCGATCTTTGAAAGATATGTTTATCTTCAAACTAACTTTAAGCGAGAATACATTATATATCTGAATTGATTTTAGTTTTGATGAAACATGATTTACCTGTAGTACCCACAGGAAGTATATTTACTGCATATGGACAAAAATACCTCACATTTACCGATCCGCAACTGACGATGTCTTATTATAGTATCGTATAAGTAGCTTCTTATTTCTAATCAGAATTTCACAGGAGTAAAATTATAGTTAAGCAGTTTATCTAAGTGATTATTTAGAGTAAGGGTTGCTCAATTGTAGTAATTTGTGGAGTTGTGTTGTCTATTGTTTTTTGGCAAGAATTGGATGGTGTATTTTCGACTTACATATATATCAAAACATATATTATATCTTTGATTGTAAAATGCCCTGTTCTATCTAAAAGCCTTAATATTGCTATTTACTGTTAATAATTATCATTTCCGTCGATATTAAGATACTTTTTTACAGTTCAGATGAATCTATTCATGTTCTTGTCTTACTTCAGCAGACAGGTTTACAATTTTGATTAGAAAATTGAGTGACATAAATGCAATGATAACACGTGATACATAGATAATCAAGGAAAATATTGGTTATATACTTTAGTTTCGGTATGTATCACCATTTTAGCTACTGAAAATGTTGGCTTTTCAAGAATAATACAGTCAAACACAGTTATGATATACTTTAGTGTTAGAAACCTTTCATTGTGTGAATGTAATTCATTACTATACCTTAATTTTTTCGTCCTTGTTGCAACCTTTACCATACCAAAGAAATATTTTAGCGCCCATGTCGAGAATGAACACATCTGTAGAATCTATGTTGCTTCTTTTTCTTGAAACCTGTAATGTATTATAATATTTATAAGAAATTTAAATAAACTAAAACATAATAAAAATTATTTTTAACAGAAATTCTTGAAATGTCATAAAAGTTCTAAAAATCTATGAGTATTCGATCAAGAAAGATAACTTGTATGTTTCAGGTGAAAGTAAAGACAATATAAATTGTGAAAAACTCCATGGTTTATCTATTGACAATAATTTAAATTGGATGTAACAAAATGAATAAAATGTCTTATGTAATATCAAATAAAATCTAAGTATTGCAAAACATACCGAAGTTTTTACCTATAAAGATGTGTATCATTTATTTAAATACTTTATATAATTCCATTGTTAAATTATTGTTGCATTATATTGGGTACTTGTAATGAAAGTGGAAATGGTAATGGTAATCTTTATAAATGACAAAAAAACTGCAAATGTAATAATAGCAGCTGATGTAAAGTCTGTTTAATAATTTAAGTTGGTAAAATTTTACGAAAATAAAACCAATTTAATATCAGAAGGCGATAAATCATTGAATGTCATGATTTTCATAATTTGCAAGAACTATTTTAGTATGCTGAAAATCAAAACCATTCAGCAGATGAAAAACTGTTACATTTACCAAAGTCATATTTTTATTTTCATATATGCATGTTCTTAAATATGAAACACTTTACCGATGTTTGCTCGTGCATGTTCACGATTTACGAACTTCATTAACATGGATTGCTCCAAGAACTGCTCTAACAAAATTATGAGGAAGAACGACTAAAATTGACACGACAACTAAGTTTTACGGTTACTTTCACGAATTGGTTAACCAATAGGATCCATCGTAGTCTCAATTCAATAGTGATATGCTTTCACGATCGTAGATCAGTAATTTTACCAATTGTGTACTATTCTATATTGTAACATTGAGTGTCAATTCGCATGTGTGTGATGCATGGTAGACCATATTTATAGTAATGAACCAGATATTATTCATTTTTTTTCTGTTCCAAAGTATTCTATCAGTGACCATTATCCAGTATGCATTTCTCACAAAAGAGGGTTAAAATCGAAAAAGAAAATTCATGAATATATTACGTTCAGATCTACTAAACATTTTAATGAAAATGATTTTATCAATCACATATCACAGTGTTCATTTGATAGTGAATTAGAAATTGATGACCCCGAAGAAGCATTGTTGTCATTTTTAAATATTTTTACTGAAGTATTAAATCATCATGCTCCACTCATTAAAAAGAGAGTAAAACGTTTGTATCAAAATGATTGGATGAATGATGAAATTCTAGATAGCATGAGAAAACGTGATTTTTATCATAAGAAAAAAGATATGTATAGTTATAGACTCTGGAGAAACAAAGTCAAATATCTCATCGAAAACTCTAAACAAAATTATTATACCAATATCATAGAACACAAAAAGGGCAACAGTAGTAAATTATGGAAGCACCTACATACTGTCAGCGGAACTTACAATCATCCCAGTATTAAAATCATAAGTGATTGTAACAAAAAGGAAATTTTAGAACCGAAAAGCGTTGCTGATGTATTTAATGCTTATTTCACAAATATCACAGATAATCTTAATATAAATCAAAACAGCAACAATAGTTCTTTTAACAAACTTGATGATTTCATATCGGGTCATGTACCAGATAATGTGTATTTTTCTATACCACTTATGAGTAATGATTTTGTGTGTTTACAACTAAAAGCACTAGATGAATCAAAAGCAACAGGTCTTGATAACATAAGTGCAAAGTTTTTAAAGATGTCTTCTCATGCTATTTCACTACCACTTTGTCACATTTTTAACTTAAGTATTAAAAAATGTATGTTTCCATCTTCATTTAAACTGGCAAAAGTCATACCAGTTTATAAGAACAAAGGTTCAAAACAGGATGTTTTTAATTACAGACCAATTGTAATTTTACCACTCATTTCTAAAATCCTCGAAAAACATGTGAAAACACACTTAGTAAAGTATCTTAATAAATACAACTTAATGTATGGAATGCAGTCAGGCGTTCGCGCAAACCATTCTTGTCAAACTGCATTAACAGCTTTATTGGATAAATGGCTTAAAGCCATTGATGATGGCGATCTTGTTGGGGCAGTGTTTCTAGATCTAGCAAAAGCCTTTGATCTTCTCAATCATGAACTGCTTATTCAAAAATTAAACAAATACAAATTTGCTTATACTTCGCTACGATGGTTTACATCATATTTGGCTGACAGATATCAGATGGTATCTATTTCAAATACATTTTCAGACTTACAAAAACAAAAAAACGGGTGTACCTCAAGGATCCGTTTTAGGACCTGTGTTGTTTTTAATTTTTATAAATGATCTTCCTTAGTCTAATCCTAATCATAACACCGATTTATTTGCTGATGATAGCACCATATCAGTCATTGGACAAAACAAAAGTTGTATCAGTCATAAACTTAATACGGTTTTACAAGATATTTTTAGCTGGTGTGATGACAATAAAATGGCTGTAAATGTATCTAAAACGAAGGCTATATGTATTGGCTCTAAACAGAAGCTTTCAGCTACTTCAAATGAAAATATTAATATTGCTATGAATGGACAACAAATTAAAGAAAGTACATGTGAAAAGGTTCTAGGTATTTTTGTTGATGCATCTCTATCTTGGTCTTCTCATATTGATTATATCATAAAAAGGGTTAACTCTTCTTTAGCTTTACTAAAAAGGATAAAGAAATATTTAAATCACAAAGCTAGACAAATGTTCTATAACGCTTACGTTTTACCTCACTTAGATTATTGTTGTTCAATAAGGGGAAACTGTAATAACTTTCTATTAGATAGTTTACTAAAGCTGCAAAAGAGGGCAGCAAGAATAATTTTAGACGAACATGATTACACCAAACCTTCAAGCGAATTATTTCACGAATGTAACATTGTGCCGATTACACAGAGAATACATTATCATAAATCATTACTAATGTATAAGGCAAAACATGGCTTAGCTCCAGAATATATGTCCAGTCTTATTGTATCAGCTTCTGCAAACCAAAAATACAATACGAGATTTTCGTCCTCAGATAATTTTATATTTCCAAAACCAAATACAGAGTTGTATAAGTCTAGTTTCTCGTACAACGGACCAAAAGTATGGAATGCTCTTCCTGATTCAATTAAAAAATCAAACACAGTATTAGAATTTAAACATAACTACAAATCTATGTACTTTTAACATTACCATGATATTTGTACTGTAATGCCATATATAATAATTGTTTATTGTATTTAAATTGTATTACATCTTTATTTATCATTATTATTGAATATGTATTGTTTATTTTTAATGTAATTATTATTGTATTAAGAGAGCCTTTTTGAAAATTGGTGTAATCCAAATGAGTTACTCTCTCTAAATAAAGATATTATTATTATTATTATTATTATTATTATTATTATTATTATTATTATTATATCCTTTGGGTGTACCCAGTTTCGCTCTAATTTGAAATCACGCGATTCTCTCAGTTTTTGTTTGTAATCTAAATTTTTTTTTCCTAGTCAATTATCGAGATTTAAACAAAGGTAACCTACTGTAACCTTAATTCCGTGGATATAGCAAATGTGTAAATTTGTCTATTTATGGTGTTATAGAATAAATATTAAGATTTGTTTAATACTTTCAGCTAATTATAAAACGGTCCGCCGTGTGTTTTAAATGTATTTGACCTTTAAGCGTTAAAATTAACTAATTGAAATAAAGTCGTATTCTTATTTGGTTTCTTAACCATTACACATTTACTTTATATACTCACAATATAAGATGGTATTTAACATTAGTAGATATGGACATTGGATTTTCAATAAAACTGTCTTCAAAGACAGGACAGAGTGAGCATCTAAACACTGTAAAGCATGAGGTGAATATCAACGGTTTTTACTTTGGTTTTTTATAAAGAAATGTAGAACCTGAATTTCAAAAACCTGGTCTTTAAAACAACACTTATATTATAACAGTTTAAGTTTTCATAAAGATTACGTTGGTGCGTTGACGTTATTATATGGAAGTATTTCTATTATTATTGCTGCCCAACTGATTTTCGCTTGAACGAAAGTATTATATTGTATGTTGTCACACTCTTCAATTAGTGGCCGATTGAATTAATGACGTTAACATAATCCGCAGCACCTGCGTATATTCTTAATTCAGGTACACTCCAGGCAAAGCTTTTGCATAATGAATATGTCTAACACTGTTTATCATTAGTTAAATAGTGTGACCTAATACGATATATATGGGTCAGTAAATTCTATATCGGGTGAGAGCGAAGCTCGAATCCCCATATGGAGTTTACTGACCCCAGTTATATTTTATTAGGTCACTAGCACAATGTGTAACGAATTTATCTTACCGACTATCTTAACATGTGGTATTTGTACTAATGGCCTATCAAAGTGATCAAGTCTTCAATATTAAGAACCTACTTCCATTGGTCTATACAAAAACAAATGCCAACAATAAAAACAATAACAACTTTAAATGTGTTTTATGCATTTATTTTAATCGTTCATCATCAGTTTCTTCGCCTGTTGAAACTTTTCCGATTTCAACACCGTGTTTTGTTTTTACAAAGGGACGTAACACCATTACTAACCGTGTATTGAAATAAACCACGCCAACTAACTCCATATGAAATATACACGGTCTTCACGCGGATGCTTTTAACCAATCATATTCCTAGAGGTGTGTAGGGTGTCAGATAATATCCCATAAGCTGGGAATAAAAAACCAAACATATATGTCATAAAGTCTGCCAAGTGGACTAAATTCATTTTAAATTATTTAATATTACTAACAACATGAAAACTTTAATGATTTTTGTGATGTTCAAAAGGAAAAAAAGTTAAATAAAGTATTAATAAATATATAAGGGTTCTTCGTCATGGATGCAGCAACCAAACAGTATAGTAAAACCAGACTTTAATTGGGAGGACCTGGAAACACAAGACTATTTTGATGTTGAATTCTAATGGCGAACAATATCACAGGTTTAAAGAATCACCTCTTATGTTTGAAACCATTTTATGTGTTGAAAAGAAAAGAAAGTTAAGATAAACAGTTATGAGCAGCAATAGTAAAGAGGCTTTGTTGGATATTATTAAAGTTTATTACTTCAAATTGAGTTAAAAACTAATTTTTAATTTCTAGTTTATAAATATTTTGTCTTAAAGTGAGTTTTTACCTTACAGTGTGAAAAGTTGTGTTTTTTTGCAAATATCATAGTAAACAAAAGATCACACGAATTCAGAAAACAATATCGGTATGTAACGATGTTTGACACATTTACAGCGTGCACTCCAATGACGATACCTACTTGTTAAATCTATTAACGTTTGAATGATATATACATGTATATATTCATACGCAATGGTCTCATTTTTCTTAGGAACTACTAATCGAGGCTTTTCATCCGTGTGATGCATTTTTACGTCCATAACTCACCAACTTCCTGTTAAGCGAAAACGATCACTACTGGACAGTAGCTTACTGGTCAACTTGTTCAGTCTTGATATCTTTTTTGTAGAACAATATTGTTTAGAATAACTGTTAAAATGCTGAATACGATAATCAACCAGATTCGGTTTTTTAAAAATACAATGATTTCGTCATTATCATTTTCCCCTCTTCTGTTATCGAATGACGATAAGAAAGTAAAGAGCGGCCGCTGATAACCATACCACATTCTATTAAGATAACTGGAGAAGAATATGATATACCTCTTTTACTGCTACTCCATATTTGTCTCCATGGAAATGAAATAATCTTGGTTTGTATTCATCTTCTTTGACATGGTTGAAACCACTTTCTGCACCACCATGTAAATATCTGTTGAAGTGTTAATTTTAAGTTAATATATAATCAACCACGACTTTATTATATTTGCTATTTTTTAGTTTGTTATTATTAGGAACTTTGTTTCGTTTTCGAGTCAAATTAAGAAGTGCCACAATCAAAATATTTTCTACGTTGCTGTAATAACAGCAAAATATAAAATAAGCAGATGTTTGAAACAAAAAAATCGTTGCAATGTCTTTTTAATAACACCTTTTTTCAATTAATGTAATCATCGAAGGCTATTAAATTACAATACAAATACGCGTTCGTCAATTTTTGTTGTTTTTGTTTCTTAGGCAAGCACCGTTTTATTGTATACACATGCCATTACGAAATTTACATTGGAATTTGTTTTAGTTGGACAAGATATCTTATAATTTTCCTAATTTTTTATTTGTGGCTTTACAACTTTCTTCAGTACACGATATCATGTTTGTGATTTAAAAAGATAACAAAAAAAACCAAAGTACACAATATCTCATTAAAAGCTCATTCACAGCCTTTCACTATAATAAACACAGTTGGAATGTTTTAACACAAATTAATTGCAGAAGTAAAATTTTCCTAGTTAAAAAAGACCTTACACAAAACTGATAAAATAACAATTCAACATAACTCCATTTATAAAAGTGGGATATTGATATAATATTTCGCTACAAGTAGTCAGTTTTCTTTAATTGTGTCAAAGTAAAGTACAAAAAACATCGTCGATATATTTTTGACTTGCAAGTCAATAATTCAATATCATTTGAATCTGTTATAATGCGAACTCTAATTTGGCTCTTATCTGGATTTTGATAACGCATGTGCTTAGCATGTTCGGTTTTTGAAGGAAAGTATGTCAACATTAAAAGGTGAAACAAGGGGAGAACCATTTCTTTGACTGATTAGCTCACAAAAAAAATCATTTTTGTACAGGTAAAACGACGAATTACATATTTTTTTATCTATGAAATAAAACCAAACAGACCTAGTAAATCGTCATTTTGGCGATTGCACATGCGTGTCTGTTTATTTATTTTTATATAGGGTCAAATAACCATCGACAGTCTTCGGATGTCATCTCTATGGTTAATTAAATGGCTTCTAGTCTAAAATACGCACGAAATGCATACATGTATACATTATAATAAGTACATTAATTTTTAATTGATTCTTTCGAACTTCTTTGTAATTTAGATATACGGTTCAGAATGTTGTACATCAAATATGAGAATTTTAGTCAAATCGGTTAGACACGAATTTGTCGGTCAATGTCCCTTTAATACATGGCAGGAGATTTTCATAATAGAAAATAAAAGAATAAGAATACGAAGGGGTATTAAAAAATTAACACAAAAGAACAGACTATGATATGTAATGATTGAAATTAAAAGACGAACAAACAAACAAGTCTATATAACAGTACACAGAAAGTCATTAAAAATACGAAAACTAACAGTTGTTTGCTATTTTTTGTTTGTTTATACATGTAATAAAAAATTGAAAATCAAAGCTATTTTTAAAATTTTCAATTGTTGAATGCTCTGTTTGGTAATATAGTTCTTACGGTTTCTACGTAGTTTTACATTCCTGGCTATCAAATGTCTAGGTTTTAGCGTTCCTCACGAAAGCGCATTCATGCACTTCGGTGGCACGAAGTGTATAACATGTAATTTTCCTTAACACGGACTCGACCTCCGACTGAAATGATTACACCCAGAGAAAACTTCGGCCTAAGATGACACTGTACAAGCCAACCATAATTTAAAAATAATATGTTTAACCTTGTAGAATAATTTAAGGTCATCCAAAATGAGATTATAGAAATGTATTATCAATGTATTGGAATGTTCCCATCATTAGAACCTTCTTATTCAAAGAGGGTCCTGATCATCATACAATAAGTGTATCAGAAATGACACGTGGGACATTATATAATGATTGAGACGTTGCGCACGATGTTGATACTACTTAGCGTTACACGACGTTCCTCATAATGAAGCAATTTCGACGATTTCAAAGAACGTTTCACTAAAGCGTTCAAGCTTATAATTGATAAGGTCAATTTACTGTTGTGAATATGGTAACCGATGTCGGTTTGTCTGAAAATGCACAGTTTTACAAATAACACTCAAAGTGGTCGTACACATATTTATTTTTTTTTTATGAATATTCATTTATAGGAGTTGTCAGTCTTTCCAGGCCATAATTGATAATTTTACTTTTGGCAGCAGTTCGCATTAATGAATCATACATTAATTTCCAAATTTATACAGATTTATATTTAATATAAATTAGATTTTGAACTTATTTCTCCTTTTATTGCATGTTTATACATACTCCTTTTGTTGCATTTCTTTCCGTTTCCGTTTCCTTTCTATATTTTATCATTCCCGATGCTTTCTTTGTTGCAACATTTCCAGGTAATTTAACATTTTGGATTCATGTTTTTCTCATTTCTGTATTTTTGTGGCATTATGCATATCCTTTGTTTTGTTATAATTGCCAGCAATGGTTTTTCTCTATTTTATTTTATTAACAAAAAAATTATGCATTTTGCTTTTAATGATATAAAACTTGCAGATAGACAACGTTCTTTGAAAAAAACAAATGTCATGAATATGCTAAAAAAAACTAAGATCCCGATATTTTTTATATCAATCTCGTTTGGTCAACATTTGAATTTAAACTTAAACTTTTCCTTTATCATACATTGGTTATATTATAACTTATATTTTTATTTTCATTCGAATTAAACTGGATACAAATCATTATGATATAAAATTGAAAACCCGAGCATTACATCAATTACGTTTTGCGAACGTTGGGACAAAACGGCTATACTTTTTGAAACGATCTAAAAATCTTGTTGCCTATCGAAAAAATGTTAAACACTATATTGTTTAAAAAGAAAAAGAAAAAAACTTTTGCCGCCTAGTTTTATTTTCTATGATCTAACTATGCTTATTTAATATACAGCCGGTAAAAACCTCAATTGTAAAGAAAATACAGCGTTTTTATCGTTGGGACAAGATGGCTATACTTTTTGAAGTCATTGCAATAGAAACTATACACATGGTTTCGGCAAAAAAAATATCATGAACCAGGAGAAAAATAAAAAAACTTTCAAAATATCATGAATATTTTTCCTCTCAGCTTTTCCAATTACACGGTATAAATGCGCAAATCCGATATATGCTTACCTTGCATATGCTTGGACATTTTTCAGACCGTTTTCAAAAATAACATTTTCCGGTTTACGGTTTCAGTAATATTGATTTTGCTTTAACAAGCAATTAACAATAACAATAGCAATACTCTTGTGAAGTTTTCCAATGATCAGAAAAAAAAAATACCGTAGGAAAGAAACGGAACTCCGATCTTTTGCACACAAAATGTAACGTTGGACATTACGTTTTTGCGTAAAAATGGGATAATTAGGTGTTATAATTCTTGATATTTTAAATTTCGGTTCCTTTTTTTCTTAATTTTCAAGTCTAATGTAATAAATTAAACCAGAAATCACTATATTTTTATCGAACTGACCAGTCTACGTATTTATTTTCATGCTAATCTATAGCAAAATGGAATTCGTACCAACATCGTGCGCAACATCACATTAGTTATGAATTTAACTCACGTAATTGTATCAAAGTAAGATCTGAAAAGTTTTGATTCATGGCCTTGAACTTCCCTGTACTGAATTGGGATATCATCTAAATATGTGTCTAATTCTACTGTTTTGTATGCAGCAGTCACATATTCATCCTGCAAAGTTCAATTTGTAAATAAATTATTGAGAATTTGAGTAAGGATTAAAAAAATATAGTTCCAGCTTTTTAAGCAAAGTTCAGTACGGAGTATATTTTTGCCGGTTGATACGATATTCCAGGGCTTGTATTTCCTATCATGATTTCCTTGATAGATGGTTTCTGCTCACAATGTAGCTATTAAACCGAGGGTTCCATGTGGTGAAGTTGAAATCATCCATTCGTAAACATTACGGACGCCATCACCATTTGGTTGACCGTTATGGAATATCTGTTTCACAAGCGCTTTAGACAAAACAGATTTATAAAGTGTTATCTCCTTTTTGTATAAATTACATTTTTTTATGGAGAAAATTATTCTGACGTACGTCTATGGAGTCAAAGACAAAATAAGAATAAAAGTAATCAAGTCTAAAAGGTTTTCAATTTATACAAAGACTAGAAATTTCATCGACTGCTAATTAACCAAAATGTTTCAATACTGCTTTCGATGCTGACGACGCATCGTCCTTGTTCCTTTTGGAGATCAAGTGAATCTAAAGGTTTTTATTTTGTCTTACAGTAGGTTCATTTCAACTGAATTTTGAAATAAGATCTTCGTAAATTACTACTGCCTTTAATCTAATTTGTTTTTATCTATTGAAGACTATCAGATTAGCTTGTCTGACAGGTCAAAGTATTCATTTCAATAGCAAAGATCTTAATACTATAAAATGGCACTGACGTTTGTTAAAAACTGAGTTCATATTTATGAATAAGCGAACAAAGAAGTGTCTAGTAAAGTCAAAAATCATAATAAAACTTTCACAATGAACATTTAGTAAATAAATAAATAAATATATAAAAGAATGATAGTAAAAAAAACCAAAAAAAACTTACAGATGTGCTATATTTACCGATCCAAAAATGTACATCATGAAGCAAATGTTCCTTTTCTTCTTTTTCATACGTCTGGAAGAAATATTAAATGTAATTCTTATTTCTAAATATAGCATGATACCTTGCTTGCAATTAATTTCGCACGACGAGCTTTTCGTCGACTTACATGTATACAAAAGAATGATCACTTGTGCTAGAATCAGTTACAAAGTTAAAGAAAATTGAAAACAACAAAAAAAAATCCGAAATGTTGTGTCAAATTTTACTAGGTTCGCATAAAAACCTTAACGTTTCGATGGTTTGTTCATATAACTGCAGAGACAATTTACAAACGTGCCATGTTGCCTTGTTTGTGGAATCGTCGCAAGTCGTATAAACCAACAACTACATAAATCGGGCCAAGTGTGGTTCAAATTTGTTATGAAGTTTCAAAGGGAAGTAAAAATGAAAAAGCTAATTTATAACGAACGTCAAATCATGACAATATCTCTTATAGGCACTGACGATCAGTATTTTTTTTCATGTACCCAAAACTCAAAACCTCCCATCTATACCGTGAAGATGATAAATTAAGGTCTTTTCGCGACAAACTTGTATGTGTTAGTTTCATTGCATGCAGATGGTTTCATTTCATTGTGGTTATTGTTACAGTTTCATGACATGACATTTTGAAATTAGATTATAAAACGAATATTATACTTGCATTCAGTATTATATAAGAATCCCCATCAAAACATTTTCCATAATCTTTCTCCGGCCATTGTATAACTTGGAATTTCTGAAGTATAAAGTCAAGGTAAGAAACAGTCAAAATCTCAAAATCTAAAACTTTTCAGGAAGTAACTTTCATATGTTGAATTATAATGAAATAGCTTATGAATTCAAATCTCGAATGTAGAAAAATTTACAACGACCTACCGAATAAGCAGTGCATGGTGTTCTGTCCAAAAGAATGCTACGTACTCGCTGTCACTTGATGAGGTAAATACGTGGTTTAATGGCTTTCAAAAATCTTATCTTTATTAAAGTCAACGATCGAAGTCAGTACAAGTTTTTTTCAAAGTCAATTTAACTACATATTTACTGAAACAAAAGATTGTTATGGTTTTGTTCTATACTTCATATGTTTATAAAAAATAATGCATTCAACGTCAACCATACTCACATAATAAAACGAATTGTACATCAACATCTTTCATGTTTTCAAAAACAAACATAACATAAGAGTTAAGTTAAACAATCAATAGTAACAACAATAACCTAATTGAAACACCAATGACCGTTAACATACTTCAAAGATCACTTTAACAAAAAAGTCATATCCTTACTTTTTCAAGTAATTTATTATGTTAGTCAGCAATTGCATTATTGTTTTTAGCTTTTTGACGAGAAACGTGTATCTAAAATGCTTAACCGACCAAATTTGTGCATGATTATTTCAAAATTATAATTCCTTAAGACGTTTAACGTGGTGATATCAATTATTAACCTTTTATTTAGATGAACAATATGCAATAGTACTAATATGGAATAATTTTTGATATTTTACTTCTTTGATTGGTAATCGTCTTTATTTCGTCGACTTTTAATGTAAAAAAAAAGAAAATGCAAGGTGCCATATATTTTTTTTTTGTCTTGTTTTTACTTCTTTTTGATGCAATGTTTTTGACAATACTTATTGTTGTACTCGTATGTAATGAAAATGATAGGATGATTCAGTATCCAATTTTACTTGACCGGGTAATTATGGTATTTCACCGCAACCAATATAAAAAAAACCTTAGTTTACAGCGTTAAATGAAAAGGTGTATCAGTACACATACCACAATTCTCCAAATTTGTATCCCTGGCTTTAAACCTGCCTTTTTCCAGGCTGGTTCCTTCTCTGCGGAAGATTCTGAAAGATAAACGAAGTATTCCTCATATGACTCGTAACATATTAATTATTTAGATACTAGTATATCTGTATTGAGAAGTAGCAATACTGATTAGTTTGAAAGACATTTAAAATTCTTATTTTCAATATCCCAGAGTGTGATACGCATGTATGACAGATTATTATGATAGCACATCTGCAGTTACTATTTTTTAAGTTCACGGTTCGAAATTAGCAGTTGATGATCATTATCTGATCGAACTTTGGTTATGCTAATAATAAGTGATCAAATTATTTCAATGTACTGCATGCTAAGATGTTAACGATGTTCTCAAGTATATATGATTTTTCTTCCCCAGTAAAACATGTAAACTATTCCATTGGTCGTTTTTGATTTGGCCTTCTAGTTGTTTTGAGTCAAGCGTCACCGATCAGGATGAGTCTAATGTAGACGAAACGCACGTCTGGCGTACTAAATTATAATCCTGGTATCTTTAATGAGTTTTTGTGTATATATATATACTTATATTCAAAAACATTTGGCCTTTTTATCCTTCCAATACATTTAGGTCTTTTAAACTATAGCAAAGTAATATACTTGTAACCATCGATTTGAATTATTTCAAGGCTTTGAGAACTTTTATAGTCTTTATTCTGACAACTACAAAAAATCGGAAACTTCTTTTGTGTTTTTGTCAACTTTATTATCTGTCTAAAATCAAAACTAATCAAGAGAGCCAGCAAACCTGCATGCAATTAGTTTCAAAATGGGATTTAACTTACCTAAATTTTGATAGAGGTTATGAAAAGAAGTCAGAAAAGCCTCAGCCAAATCGGCGTCTGTCCGGTTTAAGAAATATAATTTAAACAATAAGTCGAAAACAATAGTAAAGTAAAGATATAAAGCTTATCATTAAGTACATCAGACGCGCCTTTTGTCTACAAAGGCATTATGAGTGTCGCTCAAATAAAAGCAAGGCAAAATCAATTCAGAATACAACAGCTCGGGTTACCAAAACTTCCAAAGAGATATGCTAAATTTGGCTTCATTATTAAAACATTTCTTAACCAGAAAATTTATCGAAAATGACCGTAACTATGATATTTTATGTAGCGCTAAAGTGTTCACTACTTGGCAGTCATAGTTTTTAGGAAGACACCCAAAATTCGTGGCATCAATTCAGGGGTTTAAAAAAGTCGTCAGAAATACCAGATTTATGAATATCTTACGCTAAATGATTTTCGCCTGCTTCAATGCCGCGCAATCAAAACAGTGTGAAGGGAAAATGAAAAAGATAACTGAAGAGCATTGAAACAAATAAAAAAATAAAAAATGTTTTGAAAAATCTGGCTTGAACGCCAAATATTCATATAGTAGATTTTTTTTTAAATCATTTTAACATTTAATTATCAGTAAAGATACTAAAAAAGGATCGCATATATGATAATTCATGTCAGCACCGGATTTTTTTTTGGGCGGGGGGGGGGGGGGGGTGAAAAACAGAAAACGCAACATCCAAAAGAAAAAGGAAAGACAAGTTCACAGCAAAATCAAGATTGGAAAACTTAATCAATACTAAAAATTGGGGAGTTTGGGGATTTAATAAGTTTGGGGATTTAATAGCTCCATAATATGAAGCCGATCATGCTACACTACTGAGGGTTGTTGCATATGTTTTGATATGTTATGGGTTAATTATGAAATAGAAAACTTAACTAATGGATCTCAAACTAGAATAACTTTCCTGTTATACTATAACGTAATTCTTTGCTAAAAGACGCAATATGAGAGTGTGAAATTGGCATGTCCGAGTTACGGAAGAAATAAGTACAAATACTCGTCTAAACATTAGAGATAGGAAGCCTTCCAATTGTAAACAATCTGTTATTTTCTCTGTCCTTTCTTAAGACTCCACTCGGTAAAAGAAAGAAGTTCTTACATTTGAGTAATCAACCGAATCTACAATATGGACTTGCATGGATAATCTACGATAACAAACTCAAAATATTGACTTGATAAACATTATAGAAACAACAAAATCTTTTGTAGAAGTGAAATTAAGCATCAGTGTGCAGGTTCCTTGAGGAAGTCACCTTAATTTGTGATATACTATGATAGTTATATTCTTAATACAAATCGTGAACCTTTCCGTTTTTATTGCATTTAAACAAAATGCCAGCGCCTAAAGTAATAGCACTTACTTTTTATCTCTTTATCTGTAGCAGAATCAAATAAAGCCAGGTTAGAATCTTTCCAGTCGTACTGTTTAGGTTTCACCAAAGCTGACATATTGAAAAGATAGTATGTTTTAACTTGTAGAATAGGTGACAATATATTATTAAAAACGAAACATTTAGTTATACACTCATATATAGATATAAGAAGATGTGGTATGAGTGCCAATGAGACAACTCTCCATCCAAGTCAAAATTTATAATAGTAAACTATTATAGGTCAAAGTACGGTCTTCAAGACGGAGCCTTGGCCACACCGAACAGCAAGCTATAAAGGGTCCCAAAAAATTACTAGTGTAAAACCATTCAAACGGGAAAACCAACGGTCTAATCTATATAAAAAACGAGAAACGAGAAACACTTATGAACCACATCAACAAACGACAACTACTGAACATCAGATTCCTGACTTAGGACAGGTGCAAACAATTGCAGCGGGTTTGAACGTTTTAATGGTACCAAACATTCACCCTTATCTGAAACAATAATGTAACACCACAACATAGAAAGACACACTATAAAATATCAATTGAAATAGCTTAACTCAATCAAAAGACATATTAACACCAGTGAACATACACTGAACAAATAAATTTGATCTATGATACAACGTAAATACAGAATAAATGTACATTATGTTTGTGAAATAATTATAATTTAATCACACAATAACTGTTTGAATAATTAAAAATACTAGTATTAAAGAGCAGATTTCAACCGAAAGAAAATGTTATTTTTCAATAAAGTGCAGCATTAATTCTCAAAAAACAAAAACAAAATATGTAGCGAATTATTTTGACATGGTGTTGTCAGTTTATTTTCGACTTATGAGTTTAAATGTCCCTCTGTTATCCTTCGCCTCTCTTTTATCACAATGGAAGAATACATATACATCTCAACTGTTTGTTTTGGATTGTGGTATTATTGCGGTTAACCTTTATTTCCTTTATTAATCTTGTATATATATATATATATGAGCAATAAGAAGTGTGTATTTGCAATTTTGAAGGTTAATAATACCTACCCATTTTGTATGTTCCTTCTTATTCCGTGAAATCTGGAATGATAATAAGATCTTTAGGTCTTTGAGTCGTGCTTGATTGTTTTGTAGCATGTCTCATGTAAATGTATGACGAAGCATAAAATAATAAAACAAAAACAAAAAACGTGATCACTCAGCAAACGTATTCTCTTTATCTTTTAATCGACTAATGATTTGATTGTCCTCTATGTATCTTCTTTCTTTTTCAGGCATATCATTTGTACGAAAGACCGACAGTAATATTCTGCTGTTCCCATTTCTCATTTCGGACGCATGAAATTTATAAAGTATTGTTTTCATTATTTTACAGCACTGGGTCGATACCGCTGCTGGTGGACAATCAGTACCCTCGGGTACCATCAGCACAGATGTCTGTACTTCGGTTCGGTACTGACATGATTTATAAAAAAAAACCTTTCTAAAATTGTCCGTTTTAAAAATCATAAATCATAAAGAAACTAAGGTTTTTTTTCCCTCATGCAAAGTTGACATAAATGGATTTTGATATATTTTAGAGTTTTAGTTTGGTCAAAGCTTTTCAACTGTTACGGTTCTTATATACATCCATGGCTTTCAAATAATCGGCTTTCAGCTTTCCTGATGAAGGCAAATCCAGAAAAGCGCTTCGGACGCATGAAATTGATACAGTGCAGTTTTCATTTTTTACAGCATTGGGTCGATACCGCTGCTGGTGGACTATCAGTGTCGAGGTATCATCAGCTCAGTATTAAAAATTCGGTAAATCCAGAAATCCGCTTCGGAGGCATGCAATTTTTATAAAGTGTTCTTTTCACTTTTTACAGCCCTGGATCTATACAGCTAAACATTGATTCAAATGGCAAACTCTGCAGATACGTTATATATGTACGTGTAACCTTGTTAGACATCAGAGAATGTTCAATCCGTTCGGGTATGGTTGATTTGTTATTGAATATACAGCGGCACATACTTCATGCTTTTTGCAGGAAAAGACCAAGCTAAAACATATTAGCTAATATAAATAAAAAGTTGTTGGTCCAGCGATAATATTATTTAAATTGTAAACAATTTAAAAACCAATTAACATAAATGAATTACCTATACTTTCCCCCGGCCTTGATCCTGTGATACAAAAAAAAACCTTTATTGGAAAACAAGGGAACATCGGGCAGTCTGAAAGAATATTTCTTGTACTTCAAAGGTTCTCTAATGTTATGTTTTAAAAAGAAAAGTAGTTGAATTATATATTACTATGTAAGGGTTATAGTTTACTATACAGTTTGAGGCTTGCTCATTGTTGAATGTCGTAGTTGCTCACATCCTTGTTTTTTTGTGGATATTTTTTCACATTGGCAATCTGAATGTTTCTCCTTATTCTACAAATAACATGTGTATTAAAATATTTTCCAACATTGTCACCAATATGTATAAAATCACATTAATTCAGTTTTCAGGTTGTTGAAAGTACTGTTGAAATTCAGGTTTAATCCACCATTTTCTACTAAGGAAATGCCTGTACCAAGTCAGGAATATGACAGTTGTTTTCCATTCGTTTGATGTTTTTGAGCTTTTGATTTTGCCATTCGACAAAGGACTTTTCAATTTGAATTTTCCTTAGAGTTCGGTATTTTTGTTATTTTACTTTTTGATAGAATGTTACATTTTTTTTAAAATGCTTTAAAGAAATACATACATTCCGATCCTTATAAATGACTTTGTATTTAAAAAAAACAAGATTGAGATAATGTCGATTTGATATGTGTGTTATATTTTTACCAAATTGTTATAAATGAAAAGTAAACATAATAGTATATATAACATTAAACCGCTGGGCCACTTATATCATAAGCCTTAATGATAAAATTTTCCAAGAAGCAGACAATACATACATTACACATCGAGTATTAAAATAAAATAGTTGTTTAATGATTTTACAAAGTTTTTATGTAATACTTGGAATTTAATTGTTATTCGAAAACTGATAAGATTAAATGCTATACATAAATTTGTCATATAACCTAATTTAGATTTCCAGGAAATTACCCACCTTGCATTGTATTAACTGTTCGTCGAAAAACATTGATGTCGAATGTTTTCCAGTATTCGTAATATTTTGAACCTGAAATCGTGACTCTTGTCATAATGTATTGTGTTCAGCTGTATTTTTCGACAGCAGTAATGGACATTTCCGATATCGTAACCCTTGGATAACGAGGATGATAGTTGACAAGTTAATATTAAGTAGATGAAGCAATTAACGAAATAATATAGAAACAGTTGAAATACAAGGGATGTCAGACTGCACCCAATATTCCTTTGTTTTCCAATAGAGGTTTTTTGTATTGTCACAGGACCAAGGTTGGGAGAAAGTATATATATGTATCATGTCTAAATATTGATACAGTTGTTTAAAGTTTAAAAAATGTTATTTCAGGACCACCTATTTGTTTATATTTATAAACTAATACAGTGTTTTGTCTTCTCCTGAGAGAATAAAAAACAGGAAATATTTGTCGCTGTACATTCAACAACAAATCAACCATATACCAACTAATTAGTCTTACTTTAGTATAACAATGAACCGCTTGGCATATGCCATAAGCCTCAACGATAACAAAATTCAAGAAGTAGACAATACATGTTTGCTAAATTTGCTTTAACACATCGAGTATTGAAATAATTTCTTTTTTCAAGGTTTTTTTTCATATAGTACTTGGCTATATTCTTATTAAAAAAATGAGCATAATCTTTATTCTAAAAGAAAATTCTGTTTTTTATCCAAATCTTCAAAAATGTACTTCTATTGAATTATTATCTTCCCTTACTCTGATTCACCGTATGCAGTGATCTTAAGAGGATAGTATCAATCGATTTAAAAGAAAACTTTTAAGACACAAAATCATTCAACAACTGTTATGACAATGTTTAATTAACTAATTGAAACGCATGGACAGTAACAAAAAACAACAAATAGTTATCTATCTTCTCACTTGTTTTACGCGTGCTCCATGATTCTTAGTTGATTGTTTATCAAAGCCACGATCGTTAAACTTTGGCACAATGATCCAGCTGCCAAAGTTTTCGATTTACAATCAATAAATGTTTTTTTGTCGATTATATACGTTTCGGATTGTAATAATTTTAAAAAAAATAACGTACGTAATTTAGTATCATACGTGCATTGATTTGATAATTTCCATTTAAGGAATGACTGTAATATTTTTTCTGTCTATAAAGAAATAACATAAAAAAATGTGGTGCACACTGAATAACCCGCGTAGCGGGTTATTTTAAAGTGTGCACCACATTTTTTATGTTATTTCGAATGGACAGAAAAAATATTATAGTTATTTCTTATAATTTAGTTCTAAATTCCATTTTAAACCGGAGTAAACCATGAAAAAACGTTGATGACGTCACGGTCACATGACAAAATTATGTCTATGAGCTGATAAACAAAACAACGTCAGCCAATCAGAAGACGCGTTACATCCAAAATTAAATTATAACATTATAATCACCAACACATGTGACTTTAAATACACTACCTTTGAGTTATTGAGTGTGAATATAATACAATTCTGAACAGATATATCATGTTATGGAGGGGTTTTGCAAAAAATACCAGTCAAGGGACTGTAAAATTTCCCGAGCCGCTAGGCGAGTGAAATTCGGTCCCAAGACTGGTATTTTTTGCAAATACCCCTCCATAACATGATATACCTGTTTAATTACACCGAATAGATTTGGATTGAAACTAATTCATTAACATGTTTATGCATAATTTTGAGGATAAATGGATATTATCATAGAACCGCGGGAATTATACATGTACTAATACGTGTTAGCTCTCTTTTTTATGTAACGTCATATCCGAAAAATTTTGGTGGGAAAATGCTCGAGAGGGTTCAAAAAGGAATATCCAAAATGGCAAATACCATGGTATTTGAGGCAAATTCACCGGCAGTGGTGAAAAACAGGCAAATTCGTTTGAAATGAGGAAAAAATATTAGAATATGCGAAAAATACACTGGCTATCAACCAATCAAAATCTGGCTTTCTTATATAAGGTGTAATTATAAAACAAATTATGTTACAAGGTTTTCATTTGACACTTGCAATTGAGTTATAATTCTTAAATTGATAAAGTAAAGTGCTATCTGTTATACTTATATGTCATGTTACTTAATTTAGATTACACTAAAAGTTACCTACCATACATTGATTAATTTGTTCATAAAAATCGACATGTATTTGTTAGGGAATTCGGTTTTCTTATAAAATATAACTGCAAGTATAAGGAAGGTAAAAAGTACATAGATTAACAAAATTATAAGGATAAATTTCCCCGATTCTTTTATAAAGATGTCATATAATTGCGATATCTGGATATTTAAACATGTAATTTCAGCATTTGCTGAATGCACAGTTAACCCTTAAGAAATATATTCAAAATACTTATACTTACATGTCTTCTGCCTCCAAATAATTGAATTGACTGTTGTTCAATTTACTATTTACAATGATTTAATTTTTATTTATTCCGATCATTGGATCATAATGCAATACTTGTTTGATCACATGGCGAATCTATAGTTTCAAAAAGCATTATGAAGAGTGTGATTGGTTTACTTACCTGACATGGATTTTCTTTGAATTTGATAACAATAGCAACCCAAACAGTAATCGATAGACTAAGAAAATAACTAAAGCGTTAACAAGACTATTTGTTATCAAGAAGTTACATGTTTATTAAATGATCAATATTGTAAAGTGATATGAGGTACATAACATATTTCTAGCTTCTCAAACGTAGGACATATGATTAGAGTGATTCAAGTGACAATGGGTATATTTTTTGCTTCAGGGATCTTTGCCTATAGAAAACCCGCTATCATGAAAGGTATGGTACAATAACTACATTTTTGTTTAAATATACTACTAAAGAGTAAATGAATTACAGTAAAACAAAAGTATATTTGGAGGAATATTTGGTATTTGTGTATAACATGTATTACATTGACATACATTATTTCAAAAATACTAAAATCTTTTGGAAAAAATCGTTTTCTTCAATTAAAAATAAAAGCATCAAAAGTATAAGAAAATAAAATTGAAAGTTTCATTATGAAGATATCGATATTTAGGAGGAAATAAATGGATTGAATGATACGTAAGCCATATAGTATATTTAATAAGTATACATATAAACTGTTTACTAAGAAAACACACACTGATTTGTTATTGATAATATAACTTATACTTTTGCAAGACAAAATTCGAGGTGGTTTCTTTTATATACTGATGAAATCAACAGTATCCTCTATAATCAATGATTCCAAAGTAACTCTGTATTGCTTTGCTTAGATATGAAAGAACTCGAAAGTCAAATTTATACTTTATCCAAATTGAACACGATTTTCTAACATTTTTTAAAGGGCACTGGTTTTATCTATATAACTCTAATCGGACGAATTTTGTATTATTCTGGCGTTGCCATGATATCTGTTGTATGTTTCGGTTTACGATTTTTGACCATATGTCAGATATATACTTACAGAAACATTGGTGCATCAGATGTTCACTCCTCGCAATATTGACATACTCTGTAACATTAGATTTCTCAAAATGTATCTGAGACCGATGTAAATATGTTCATGAGTAGAAGATATCAAGGGGTCAATAAATAATCTATATGTCGACTCAGATGAAAAATAGAAAGTTCTATGGACAAGAGAAAAAAAGACAAAATTGAAAAAGCAAAACAAGTCTAGAAAAGCATTAGGCAGACAACTGAACATTGATTAATACGAAAAAGCCTACTAAACATGAGTGAACTCAGGTGCTCCAGAATGTTCTTGCTTTACTAGTGACATCAGTTCACGCTACTCTTCTTAAATTCTGATCTGTGATTTTGCTTCAGACCATAGAAGATTGGTATCGGTCTCTCTTTAAATTCTTATTCATAACCGGTTTCATACACATAAATAACATGTTAAATTGTCAAATAATTAACTTATACTTTGTATAGACACATCTGCACACATACAAAAGTTTATCAGAGGTAGCGGGGCCCTTAATCGTGAAATTAAAGCACATTGTGTAGGAAGAAGTCATCGTGTTTTTGTTTGTTTACAAGCTACAGGCTTGGGACTATTCTACTATCTAACAAGAATAATACTCAGAAAAATTCAATTTTGCGACTAGAAGGAATGATAACATCTTGGAATAAAATACAAGAAAATAGCTCTTGTGATATGCTTTAAGACAATATAGAAAATTTTGTTGTTGTTGCATCAGATACACAGGTCCTGAAGTAACTATCAATCAATCAATTAATCCATATAGATAATTTTGCAGCACATTCCTTTATGAAACTAATCATCTGAGTTATGATCCTATTCGAAAGCGAAGTTTAAAAAAATCATTTAATTAATTAAGTGTTCTGTATTAGCAATAAAGGTTGCACTAATAAATTGCATTTTGAATCAAAATTCGCTGAATTCAGTAAAATTCTGGACCAATTATTTGTGATCAAAGATAGCTGGTTACTTCCTATTATGTTTAATACGTAATTGCTGTCCATATATTATCTATCATGATCATCGAAACCATTATTACCTGAGAAAAACACCTCGAAGGTTCTACTGGACTATATCACGACATCTTCTGTAGTTTGAAATACTCAAGATAAGGTAATCCATGCAGTTTTAATAGTCTACAACACAAAATGCATTTAGATTTTTACAATTCTTGATCATGCGCGCTGTGCTATTTAACTTACAATTGTAATGTTTTGTTTGTACATGTCTTGCTTCCATTTATTTGTGATAATTTTTTTTATATATATCACAATTTTTCTATAAGAAAATAGGAAGATGGTGTATGATTGCCAATGAGACAACTATCCAGAAGAAACAAAATGACACAGAAATTAACAACTATAGGTCAACGTCCGGCATTTAACAATTAGAAAAAACCTATACCGCATAGTCAGCTATAAAAGGCCCCGAAATTACAAATGTCAAGCAATTCAAACGAGAAAACTAACGGCCTGATTTATGTACAAAATAATGAATGAAAAACAAATATGATATACAGCAACAAACGCATGCATGACACATACTTTACACGTTAGAACTTTTCTAAAACCATTTAAAAAATATATCGTCAGACAGACAAAACATATGTAGGGCCACAACAGTGTATACCGATGTTCAAATCTCATAAATAGATTCAGAAGATACAAATCAATGCAACAACCAAAACAATCAAAGACTTGCATGAACTCTGAAAGAGTGAGATCAAATGTGGATTAGCGTCTCATTCATCACATGAATCCACACGCAGTCAAACTGTCACATTCGGAAATGGGACACAATCAGTAAGATTTGAGGACTTTTCTGGCATCTTGAGATCTCAGACAGCGACAGGTAGTGAGTTAAAACACAGTCACATCGTATCGGTCAACCAATTCGTGATGGTAAACGTAAAACTTATGCAGTGTTCATGTCTCGTTCTTCTTCACAACTCTGTTGTAGCACTGTTTGTGTAAGGATCACACCATGTTAATTAAGTTCTTATAGCGTGAACATGCACGAGAGTAACACAATAGTTTATACACGCCATACAATAGGGCAGAGGGAATGTTGCTGTTGAGAATGGGGAGTTGACAAAAGGAAAGTTGAAGTCATCAAGTTTGTCATAGTTCACGTTTAAAGTCGTCGATCTGTGTCAATATCGAGGGAAAGATCAAGATACGAGGCTTGACCATCTAGTTTCGGAAGTATTTATTATCTTAAATTCACTGGACTAAATGAGATACAAGCACTCACATAAATGTTGGTTGTTGAGTGACAGGACGTCATCAATATATCAGAGAGTGAAAATAAAGAACTTTGCTAGATGCTTTTTCTTTTTCTCCTGGAGAACTTTCTGTAATAATTATGCTTCATATGAGTAAAACATAAGTGGGCCAGTAGGGGCGCAAAATTAGTTCCCATTGGAAACCCAACTGTTTGTGGAAAAATCAATCCACCAAACTCAAGAGATTGACGATAAAAAAATCCACGGGTTCTTCTGTATTTTTGTTGTTGGAATCAGTGGTTCTTTACATGTAAGATGTGTCATTACCTAAAACAAGGAATTTTAATACACAATACCTATTGTTATAGAAAAAGCTCTGTTAAATTAAACGATATAGTCGATCTGTCAATTTAGGATCGGGAATTTTAGTGTAAAGCGTAGAAAGATATAAAAGAATTAATATCACTGCAGCGACACCGCTTGCTAAATATACAATAGTTGTGAAGGAAATCTGTAGTTATAGAAAAATAATGGGGTAAGAACGTTCTTAATTGGGATTTTTGTAAAGCTTAGGTATCAAGTATAAAGACTGGAGATTTTTATCATCCTATTTCTATGTTAATACAAAAGGAGAGATGGACGGGTTTGTGATATTCTAAACTCTTCTCTTTCGTGAACGGTGTAGGTCTATATGTATTCACAGTTTTTCTGTGAGTGCCAAGTTGTTTAGTTAGACATTCCAAAAAATGATTTTTGCTTATAAACCATTGCCATTTGTTTGAGGCTTTGTCTCTTGGAAGAACAACATTTGTGTCGTGAATAACCCAATAAAGCATCCAAAAAATCTCGGACATATTCAAAGTAGGCTCATTGTGCATTGTAGATTTTGACTGCGCTTCTGAATGCACAACCGAACAGCTTTGATCAATTAAGATAAACTATCCAGTTTTGATTCATCTGGCTCGAGCTTGAATTACCAATTTTGTGGCATATTCCTCGACTGCTTCCATCAGTTACTTGAACATATCTCTCCTGTATGTTACTTCGATTTTATCATATGAAGTTGAAATTAAAGTTTCTTTCCAGTTGATGGACTTGGGAATTTGATATTTCGGGTCTTTGTTTTTTTTATTGAAACTGTAACGTTTCACAAAAGAGTTTACCTTATAAAAATTATAAAAAAAAAAAAATGATTTTCCGATTGTTTTTTAACAGACACCGGCTACCTCGTAATATATTTGACTGATTTGTACTTGGGTTTTTGGTTAGAAAATATAATACGAAAGAAAAATAAATCAATCAAACTTGTACGATAGCTTTTGGGTGCAGTATAATTGTATATCATATATATTACCTCCTCGGGTGGTCTCTTGGTAGCATGCTAGCATCGAGTGCGGGAGGTAGTGGATTGATTCCGGCTGGTTCAATCCAGACCAGTCGTTTGTCGCTATATATAATATTTGGGTTTTTTTTTTTTTTTTTTTTTCATTCATTCTTTTTTACATAAATCAGACCCGTTGGTTTTCTCGTGTGAATTGTTTTACAGGGCCTTTTATTAATAGCCGACTTTGCGGTACGGGTTTTGTTCATTTTTGAAGGCCGTACGGTGACCTATAATTGCTAACTTTTATGCACAACCAGTAGCTTGAAAAAAAGCTCCGTAACCTATACTTTTTATTATATTTTTGAAAATAATATGATAATAATAAACTACATTTGTCAAAGGATGAAAAAATAAAAAAAATATATATATAATTTAACCCCCTTGTCTACCTTAAGCGACTAACTTTTTTCAAATATGTCAGATGTGTAGAAGACTGCATAGTTTCCTGTTTGTTTGTTTGTTTGACATTTTTCTTGAGTAGACTGAGACTAAACATCAAGTTCAAATACACTATATATGGGCTCGGAATTGCCTCTTCACATATTCGTTGTCCCTGCAGTCCTCGATTGGTCCAGGTCTTTGCCTGGTTTTAGTGGATAAATGCGAAGCCAAGCATTAACGGCCATAAGGTTGAAATACTACAGTTATGACGTCACATTTTACCATTACGTCAAAGTCAGATGACGGTACAGTGGCAAATCTTGCCCTTGCAACCAACTTTAAAACTCTTCCTGCATTGAAACTGTTGATATACCCCGTGTCGACCCTTTATGTATTGCCCCTATTCAACTATGACGTAAAGTGCATTGTCACAAATGTAGACGATATAGGCAACCGTTACCAAGCCTTAAAAAAGCCTGTTGGCATTTGAAAGGAGTACAGAAAGCCTAAATATAGGCTTTGTGGCATAGTAAGGGTTAAGGATGAAATTTCTGAGAAACTGACAACGCGATTGCAAATAACAACAGACAAAAATAAGATGAACAAATCGACAAAACACTTCAAAGAAAACTTGACAAATCCCACCAACAACATGGGATGATCTCAGGTGCTCCAGATGGCCAGTGGGTAAGCAGGTTCCACTAGCGATACCCGTTATGTTGCGCAATGAAAGTACAAGTTCAGTGATAAGTCTCATTCGGTGATGTCACAATTGAGAAAAAGTGTGCAGTGTTGTGGTTACAATCAGCACATATTTGTAGGAAACCAACGTGTAATAGAGACGGTAAAACGTTCGAGGGGATGGACTTATTGTTGCAATCTATTTTTTTTATGTTTGTATCGTTGTAATACCTGAAAATTTGTAAATGATATCCCCTGATATATGGTGTGTAAAAAGTGTAAAAGAGGATATATTATTTCATCGCTATTTTGTGCATTTTTCCCTTGATCTTTTTTGGTAATAAATTATATAATTTTCATATCATGTTACTCGCTTGAGATGGAAAATTATCGTCAGAAATTAAGGGCACACGTGACGTTGTCAGTGTAAACATGAACGACCTCATAGGCAAAATAGCGATAAACAGATTATCAATGGTCTTTCAAACTCGAGGATGTTTGTCAGCCACATCTCATCTCAGGGCTGTCGCCCTCCGATGAGATTGTCACTAAGCTGAAAAACACCCTCTCGTTTGAAAAACCATCAATAATCTATAATTTCACGAAACAGAGTCATGTGTGTTTTTCATAGCAACTCAATTACTAGTACTCAACTGTCTCACAGATTATAAAACAGCTACAGTTAACAAAATATTTATTTAAAATTGTTAACAAAAATAAATTACTTCAGGATTAAGTTTCTTAAAGCATTTAAAAATGAGAATTCCTTTCAAATACTTGAAATCCATTACTGTTAATATCTAAGGCATAAACTCTGAGTTGAATAAATAATGGAGAACTTCACAAATTAATATGCTTCTTGGAACCCAGAACTGCATGTTATACAAAATTCACTGAAAAAGTTAAGATATACATATGTTCACAATACAAGTTTTGATTGTTTATGCCGCAATTGCAGAGTGGAATGCCTTTGTTGTCTTTCCTTCATTAAGACAGCTAACAGGCACCAATGGATGGTCTGTTTTCATTAAATAATTCTGAAATAAATTTAATTCAGTTTAGAATTCATCATTGACTATATATATTTTTCAGAATAACAAAACTCGCACGTGTGTCTGCGTGTGTGTTTAAAGTATTGAGGACACAAATCATCATTTCCTAATCATATATATTACTCATCTCTTATTTTGGTTATTACTGCTTCATATAAATAAGATACATCATTTGAGTACAAAAAACAAAATCGTAACACCTGAACATATTTATAAACTGTTGACACAGAACATATCTCTCCTGTATGTTACTTCGATTTTATCATATGAAGTTGAAATATCAAGTTACACTACTTAAAAAAATGTAAACGGCAAAACTTTCAAAGTCAGTGGAGTATCACTGAGGGACGGGATCAAAACAAAAAAATTACAGTTCTTTAATTGAACTGACAAGCGTCTTTAATTTCATCAAGGTGCTTTTTCATTTATTTCAAGACTTGATTCTTCAAATTGCATCTGCTAAATTGTCTTTTTCAACACATTTTCAAAACCATGTTTATATTGAATGACCTGATAGACATTTTTTATCTGATTTTGAGACATTTCTTATTCTTGTACAAGGTTTCTCTGTCTGATTGAGTCAATTCTCCAATTTAATTGCTGACCTCTGTTAAGGATTTAAGATATTGTTCATTGAATTGCTGGCCTCTATATTCAAATTACATAATTTGTACATATTTGTATATGAAAAAAATTGAAGATGCATTAATTTGTTAACTTACATGTGCATATGTCATGGCATTTTTGCGTTCAGCATATGTAGTTTCCCTTCCAATCCATACAAATAGTTCATCTTGTATATCCAATATGAAAACATCCTTAAAAATCGAAAAGAAACATCGTATCAGAACATTTGAAATATTTATGCATTGCAAAAACATATTTATTTTAACTTTTATTTTTTCCCCTTTTCTTTTCTAGAAACAATTTAAAATTTCAGTGTATTAAAACATTGATTTAACTCTTTTACTAGTCAGGGAATATTGACGAGGCAAGTATTTTTCTACATACTCAAGAAACTTTTTGTTCAACAAATAATGATTAATGAACTAAATTACCTCTGATTTTAAATCATTCTGTTGTACTTGACCCGTCTTTTCCAAAGTCATTTTCATTTCTCCACTCTCATCAGATAACCTACAGAAAACAATTAAGTTCTATATTTGATTCCAATAAACAATTTTGTATATTTCCATCATCATACAAAGGTTTTGACAAAATTTTCAATGAGATTTCCATGTTTGAATTAAATATGTTAGACTGCCGCCAGTCAAAAGAGCTTATTCCAAACCCCAAAAACGTTTCTTTATAAATTTCTTTTAGGGAATTAGGCATTGCAAACTTGAAAATCCAACATAAACTACAACTGACATTCACTAATAGAAACTCTTAATAAATTATACATTTTTAATTTGTTATGTTCCTTCGGACTTTTAGCTAATTATTTTAGAACTGGATCTTCCTTCACTTAATTGGGTACAGAATTTGCATAAGTGTCCTTGCAAACAACGCAAGTGCCACATGTGGAGCAGGATCTGCTTATCCTTCTGGAGCACCGGGTTTTTGGTGAGATTCATGTTGCAGTCTTAAGTATTCTATGTTGTGTTTTGTAGACTATTGTTTTTCTTTCGTTCGTTTTTCGTTTTTTGTCATGGCGTTGTCAGCTTGTCTTAAACTTATGAGTGTGAATATCTATTTGATATCTTTCGCCTTTCTTTTGTTGGATCTATCAAATGCTCCACGAAACCTCTTGTATTCATCACAAACTGTTTTATCAATCAAAATCTGGCTTCAAAGTAGCTACGAAAATTTCAACTCTAAGGGTGATGTGAATTAGATGTGGATACTAAAAAAGGCCATAGATGTGTTTGAGCACATTCATTTTTAGTTCCTCTGATCGTTTAATTGCATAAAAAAAACTTGACTTCTCTACCTTACAGATAAGTATTCCTCGTTCTTTGCTTGAAGACAGACTGAAATAGTAAGTCCAACTTTGCTTCATAAATGACAATGACCAACGTAGAAACAAGTATCTTGTTTTAGGGAGGGACTAAATACACTTTGTAAAAACCACTCTGATTCAAACAACTGATACTGACACGATAAAGATGGTTGGTTTTTTGATTGACGACTCTAAATGTAAAAGGAAATAAAAATGCAAAGATGTACCGATGTTGAGCATTGCTTTAATATCAAGTTCTCTGATACTGACATGATAAAGATGGTTGTTTTTTTGATTGACGACTCTAAAGGTAAAAGGAAATAAAAATGCAAAGATGTACTGATGTTGAGCATTGCTTAATCAAGTTCTCTGATACTGACATGATAAAGATGGTTGGTTTTTTGATTGACGACTCTAAAGGTAAAAGGATATAAAAATGCAAAGATGTACGGATGTTGAGCATCGGTAGGTCTTTTCACCACCGAACACCACCACACACCGCCGAACACCACCGAACACCCCAAAATATTTTTTTTTTATTTCTTATTGTTATAAATGTGACCTAAATATAATATTTAAGTTATTAATTCAATAATATTTCAATTAATAATTCAAATAATAAGGTTAAGAGAACAAATATCTACATCGAACAGAAAAGGAGAGTCTATAACACTACAACTCTGCAAACCACCACTGGACACCTCAAATAATTTTTTTCTCCATTTTTTTTCTTCTTTTATAAAATAGTTGTACCAATAATAAGAAAAGAGACATGAACAAATGTTAAATATTTCGGATAACTAATATCCTTCATCAGTAATTGATGTCAAATGATTCATATACACACACAATGTAATCCGGAAAAATAGTGATGAATCCGGAGACGTTTTTCTTTATATTGATTATATTGATAATGGACTTTAATAGAAAAACGATGCACATAAACATCTAAAAATTTTTTAAATTAGACGTAATTTAATTGATTTTACCGTTTTATTGTATAAAATCACTGATTTTCTTAGTGGTTGATGGTTTTTTTGGGTGTTCGGCGGTGTTCGGTGGTGTTCGGTGGTGAAAAGACCCACCCGATGTACGGATGTTGAGCATTGCTTTATCAAGTTCTATGATACAACAGGGTGTAAAAAGTCAGAGTTTTATTAAAATTTATATATATTATAAAAGGATTTTTGCAAAAATGTTTCAAAATTGTAGCAATTGTTAAAATAGGACTATTTCCCTCTTATTTATTGTTAACATAGGACTATTTCCCTCTTATTTATAGCTTTAAAGAGGCACTAGCTACAAGATATATAAACAATATAAAATATGATTTTTTTGGTTCAATCAATAATAAAAGTGAAATAGTGAAATAATATATCGCTTTTAGCAGCCATTATGGTTCAATTTTGTCAAAATAAGCTAAGAAACATTGATGATGAATTATTCACTTGCAAGTGAATTATTCGACCTCATTGAATCCGTATTCATGTGAACTTCAATTTAACCTCCTTTTGAACATGCTTTGTGCGTGTTCAATTATTTAAATGAAAAGAATGTAAACATTGAAAGTGAAACAAAGGTAAATCATTTGATTGACTGATTCGATCCACAAAAAATCATTCTTATACAAGTAAAAACGATGATTAACATATATTTTTAATCTATAATATGAAATTAAACAGACCTAGAAAAATCCAAATGCACGAGTCTGATATCTATTTATATCTATATTTATGTTTATATCGCTTATATGGCAATCGGAGGTGTTCGGAGGTCAACTCGACAGTTAATTAGATGGCGTCTAGACTAAAATACACACAAAACGAAGCTACATATAACGAGCTCATGCCCGGTATATTGTTTATCTTAGACTTTTTATAATTTGGATAAATGTTTTACATTGTTATAAATCAAATATGAGAATTTGAGTCAAATCGGTGAACATGAATTTGACAGCTAGTGCCCCTTTAAGTACACAACTTTCTGATGTTGAATATATGGAAAGCATACCTGTAAAGTTCTTTTTCTGTTTTTGAAGAAACAAAATCAGAACTGCTATCAAAATCATCTTCATCCCCTTGGTCTAAAGCTTTATAAAATTCGTCCTAAAATTGTAAAAAAAATCATAATTAAGTAATCATCTAGTAAATAATGAACTATTCACAAGGACCTGTAGAATTTGTCCCTTGTACACTGATTTATACGAGTATATACGACAGGCGACTTAAATATGGATATTGTACCAATATATTTTGACAACATAATTAACAGTTTGCATATAGATTACATACAATTGCCGTCTTAGTGTTAACTTTGAAAAGTGCATCCAAACGAAGTTGATTAGAAATAAGGTGTGAAACGTATCTTCATAGTTACACAAGGACTCAAAAAAACTGTTATCTTCTTAGTCATAACAGGCATTGCATTGTTCCTTTGTCGTTCAACAATTATGCAAAGTTTTGGCAAACACTTTAATACTATTACAGCAAACAGAAGAGTTAAACATTAGTTACCAGGAGCTAAAGTAAAGTCGTGTAGCATTTGTAAATCTCAATGAAAACTTGATTGCTTACGCTAGCTGAGATTCTTTGAATCCTACATTAAAAAAAAATGTCCGGTATTTTGTCATGAACAGCGATAATTTCCAATGGTAAAGAATTAACAAACATGTAGTTCTCTCGTAAGGATTATGAAGAATTCACAGGAGGCTATTTAGATCTTAAACGTATTTAAACCTTTGCTATATAGTTTAAACTTTTCTCTCAGGTTTTGTAATCATCCCTGCCATTGTCCAAACACATGCAATGCCCTTTAGAACTGGTATTAACGATATGTCAAAAAAATTATAATACAACACCTGCCCAAAATTTCTAAATATCACCTGTAGAGCTATGAATACTTTAGAACTGGTATTAACGATATGTCAAAAAATTATAATACAACACCTGCCCAAAATTTCTAAATATCACCAATACAGCTATGAATACTGTATGAATACTGTGCATACTTAATATCAAAACTGTAACAGAAGTAATTTGACCGTTTAAGAAAATGGATACTTGTATAGTACGTGTATCATAAATTGCATGAATGTCAAGTGAAAGGACCATGAATGAATAGGCAATGTCAAACAGGTTTACTTGATGTGTATATACATCTCACAACAAATAAACGGTTGACACAGAAATGTCTATCCTGTCAGGAGAAAATTAAAAAAAAACAATCTGAAGGACAGCAACATTGTTTATTAATTCAAAGTCACTGGCCCATGACCTAGACGGCAGGGCCTCGAAATGGTCGTCAAACTGATATGTACTGATAATAGTACAACTTTATAGAAAATATCATTGATATTATCACGAGTAGTTCCTATCAAACTGATTTAACCAGAAAACTTAACAATTGTTGAGGCCGCCTAACTTCGCCGCTGCCTAACAACGCCACCGCCTGAAAAGCAACACCTGTCTCGCCTTTCGTCGCAGGTGAGAAAAAAATCAATGATACATATTAGATCTATAATACATGATTCTCAAAAGACAAATAATAGTCGCAAATGAAACCTTTAGAGACATATACGCTGTGATGAGTATCGGATTTCTAACATTTTTGAAAGATCACATTACACAGTCACAGCTGTTTAATGATATCAAAGACAACAATTGTCTTGAAAGTACACTTTTAGTGGTAGTTGATTTGTCTCTCAAGGCGGAATCCATTCCATTATATATTTTTAAGCTTATCAAACATGCAGCAACACTATTCTTCGCTCAAATTGCATAAGTTGTTGCTATAATTGCTTCCAATTATTATCATGGCCCATCATTAGTGGTTGTCGTTACACTAACAATGAAACTTGCAAACGCCGGCTTTTTACTAAAAATATTAGCTGGATACAAATTTTCATGTTAGAAATAAGAGTTAACAATATCGAAAAAGATTAATCCCAATCAAAACCTATATTAAAGAAAATAAAACTGCAATGCTCTGCTGCTACTGTTTTTCTCTAGATGTTCATATAGGTATCAAAAATGTACTTACCGAGTCTGAGGTTGTTTCCTCTTCTAAAGTTTCTGTTTCGGTCTTCTTTCCTCTTCTTTCATCTTTCAGAGCATTGACATACTGCAGGCCCTATAAATTCAGGTTTTAAAATATCAATATTTCTAAGTTTGCAAGAAATATTTTATTCATGTAAGTATAAAAAATATTTATACCATTTTCAAAGTTTAATAAAAGTTTTGTTTAATTAGCTTCAAAAGTAAGAATATATTTCTTTAAGATTGGAAAGTGGACTGAAGTTCAGTTTAAATGAATTCACTGCAAATTTCAATTCGTCGTTTGGTATTTATCTATACAGGGTTGTTTAAGAACATATAACAGTATAGATACAAAACATGAAAAGGATATGTACCTTGAATTTTTCATCTTTATTGCAACCTTTACCCAGCCAGAGATATATTTTTGCACCCATGTCAAGAATATATACGTCTGTTGAATCTAAATTGCTTCGTTTTCTTGTTACCTGTAATTTTCAAATATCGAATAATATATTATCTCAGTTTCATATATTTCTAAGTAGTATTCATGCATTCATTCAAGTTGTTCAGACTCAAAGAATTTATTTTCTCTTTATAGCTGTATATTAATTCCAAAAATAATGGTAATGACAAGGCAAGATAAACGTTTTTAACATATGAACATTATAATGACATTGTCCAATGCGGGGAATACTTACGATTGTTGCATTTACTATAATGTCATTATAAGGGATGTACTTCATGAACCTTTAATTTATACTAGCATTTGCAACAGTACATAACGATGAAGCCATTTTTTATAGACAATAAAACAATGTAACTGATAACAAGGAATTCGGATAGTTTGAGACATTCAATGATTGATTTGTTGTTGTTTTCTTAACGTCCAATGGGAAATATTTCTTACATATTCAGAACGAGGGCATTTTTTTACAAAAATTCTAATATGTAGGTTTTAAAAAGTGGGTTGACTGGGATGAACAGCGATTACGACTGGAAAAATGAAGGTTTGTTGGATAAGGGTAGAAACTTGTTTATTGCAACAGGCCACTGCTTACGAACCCATTAACTCTGTATATTCTAATCCTACTCCGTTTCAACAACTTTCGGAATTTGACCTTGTCGATGAAATAAATACCTATACCTCTTTGTCCTCTTTCATGTAAAATATTGCTATTTGTAATTTCTTCGATATCTAAATTGATGCCAAAATGAATAAATAAAGCTAAAGTTTGGAAAATTTACCTCCTTAACTTCTACTCCAAATTTATCACCATGGAAATGAAAAAGTCTTGGCTGATATTCTTCTGGTTTAACATGTCTGAAACCACTATCAGCGCCACCATGTAAATATCTAGAAGTATTATTGAAAAAGTATATTTAACAAAACAGTTACAACAAAATCATTTTAAGATAAGAGAAATAGGAGCATAATGAGACAGCCAGTGAAAAGGGAAAAGACACAACCATAAGAAACAGAAAAAGACGAAAAGAAAAAAAAAGCGGACTTACAAACAAACAACTGAAGACACACAATGTTCACTAAGGACCGGGAAACTTAAGTGCTCGGGACGATTAGCAGGTTAACAGTTCCTGTTTAACTTTTAACCACACGTTTGTTATGTTGCACATGGTATGATGATGCATTATTATTGGTGATTAAAGTATCATATGATTGAACTTTGAAAAACAAGATCATTTCCTGTTTCCTTGTAAATGCCTTGTAAGCATTTTCGGTAACTTAGTTTAACTAACTTTTACTTCAATGGATCACAAAAAAATTATAAAACGTAGTGTATTCTTCCGTCTTTCTTTAATCCGTTCATGTTTCTTTAAAACAAATATATACGAAAAGAACATGGTTAAAGAATGTATTAATACCTTTTGGTAGGTTTTATTTGGTTTTGAAATAGGTTGGGCTGGTCGAATCGGATGGCGACTATAAGACAGAAGCATATAAGTATGGTTTTAATGAGGTTATTTATGTGCAAATGGCTAGGGTCTATCCAAACAGATTACTTTTACTTCCTCTATATAATACTGACTTAAATGCCTTTATTTTATACACTGAATTCTATTAAGCAAATAATCTATAAAAATTCGTAAGGGGTTCCGCGGAACCCTATGTCTCGCCTGCGATTGCTGCTGTCAGTGTAAAAGTGTAATGTTGACTTAAAAAGTGAGTCCATTTATCAGTAAAATACAGAATTTAAAAAAAAATTCTAACTTTTTCTTTAGATTCTATTTCTTGGTCTTGAAGATTTGCTTCTGTCCAAGTTTCATAACATTCAATAAGGTTTACAAATTTATCATGACAATTTTTTTTTAACCCAGACTGTCTATAAATGTTACTGTAAAAAAACAAAGTCCATCTATCAGAAAAATACTAAAAATGAAAAAAATATATTTTCAAAGGTTTGCTTCAGACATTATCTCTTAATCATTAAAAAGATTCTGCCAAAGTTTCATAAAAATCACTGAAGGTTTGACAAATTAATTTGTTGTGTAATAAACTTTAACCCGGGCGGACTGTATCTACTTGTTAACTGTAATAAAACCAAGTCAATTTATCAGTAAAATATGGAAAAATGAAAATAACTGTAATAAAAATTTTGCTCTGGAAAGTGAATTAATTTGGTCATAAACAAGCTTCTGTCCAAATTTCATAATTTTCTATGCAGGTTTGACAAAGTTATTAATGACTGAAAACTTAAACCTCAGACTAAATCTGAATGTTAACTGTAAAAAAAACTAAGTCCATTTATCGGTTGTCCCTCTGTCTGTATCACTCTGCTCAGCTCTTAAGTGCTTGTCTCACATAAAAACATGCAAAATTGTAAAAATTGTCCAGAAGGGTGGTTTGAAATTTTCCTAATTAGGTTGGATTTTCAGTTCATAGATGTCTAAGGAATTAAAAAAAATATTTCAGACTTTTCTTAGTTGAGGCTATATATAGTAACAACCTAATTTGCATATTTCAGTGATAAAGGTCGGAAATACCATTAAAAATTGGTAATGGTTGAGACCTCTAAAATCACCCAATGCCATTTCCACCTAATTTTTGGTTTATGATATGATTAAAATATATATTGTAGATTATGAAAAGCAATATAATGAAAGAATTCCATCATCAGTATTTCGTATAGGATGCTATTTATGAAGCCTAGATTTATATATTTCATATTTACGTCAAGTTTGAGACCCTGGTTCTCCGTAAATGTAGAAAATAAATGAATGAAATATATTTCGTATTAAATTTTGATCTTAGTTCTACAAAATATAAAAAATCCATCGATGGCAAATTGTTTAAAATACCGTAAAATTTCAGTTAAAATACCCCCCAACACCCATTTCCACCTATTCTATTTTTGTTAAATATTTCCAAAATAATCAATAATTTATGATTTAAAAACATGAAAAATATCAGATTGTTTAAATAATAATTTTATAAATCAAAATTTTATGAGAAAATAAGAAGAATCAAAATAAAATAATATTTTGACACTTCACCTACATTGTATGTGCACCAAAAGTTAGTTCCCCTGAATTAAATCTCCAACTACAAGTACAGAAAGGCAATGGATGCTATAAACAGTTTCGTATAAAAAACTAGGGGTTATTCCCCGACTAAAAATAACCATGGAGGGAAATCCCTTTTTATTCATATAATTGGTGAAAAAGTATCATGTTTTTTGTATTTGATTGTAAAAATTAGTTAATTAGCTTTCAAATTAAACAGGTTGAGTGATTAAAATAATTTTAAAAATAAGATTAAATATTCATGTTTTGAGGGGAGACAACACTGTAAACATCCTGTTTTTTTGGCAGTGAAAATTGAAAACTTATTTGCAGCCACTGTAGCTCTTTTCGAAGCAGGAAACCGTACCCTGAATCAAGATTTTTATTAAAGGCCAGGTAAAAACCTATGAATTTCATACAGTTTTGATTATGGGAAATGTGCCTGTATCATGTTTACATGGGTATGCACATGACCTGATTTCAGGTTTTTTATGTTCAGATTAGGCAACTTTTTCCCCATTTTCTCTGGATAGAACTTTTTTACTATATTAAAAGTACAGTATATTATTATTTCAATATAAACTAGAGAAAATTCTGATTCCAGTAATATCTAGTTTTATACAAGTATCTTTATTAACCATTCCACCACTAAGGGTCACTTAGGCATGGTCCCTTAAAATATGACGTCATAGAAAAAAAAACTGTTGATTGCACCCAATAATGTCAACAGCAGACCAAAATGGGTACGTCTAAACACCGCTCAGGGCCTCCTGAGTGCACTCAGGACATACAATGTGCACTCAGGACCCTTTATAGTCATCGTATTTGCACACAGGATGGATGAATATATTCGTTACACGCTGCTTATTTAAGAGTTAAATTTTGGTAGAATTTGAAATCGAATTTAGATAGATATGTTAATTCTTATGAAATAATGAGGGCACGTGTCACTGATTACACAACTACTGAGCAGTGAATTATCCAATCAACAAAATTGATTGGATTATCTTTATTGTTGTTAGTACTGTGTTACGTTTAAAATGAATAACACGATGTTATTAAGTTTTGTGAAAGACTCAGACTGGACTTCGTGAACTTTGCCATTTCCCGGCCGTGTATTTAATTTTTATACGACAATTCTTTACTTATAAAGATATTTTTCGCTCGCAGACCTGCCAACTATCCCGATTTTGGCGGTATTATCCCGATTTTCATGCCTCAACCCGAATCCCGATATCGGGTTCCTAAAACAAGCAAAAAACCCGATTTTCATAAATTCTACCCGAGAAAATTTTATTCTTACCGATTTCCGGTAATGGAGGACAACATAGAGATATTATCCAATCAAATTCATCGTAGTATCTGATATTCGGGTCATGTTGATTTACCTGAGGATTATCGATCTGTTTTGACACTAAGTATTATGTAAACATATACACGTGCCTCAATAAAATCAATGATTTGTCAAAGTTTTATGGGTCTTAAGGTAGATTCATGGTATACCGCCATCTTGGATTGTACAATCGCAGTACACAATCGGTCTAGATCTTTGCCTAAATCTACAAATTTGGAGACAAATAGGCAATTTATAGGTTAGACTGTTTATTTGATGAAAGAAAACTTGGTGATTTATTGCATTATCCAAAATGTTTAAATAAATACCAAATAAATGTGTTTTTAGAATCATTTTTTCAACTTGGCCATTTAAGGGGAGATAACTCTTTTAGTAAAAAATTTATACTGGACTGATAGGGAAATTTTAATTTTTTACTTGTAGCAAGAAAACAAGTTCGGTGACACCATTTTTTCTTTTTATTTTCTTAAAGCATATAATAAAACCTATCTTTTCATATTTTATTTCAAAATTCTATCTCATAGATTTCTTTTTATGCACAAAAGTGTGTTTTTTCATGAACAATCTAAGCAAATTTGTGCAATTTCGTACGACCCGTAGCTTGAAAAATAGCACGGTGACCCATACTTTTTATTATATTTTTGGAAAAGGCATAGAAAAATCTTTATTTTGGCAAAGTATAAAAAAATTCTATCTGAGGAAATATATACCTATGATCTACCTTAATTGGTAATAAAATTATAGATCTTTGTTATTTATACCGATCAGCTTGGGAGTTACATAATTAACTGTTTTAATTTTTTTACTTATCATTTAATTGAGATTAATTATATTATAATCAAGTTAACTAGTTAAAAAAATTCTTTAATCAGGTGAACATAGTTAATAATTATCTTAATTATAACTGATCAAAGGAATTTTGCAAATTAAACGTAAAGGCTTGGATGCTGTTTGCACATTGAGACAATTGTTATAAAAGGATATGAAAAATGGAATTGAATCATAACAGTTCAAACTATCACAATGGTTGTTACTCCACCCAGCAAGAAGAAACGTTTGCCATGCCGTTTTCTTGAAAAATGGCAGAATGACCTGAATCTATTTATTTTAAATAGATACAGTGAAAATACAAATAAAATACTGAAATAAAACAAATATAACACTGAAATAAAACAAATAAAACAAATGAACCAAATGAAAGAAACATCTTTACACAGAATGATACACACAGCATCAAAACAATCTCAAGAGTTCAAGAAACAAACCAAAATTGATCCTAAATATACATGAAATACTTTCTACTGGACATTATAAAAAAAAAAACAGTCACAAGATGAAGCGATACATTTGAATTTTTTTCCCCTGGGAAAATCCCCCATGGAGGTTTTCAAAAGTTGGCAGGTCTGCCGGCTCGTATTTACTTTACTGTAATATATTATTGATTATGTCAGTCATGTGTTTCGCTACGGTGGAGTTGATCAGTACGTTTGAAACGTCACTCAGTCATAATTTTTGAAATTCAAATTACAGTAACACATTGGGTAGGCGGAGGATGACAAGCATGACGCCTTCGAAGCGACAAAGGATTGAGCAAGAACGTATTGACTTCTATTTTATATTTCCACTCAACAGAAAGTAATACTCTATTATGTGTAACCCCACACGCCCCAGCCAATTAATAACATTGCTGAATAATGATCCCCAGTCAGTAAGCTCTAGATATATTTAAAGTCTAAGGTACGGACCATTTGATTTGATAGGGCAGTCTGAGATATTTTAGAGAAAAAATCTGACCCTGATTTTTGCCTTAAACAAAAATTCTGGCCGTATCTGTAATGAAAACAATTATCGTGTCCCCTTTTTTGCTATAAGAAAAAAAATCCAACAGAATTATTCAGCATTAAATGAACATGGTGAATAAAAAACGGGCGTAATTTTTTTTTTTGGGGGGGGGGGGGGGTTTGCATGTTAATCCCATATCTGACCGGAATGTCTGTTTCGCCGAACTGATATACTGAATACTTTTTTCATGGTCCAACTGCAACCTTCCTGCTGGGTGTGGCCTTTATGTCTCCATTTGTCGACTGTCATTCACAACTTCGTTGTCATATGATTTTCAGACTCATTCGTAGCCTTTGGTTGATTTGGAACCCCTCACTTCCCTTGTTGAGTGAAACATTTCAACCAAACATTTAGATAAAAATTGCTTGTTTGTCTTTGTTCGTGTCGGTCGTATTATAAACTTCATTGAATAGCCGTATATCATGTTTACAACAAGTAATCTGTGAGGTTATGCTAATTAACCATACAACAAACGAGAATTTTCCATGTCCATTTTTTACTGACAAATCCCACATCAAATATAAAATATACATACCCCACGTTAGAAACCGTCACTAAAAATGTGCATTTTACACTTATTTTATGTTTTTTATCCCAAAAAAGGTCCAAAAAAAATTTTCGCATCGCTCCGCTCGGCGAATTTAACATACTACGCCCCCCTTTCCAAAATCCTGGATCCGCCCCTGAAAGTTGCAGTATAGAGACTGAAAAACATTTTCTTATGAGTGCACACTTTATGACGATATTCGATATAACCTTTTTCATGAATTTTCAAAATTAATTCAAGATTTTCACAGCCTTGATATAGATAACAAATTTATTGAAATTATGAACTGGTCCTATATTTTCAATGACAATATTTAGAATTTAACCTTAATAAGACAGATCAGTATTTATTTATATGATTTGCTAAGTCTAATATCTTGGCTGCGTACGTGGTGTCCTTGGTCTTTTCCTTTGGTTTGGCTTACGAGCAAGTTTCTGGGGGTTTGGCACTTCAAACTCTATGCACGAAGACTTAGTCGTGGTTTGAACGGATTTCGTTTACTTACAAATTATTTAGAAATAATACCCAAATATGATAATTTTCAGAAAACGGAGACAAATTAATTTTTCAGAATTTATTTTCACATTGGAATTGGTTCAAGGCTTGTATTACAGCTAGACAAGAACAACTTTAATGAGAAAGATAAATCTTACTGAATGCGGATTTGTTAAAACATTCGTATTACTCAAGAATGAAATTACTGGACAAGAACGATAAAAATGAGAAAGAACACTAACTATATGAGATTTAATTATTTGTTAAGCGTATTTTGGTAAGTACGGCTTCTACAGTTAAGAACGGGTTCCATTTACAAAACTGAATCTTAATTCATGAAAAGTATGACAAATTTATTTCCCTTTTCAAACTCGTTCAAGGAATTTATTACTGGACAAGAACGAGTTTCAATAGGGGAATTAATCTAACAAAATGAAATTTTGATTGAATCGTTATGTTATACATACACAGCCTCTCATTGGTCAAAAAGTGTTAATTATTTGAAAGGATCTCAAAGACAAGAAAATAGAACAAAACACACACACACAATTATATAAATAAGAATTAGAACGCAATGATACCAATATTTTTTTTTAATTCAACGCTATTTTTAGTGAGTGATCAGATTAACTGTAAGCTTGAAAGTAAATTATAAATGGTGTTTCATCGATTCTTTTTTTTTACTATGGAACAATGCAATTGAAGTCTATTGTAATATATCTAGAGATAAGAAAATACGAAAGAATTATTCTTCTTTATTTTTGAACTAAGAATAAAACTAAACTTTTTATTGCACGAAATTTTAATAAAATACGAAAATCTATACAAAGAAAATAATACCGATATTTTTTTTATCTATTAAGTTAATGAAATGGAATGAATTGAATGAAAATTTCCCAACTATATATGTAGATTTCTCGACTGGCTTCAATTATTACAAACAAAAAGAAAAATGTTTATTTAACGGTTTTTTTCTAAAACAATATATCTTCATTGTTCTTAATTTTTCAAAAGACATCTTGATTTTGTTTGTCTGCCAAGCTTACTTGTATGAAGTTAGTACCATCACTAATCACATCTAATTATTAAAGATCAAACGATCTAATCAACATGATAATTGGTATTCAATATAATCCTCGGTCATGCCCGACATATTTCACAAAAACGGCGCGTGCCGATGAAAACTTCAATAACTCCTTAAATGTTAAAATGATTTTATCAAAACAAAAAATATTAGATGAAGAATTGAAATATCTATCGAATGCATACCTTCACCACTCACTAAAACATATATTTCATGTCCTGAGTGCACTTAGTATGTCCAGAGTGCACTCAGGAGGTCCTGAGCGGTGTTTAGACGTTCCGGACCAAAATGAGCAATCCATGTAACTTTTCAACATTATGTAACACAGTATGTTCTGATGGTCCTTCGATCCAACTCTTCCACTGTGATAGGGAAACAAGTTCTCATTTGTCACTTTTGCAATGCTCAGAGAAAATTCCAGACAGGTGCATGCAGTTTTATGAAATCCCTGAGGCCTTTCTGATTTTATATAGAACGGGGATATTCTCCATTGACAGTTCGGCATTGAAATTAAATATTTGTGCGTCACATAGAGAATATTTTGGTATTCAATGGAGGAGGAAGCAAATCCGTTGCATTTACCAGGGCCATAGTGAGAAGAGCAGATCTAATGCAGATCGAGGAGCATGAGCAAGCTGTATTGGTTGAATACAAGACAGATACTTCCAGTAGGAGCAGGTAAACTTATATTTTCATCACATTCTGTAGTAGGGGTTAGCCTACAGAATGCCTTTAACTCGAGATCAGACTAACCCCAGAACAGTAAGGGAGCAACCATTTCAGAGTTCTCGAAATCTTTTTATCTGCTTGACCACAATTATTTCATCACATTGGGGATCAGAATATTTTTTTTAGTAAAATAACACAACCCTCTCCTCTTCTTGAAGTTAAATGGTCGTTCCCTAACTACATGTATACATCAAATATATACACAGTCACTACAATGAAGTATATAGCACTCAATATAGAGCCATCCAAGAAGGCGAGTATACGCTTTTCTGATCTGGATCTTTTTGGTAAGCCTTGCACTGCTTTACATATGAATCTGAGCTTTTAAGTAATAAAAAATAATACCCCCCCTTTTATGCGAAAAATGTAATTGATTATATAGGGAATCACTGAAGCGGGCCCCACTTATGAAAATAATCTGCCACTGGGGGTCAATCAGTAGCCAAGAATTTTGTTTATCGAACAGTTGTGAATTGGGGACTCCGACTGAAAGGACTTGCCTTTTTGCAAACAGTATATCATTAAAGCACAATATTAAATGAAAGTAAATTGTTGTAAATTATCAGAATGGTAAATATTTTATATTCAATTTCATAATTATCCTAAATTTCAGATGATCAAATATTTAAAAAAGTATAGAAATCTAAAAGTTGACTATGGCCCATACATGTATATATGTGCATTTATTTCCAACTAAAATGCCCTTTTCACCTACAAATGTATTTAAAATTAAAACTAAGTTTAACAGCAATAAACCAAAATGAAAATTATCTTTGCAATTCGTAAGAACAGTACTATATAAATAATAATAGAAGTGACAGTCCATTTTTATGATTTGAAAAATTAACAAAATTTTAAAAGTTCACTGAATTTCATATGAACTAAAATTAAAAAAGTCTACATTTTTTCATATATTAATTAAAATATGTTGATGACAGCTATAAAAATCCAAGTTGATTTGAATCTTTTAAAAGTTGACTTACCATCTACATGTATTTTTATTTGTTATCTGAGGACATCAAATGTAATTTGGTTCCTTATCATAATGTGTAGGATTGAAATAGTGCAGTTAATAACTTTTTTCTTTTTTAACATTTTCAGGATTATGCAAGGAATGTGCCACTTTATTAAGAAAAGATGTTTGTAATGAGCAAGTGAATTTTGAGAATGAATTGGGTAAGTTAAAGATTATATGGTAATGTATTACAGATACAATTAAACTTGTATAATCTGACACACATACCTTGAGTTCAGAAAAAAACATGTTTGTTTGATATCACAGATTGAAAGACAATAGAAGCATAATTGTAGCCACAAATTGTGTTAGATAATACATTGTGGAATAATCAGGTGTCAAAATAGACAATTTCTATTGAAATCAAAGAACAACACATCAAATCCTGATAAAATTCCTTTAATAAATGCCAAACAAATTTATATGCCACTGCTATAAACTCACTCACTTTTGTATTTTAAATGAAGTCAAATTTGGCAAAAAAAAAGGGGCTGAGTAAGTAATGCGGTAGGTTGTCATGCTTGGGTACATAGAAAATAAAGATTAAAATTTGTATACAATACACAGAAGTTAGATTTAGTGGCTATGACTGGGTTTCACATTCATTAGTTATATTCACTTATATTGTTGGACAAATTACATCTCTAAGTTCATTTGGTAACCTCAATACATGTACATGTACAATACAATTATAATCCCCTTGCCAACACATATACTTATAGGTCCCTCAAGTAAGGTAAAGCTATAATGCCTAATTCTACTTTAAAGGACCCACAACCTTTATGCATTTTAATAAACAAACCTCATCTAAGATTACATATTGATCACAATATAGGAAAATTAACATTCTTCTTTTAAATCAAAATTAATAATCTGTCATTATTCCTTTTTTACAGAAGCATTTTATGAAGCAAAAAGGTTATTTGGTAGACCCAACAGCAGAATAGAACAAGAGCATAACCAAGGTAATTTTTTAATGTGTTAATTATATCAACAGGTTAAGTTTGAGCTCAAATGTACTATTGCCATTACATTACCATCAAAAACCACTGAATTGTAGCATGATATATAGAAACAAGTTGATACTGAATTTTGAAGCTCACATGGACACATTTGTGTGGCCCCGCATAACATTAATTATGACATAAATTGTTAATGATAATTCATCTGAACTGATTTTAGTAGAAATGGTCTCTGAAATCCTGTTATGTAAATTTAAAAACATAACTTTTATAGGTGACTATGGGATATGGGCTTTGTTCATTGTTAAAGGCAGTATAGTGACCTATAGTTGTTCATTTCTGTGTCATTTGGTCTCTTGTGGAGAATTATCTCATTGGCAACCATTTGTTATCTTTATTTGAATGATGTAAATGTACACATCTATTTTTACAAAAGTGTGTTGCTTTAAACATTATACATTACTGGTATAATATATTTTTTCAGATGTTAACAGCAAAGATGATCAAGACATGGAACTTACTTACAGTCAGCCCAGTGTGACAGGTAAAAACATACCCTGTATTGTATTTACTATAATATGTACTAAGAGGGGGAGGTAACTCTTTTGATATTATTGTAGCTGCCTTTGAAAGGAGGGGGTGTACTGTTTTACCCCTGCCTGTCTGTCAGTCTGTCCCCTGAAATTTTTGTTAAACTGTTCTCAGAAACTACATTTCAGGGGCTTGCAGAAATAAAGAGTCATATATGAGGAAGCTATACCACATGATATGTTTCAAATGCATCACTCAACAACATCTTCATTACCGAACACTTATGTATTCTTACATTAAAAAGCCAAAAAGACAATTTTCATCGCATTTTCTTCAGGAATTACACATGAAGGCTATCAGAAAATTAGAATCAAGGTTCATGAGACAAATTGTCCTGTACATGTGCCATGATGTAACCTTTAACTTTGATCTCAAAGTAAAACATGTTAGTCTTTACACCTACCGGTAGGCATGTGCATGTATTTGAGATGGTGGGTAGTGTTTTTCTTGTGACCTTTGACCTCAGATATCAAATGACTTGATTTATTTTTACATTCTTTTCTTGAAACATAGCTTTATTACTTTTTGACATATGCTTTTAATATATTGGAGCATGAATGCAGCATGGTCAGACAATGACTTTCGACCTTCAAGGTCAAAAACTAATTTACATGTAGAAAATATAGTTGTTTTAGGTTCTAACAAGATAACGTCATATATTTAATGTGGCAACTACACAGCTTCATGAAAGTCTCTGATTTATTTTTTTAATCACTTCCACTTTTTAATTCACCTGGCCCAAAAGGGCCAAGTGAGCTTTACTTATTACTTGGCATCCGTCGTCTGTTAGCTTTTACAAAAATTCTTCTTCTCTGAAACTACTGGGCCAAATAAAACCAAACTTGGTTTAAATCATTCTTCGGGTATCTAGTTTAGAAAATGTATCAGATGACCCCGCCCATCAACCAAGATGGCTGCTATGGCTAAAAATAGAACATGGGGGTAAAATCAGTTTTGGGCTTATATCTCTGAAACTAAAGCATTGAGAGCAAATCTAACATAGATAAAAATGTTTGTTGGGTCAAGATCTATATGTCGTTATATTATCACATCCATCAGACAACCAGTTGTTAGGTTGCTGCCCCCAAATTGGTAAGTTTACAGTAATTTTGCAGCTTTTGTTTATTATCTTGAATATTATAATAGCTAGAGATAAACTGTAACCAGCAAAATTGTTCAGCAAAGTAAGATCTGATCTACAAATAAGTCAACATGTACAAAATTGTCAATTAACCCCATAAAGAGTTATTGCCCTTTAAAGTCAATTATAATATTTTGTAATATTTTACAAAAATCTTCTCCTCTGAAACTTCTGGGCAAAATAAAACCAAATTTGGCCTAAATCATCCTTAGGGTATCTAGTTTAAAAAATGTATCCAATGACCCTGCTCAACAACCAAGATGGCCGCCTTTGAGCTTAAAATAGAACATGGGCTAAAATAAAGTATATTTCTCTGAAACTACTGGGCCAAGTTCATTACAAATAGAGATAATTGTAAACAGCAAGAATGGTCAGTAAATTAAGACCTACAAACAATCACCAAAACAGAGAATTTTGTCATGAATTCTATTCTTGTCTATAATGTGTGTCCTTTGTTTAATATGCACATAGACCAAGGTGAGCGACACAGCTCTTTAGAGCCTTTAGTTTGTAAGTACCATGAAATAATTAACACAGTCACTGAACTATTAATGTCACAGATATATTGGATCTTTCTTCTCATTTAATTTGGTAATTCTTTTTTGCAGACACATTTGAAGGATTTTCTGAGCTATCCTCACAAGCAACAACAATGTCAAGCCAGGACTGGCTTGAAACACAAATGACCACCAAAGACAGATTTAATGCAGCTATGAAAATGTTATCACATTCATTTGAACCTCTTAATTGCCAATTGTCAAAACCATGGAATACACTTAGTAAAAGTTCAAGGTCATATTATTTGAAAAAGACACAGGAGTCAATTAGGTTGATTTTAAATGTGATTGCACCTGGACAAGAGGATGTGCTATTAGATAATTTACAGCAAAAAGCGGTTTCCATTGATTCCACTACTAGATGCATAATTGATGCTTTCCACAATGCTAGTAACTCAAGAACACAGATTCAAATTCTTTCTCTAATTGTTAACAAATTTACCAAACTAGAACTTCAAAAATTGATCCCTGGATTATCTGTGGCAAAAATTGATGGTGCTAGAAAACATTCATTAGTTGTTGGGGCAGGAAACCTTGTTAATCCACCCAAAATTTACCAAACTAAATTAACAAAGCCAAGAGTAACACATTTCATTGAAATCGTTATGAATCCATTATATTCTACCATTATTGGTTTTGGACAAACTATGTTAAAGTTATCAACTAATGAAAAAATGGAAATTCCTAGAGTAATAAGAAATGTAATAAATGCAAGAATTATAAGTAACTACCAAAATTATTGTGAAGAAAATAACTTGGAATCATACAGCAGACCAACATTGTACAGAATTCTCAAAGTATGTGCAGCATCTAAACAAAAAGCTTTACAAGGTCTTGACAATACAACTTCTGGTGGAATGGGAGCAATTGACACATTGCTTAAACTGGTGACAAAACTTGAGACATTTGGTATAAGTCATGAAAGTGTGGAAAAATTGAAAGACAGTTTGCATGTAATTAACCAGTTTTTGAAATTTAGTACAAAATGCAATTGAATAAACTAGATGGTTGTACAGATCACTGCACTGCATACTCTTTAAGTGACCCTTCAATTCCTGGATTTGCTTCTAGTTGTGAACATCAGCATGATGCTAATTGTGATAAATGCAGTCTTGTTGACAATGTGCTTGGCCTAATTACAACAGAGCTTTCTAAAGTTCAAGTAAACGAATCGGTACAAGATGATATTGACTTTGATCTTAACAGTGCAACAAAGAATTTATTGGAATGGAAAAGGCACCTATTAAGAACTGTGCATCAAGATGCTGCTAGAAATGATATTTTGAAGAATTTAACACCTAATCAGAGTTTGATCATTATGGATTGGGCAATGAAGTTTTTGCCTGTACAATTCCGTGAGACTCAGTCAGAATTTTTCGGAAAGAAAGGTCTTAGTTGGCATATTTCATGTTCAGTTACAAGGTCAGCATCATCAGATGAGTTAGATCTCAACTGTTACATTCACATACTTGAAAATGGGACACAAGGCTGGTTTTCTATTGCAAATATTTTGCTCCATTTGCTGGAACAACTCAAGTGTAAGAATCAGTCTCTGGAAGAAATTTATCTCAAAAGTGATAATGCTGCATGCTACCACTGTGTGAACCTTTTAAGCTTCATCCAGCAGAATAACTCAGCCTTCCCAATAAGAATCAAAGAATACAACTTTAGTGAGGCTCAATCAGGGAAAGACCTGTGTGACAGTAAAACAGGGTCCTCAAGGTTGCACATATACAGGTATGCAAATGAAGGACACAGTGTTCTAAATGCAGGAGACATGAAAAAAGCCCCTGAAAGCTATGGAGGTGTTAAAGGAACAAATGTTTGTGTTGTTTCTATTGACCAGGCATCTGAGCCTAAGATTAAAAGTAAAATTCCTGGGATTAGTGTATTGAACAATTTTGCTTTCACTGAAATTGGAATTGTTGCAAGAAAGGCCTATCAAGTTGGTTCTGGACAGCTTATACAAACATCAGGAATATCTGACCAAAACCTTTCTACAGAAAGGGTGTTTAATCTGGAGGTAAGTGTTAGAATTAGATTTAATTAAAAATTATACAAAAAAGGTGCACTGAAAAAAAAAATTAACTTCTGTAATGTTTTCCAAATTATTCCTGGATTAAACAAAATTATATATCTACCAACAAATTATGTGCTAAATAATCATGGACTTTCATGGTAAAAGGCAAGACATTTTACTAAATTCAAGATATCTTATAAACTTTATAAAATATATCATATAGTTAATAACTTAAAGATATTAAATATAGTTTATAAGATATATTATATATTTTATAAGTTATCTCTTATAAGTTATAAGATATCTTGTATAATTTTTAAGGTATTATAAAAATTATATGAGATATTTTATAAACTATTATATGAGAAACCTTATATACTATATAAGTTATCTTATAAATTTAAAAGGATATGATAAAGTATATAATATATCTTCTAAAAAATATATTTATAAGATAACTTTATAATTAACTTTATGAGATATCTCATATAATATACAAGATATCTTATGTATCTAGTTTATACGATATCTTATGAAGAAAGTTATACGAGAATCTTATAAATTGTATAAGATATATATCTCATGTATAATATAAGATATCTTATGAAGAAAATTATACAAGATATCTTATAAATTGTATAAGATATCTCATATGTAATATATAAGATATCTCATATAATATATAAGATATCTCATAAAATATATAAGATATCTCATATAATAATATATAAGATATCTTAAATATATGAGATATTTCATATAATTTTAAATTTATAAGATATCTTATAAACTTTATTATAAAACTACATAATAAAAGTTATCTGATATATTATATGAGATATCTTGAAGATTAAATAAATAGTAAAACGGTTTGCCATAAATGTACATCACATAGAACATTTATGAACTAGCATTAACAATCGATTCCAAAGTGAGACATAAAAAAAATGTATCCTCAGTGATGATCATAGAAAGTACACTTGATTACTCACCTCAACCTAATGATCGACCTTTTTCATCTTGAAAAAAAATACCTTTGCATGTCACCCTTTATATCTAATTAAAACATCAATCTTAATTGGTGATTGGCCAAGCAACATTTATTATTATTATATATATATTATAACTGAGAGCATGTACGACGGTGATTTACAAATCAAGTTGGAGTTTTACACTGTGACTGGTAGTGGTAGGGGATTTTTTGCCTAAAATTACATTCAGAATAATATTATTATACATGAAATATTTTGTTCAACAAATTTTTGACAATATATAATATATATATATTTAATGTTTCAGGTCCATGAACCTTTTACAGGTATTCAAACAGCCGGGAAGGTTTCATATCCCAAAACAGCACAACACACAGCAAATGAACCATCAGCTATTCCAGAAGATGAAACCACCTATGCATCTGACAATCAAAATGTAAACTTTTTCTGTTGTCCTGATATTTCCTGTAATAAAACTTTTGCTAGAGCAACAAATCTGGAAAAGCATATTCTTGTCGGAAATCATTCATATAGAACAAACAAATCTGGATTAGATACTGCAGTTGAAGTATATGCTTCTATTTCTGAATCTGTTCAGGATACACAAATAAATTTGATTCAAACCGTGAGTGCAGCTAAGCAGTCAAATGCAACTAGTAATATGATAAATAAGGGATGGGCTCTAAAAGGCAAAAGAACAAATATTCGCTTTTCACCAAAAGTTAAATCCTATTTAAATGAGATATGTTTTAATTGTGAGAAAACTGGGAAACGGCCAAATTATTTTGCTCTGTCAGATGAACTCAGAAAATCATGTGATGAAAACGGAGAAAGATTGTTTAAGATGGAGGAATGGCTGAATCCTACGCAAATTAAAGGCTACTTTGCAACACTAGTGACTAAACTAAAATCAGGAACTATAAGTTCTAATTCTATAACTGATAATAGTGCTGTTGTTCAGTCCATTGAATTGAGAGAAATTGAAGAAAATGTGGAACAAGATGAAAAACTGTATGAAGCTGTTGCAATTATAGATGCAAATACATATAATGAAAATGTTGAAAATTTTGTAGATGAAGTATACACGGCTGTTAACATGTAGTGTCACATAGGTTTTAACTTTATCTGACCAAAAGCAATATAAAGTTATCATTATAATACATGTCAATTATAATACAGTACACAAGAATTTGAATGGGTAAAATGTTATTCATCCACCAGTCTGCCTTATCTTTCAGTCCTGTTCTTTTCAGTCAGCACTACAAACCTTCATAGATGATAAGAACAAACTACAGGAAATAATGATTCAGTAATTTTTACTAGGAGTTATGCCCTTTTGAACTTGGAATTTTTAGCCTTATATACACTTATGCAATAGTCCTCTGAAACCACACAACATAATTTGATTTAACTTTGTAGATAATTACATAATACAATGTAGATATGCATATTGATAGGAAATTAGAATTCAATATTTTTGCTTTCAGTTGCCCTTTTGAATTTGTGGCCATGATGTACTACTGCAACATTTTGTCATCGTGACAGAATTTTATGAAGCGTTTGAAAATAGACTATGAGGATGTGCATATCCACAGCAATATTTTATTAGTTGTCTTTTGTAGGAGAAATGAGTCTTTTAACTTAGAAATTTGGTCACATTTTGTTTGTCCAGTGACAACTTGATAATGTGGGGGCATGGGGTATTGGAGCTTGTTAAAATTTGTCAGTTTCTATTATAATATCAATGTCAATGTTATATAAACAACATGTATATTCACAGGAAAAGAAACTTAGATTAATTGTTGATCCTATGATCTGTCGATATGTGAGAAATAACTGTACAATACAATGTCGCAAAATACCCCATACAAAATAAGTTTGTAATTTTGGTGTCTTATGGGTAAAGCTTGTTAACTGTACACCCTTACTTTGTTTTAAGAATTATATAAAGGATCCTTTTTATTAAACTATCCTGTTCTTAAGACTTTCAGACATTTCAGTACTTTTATATGATGTCTTACATTTTTAAAAAGACAAGACTCTCCCTTTCTTTGTATATTTTTTTACTCAAACTTGCATTAAAGGTGGGATGCTCTAGGGGCTATTTCTGGTTTACTGATTTGCAGTGTTTCAAATTAAATTGATTTCTGCTGAGAATAATTGTTAGGTATGGGCAAAATGTAAGCTATAATATCTTTTTAATATACTGACCATTTACATGATTTACAAAGATTTTTAAATCAAAATTAGCAAAATTAATTTATTTTTAAATTCCGATTTTTCAAAGAAAGTGTTCAAATAAGCATTATTTCAATTAGAAACATTGTTCATATGAAAAAAAAACAAGAGTATGATAACTTGAAGTGTGTTAATAATATAAACAAACATTATCTAAAATTATGCAGTTTATTCACACATGTGCTCTATATGTACCTGTCCAAAAACAAGGGAAAATGACCAAAATCTCCAAATTTGCCTAAAAACTGGTAAAGTGGCTGTTTCTGTGACATTATGACTGCTTAAATTATGACCTCATGGGTTAAAAGCTTATTGTTTTTTATTTTCCATAACCTCAACTTTTAAACAGTCAAAGAAAGAAATCTAAATTCAAAAGTTCATATTTTATATGAAAAATGGCCAAGAATGGCCCTAATTGCCCCATCTCCTTTCATTTAAATTTTCAAGATACTTTTATTTAACCAACTACAGCCCCCTTTTTAACAAGAAAATCTTACATATAAGCAATTTAAAAGGATTACATGTGCGAAGTATATGCATTTTACAGATATCACAGCTTATTATGCCAATTTGATGAAAATCGTTTAAGTACACATGTACCCAAATTTTGAAAAATTTTCCTTTAACTCATGATTATTTGCCGTGGGTGGATTTTTTATATGTTATAAGACTTAAGTTAAGGTTTATAGAAAGTCTTTTGATTTTGATTTATTTTCATCATTTATGGAGATACGCTTGTTTCATTTCATGCCATTTTAGCTCTATGAGCAAAGTGCCTTTACATAGAGATTTTGAAATTATTTTGACAGAATGTTGTTTAAGATAAGAAAAAAAAATTTTATGGAATGAATCATTAAATGTAGTTCTTCTGGAAATATCAATAGAAAAATGCATTATTCTTACTGATAAAAAAATATTTAAGGTCAAAAATGGTGAAAATTATGATTTTTTGGCTATTTGCATATGTAAAATGACATGTAAAGTTTCACCTCCTCATAATTTTTTTTTTCTAATAAATTTTAGAAAAATATTATGTGTTTTCATTTTACCTATCCATATGTACTATCTGGTAAAGATTTCATTTGTTTTTGAAAAAAGTACTTTCGAACCATTTTGCATGGTTTTCTGTGAGACTTGCACTTAATAAAATTGCATATCACGGCTTTGTGACGCCAAATACGTTGACCCAGCCTTAATAACTTTGACCCGGACACATCACCGACGTCATAATATATGAACCGACGTTGATAAATTTGACCCGAACTTATCACGTCATCTTCCGGTTTGCTGGTGAAACAAAGAAAACACTCGTTTCTATCTTGCAAAATACGCAATACAACCCGATAAATCGATTATCTGGTTGTCAGCATATTTATATTGTAAAATATCAGCTGCTCGACACAATATAAAGACTTTTTGATCTCGTTCACTGTGCTCACTCGACAAAAAGCTTCATATTGTGACTCGCAGCTGATATTTTACGATATCAATATGCAGACAACTTGATAATCGGTACTTGTCAGTAAAAGACGGGAAAATGATAATAAATATATTCAAAATTTTGCTCTGGGTACTGTATTTTAGTCATAAACAAGCATCTTTCTAAATTTCATAAAATTCCATGTAGGTTTGACAAAGTTATTGATGTCTAAAAAATTCGTAAGTAGACAGAATCCCAGCGATGAACTAAATCAGGAAACCCATCGGGAACATGTAGACGAGGCTAGACCAGATTTAATTGAAGATATTGGTAAGCATTGTTCTCATAATCGTGGTGTCTGAAACGTATTTAATTTAAGGCATGCCTTGATTTAAGCTGAAAGAACCTATTAATTTATTCTATTGTTATTTTTAATTCCAGGATTCAATTTGCGGTTACCCCCAAAGATAGTGAAAAGGGGACGGCCTAAGGGGGCAGAAGTTACTGTAATTGGTTTACCAAAAAAAAGATCATCAAGAGTCATACCTTTTCTCAAAAGAGCACCTAAGGAAAAGGAGAAGGGTAAGCAAAATGGAATAGGCATAACATTATATTCCATTATTTACAAATTGACTATTAAATGTAATGAAACAATTATATAATGTACTTTTTTTTTTCAGCGATTCTATCATGGATTCTGAGGGACGAAAACGGCACACTTGATGACATTATTTCTGATAAAACACAGGCCGATGCCAATAATCTTCTAGATGCTTCGTTAATAAATAACAAAATATTTGACGAAAATGTAAACCTTCAGCGCATCAAAAAATATTTTACCTCTGAAGCGTGGAAACAACTTAAAATTCGGATCAACGAAAGAAGAGAATCGTGCAAATGGATATGTATCAAATGTAAAAAAAACCTACATGATCAGGACTCTTTGGCCTGTGATTGTTGTTTGGACTGGCAACATTTGAAATGTGCAGGGTTGAAATATGTGCCAAAACAATCATATTGGATATGTAAAATTTGTTCCAAGTCTTAATTAGTTACATGAATCTTTTATAATTGGTTTAATTTGACATTATTACTTGCTTCTTTAATTTTTATATAGACACCCAAGCTTTAATTTTAGTCATTTAAGATATTTGAAAATTTCAGTTTCTTTTTTATATTTTACTAAAAGATTATTTTTAAATCTCATATGGGTATTTTTCAAAATCAGTAAAATTTTATTCTTTAGATTTGCATTTACATTTTATAATAGTATTAATTTTTATCATGTTTTTCTTTTACAGGGACTGTACAGTTTCATTTTCCATCAGTGTGCAATGTTAATTATGTATCATTATCTAATAAATACAATTTGAAAATATTATTTTTCATACTCTTCACTCGTTCTACACGAAATCCCCATATTATCGATACTTTCCGTATATATTTCACGTTTCATTCCCGATCCGATGGCATTTTATTATAAAACCGGATGTGGGTACGCGTAGCCTATGAATGGCAATTTGACTATTCGTACCCGCATGCGGGTACGCGCAGACACTGCCTTTCGCGGAACCCAGTGTCTCGCCTACTTTTGCTGTTAGTCGCAGGCTCAACAAAAATGGGGAAAAAAGGTTTATGAATCTAATAAATGTTTAAAAACTTTAACTGCAGACTACGTAATGTTAACTGGAATAAAACTAAGTCCATTTATAAGTAATATACGGAAAAACAGGAAACAAATTTTTACCAAATTTCCTTCTAGATACTAGCTTTTGATCATAAACAAGTCTGTCCAAGTTTGGTACAAATCCAGGATAGTTTAAGAAAGTTATTAAAATTTTGAAAGCTTTAACCACAGACTGAACCTAAATGTTGACGCCGCCGACGCCAACGCCGAATGCTAAATCTAGGATTGCTAGGTCTCGCTTTCGCGAAATTTATTTCGCAGGCTCGTCAAAAACCTCCAATTGCAAGGAAGTATAGCAACTGTTCAGAATTGCATGAATAAAAGAAGATATCGGGTATACATCATTGAGACATTGAGACATTAACTCACAACAAAACGTGATATTTAGAGTTCAACAATAAATAATATAGTGTTATTACTGCAAAGTAAACAGCAATAACTGACTATGAAAGAACAAATCTAATACAACAAACCATTTAACAACTGTTTAGGAAAAATTTAAGTAAAAAATGGGAACGCATGTAAAATGTAAAAAAAAAACAAATACCATGGCCCTTTCACTTCACTTATTTGTCACGAGCTCCACGTGCTTTATGTTGATTGTTTATCAATGTCACGATCCGGTAAACTTCGGCAACTAACTCGAAAAGTTAATTAGCTTGATATCAACAATCACTGAATGAAATATTATTTGTCGCTAATACGTTATAGATTCGTAATAATTATAAAAATGTGCACACAGGACTTAGTTTAGTATATATGCATACATTGGTTCAATAATTTCGATAACATTAAAATTTAAAGAAATTTAAACTCGTTTTATATGACTTTTAACGTTTTTTTTTACCTTGATATTTTGTAGAGTTTGTTAAACTTTTTAAAAAATGCTTAATTGGGCCGCGAAATAAGTTTTAAACTTTTCATTTTGTCCACCTTACATTACATTGTAGTGTTTTTGTTCTATAGGAAGAAGACATTCACTGATGCCAGACATGTTCTCTTGACATGCTTTAGACATTTGACGGGGCTTAATTATTCTTAAAAGTTTAAAACCCGTACAGGTAAAATTGTTACTGTTTTTAATTCGTTTTTGTGGGCCGTATATTTCTAAGCATTTTTATGAATTTGTTCAGATGACTTTATGCCCGCCGTTCCACAATATCGGGTTAATTTCCCTTTAACAACGAAAGAGACAATAGTTTCCATGCATTAAGCCCAAAGTTTATTTTTGTCTCTTATCCAAGCATAATTTTAGAACATGAAATACAAGGTGATTCAAAACTTTTTTTAAGAAGTATATAATTTTGGCGGGTACTCAAAATAACTTACGTGATAGTTTTGAAGTATGATCTGAACAATTCTGACTCATGGCCTTGAACTTCTCTGTGTTGGATTGGCGCGTCATCTAAATAAGTGTCTAATTCAACTGTTTTATATGCTGCTGTACCATATTCGTCCTGAAAATTAATTAAAATTGGAAAAATCAAATTCAATTCTTTCAATAATCTCAAGTATCATTGGGGTTGAAACGCCATTCCATTCAGCTGACATCATGGTTTGGACTTTAGTTTATTGGATGGACAATAAACAATAAATCTGCTAAGAGCCTCTTTTCCTTTGAAAACCGCCAATTACCAGTCACCAGTTAATTTTTTTAATTCACAAATACTCACTTTCAATTTTTTTCCCTGATGTATTTACATTTGATTATGTTTCATGCTGTCGAGTCATTCTGAGCATTTTATTTTGCACGTTCTCAAAACGTCCCGAAAAAATCGACCTTAGGTCAATTCTCAACGAAAAAGTCTACGCCATAGATACATGTGTATATGTAATCCAGACTAAATATGCATGACAATTCTAATTTCGTTTTATAACCGCTAATTATTCAAGAGATCATAAGCCATAGATAGAATGGCATAAACCGTTTGAAAAGATATTTGATGACTATGTTATATCTGGTACACTTGTATCAGGGATATGGAAATGAAATTACCGATACCCTTTGATTGTAAGTTGAAGGGGTTTGAAAATAATCAGCTTGAATAGAGTAGAAAATGTAAAATCCTTTATATACTTTGTGTTTAAAATACAAGAAACCACGACCAGCCCCTTTTGTATAAAATGCTGAACACAATAACTTTTGTCATCTCCATTGCAATTAATGTAGACACAACTGTTCGAGATCATCCACTTTGCCTAGACTTACTATAAATTATAAACAAACCAACATGTCATATGCTGTGAGTTTCACTACCTAGTAAAGAAATAAGGGGGATGACTGAGTCGTTGTGTTATTCATTATACAAAGGGGTATGCATTTAATAAAATTATCATAGAAAAGGGAAGGTGGTCCATTGTTATTGTATTGCAACTATCCTATACCACGGGGTGACATTGGGTCATTGTCTTCTACATTTATATACTATCATTTTATCAACTAATGTATACAACAAACAATATGATATCAGGTCATTTTGTTCAACTGGTCCTTTAAGGGGATAACCTAGGGACATATACACAAAATGAGATGGCCTGAGACCATTGTATTATACTAATAAAATGGAACAAGGGAAATCCCCTGATGGTTTTTATACGACCGCAAAAAAATTTTGTGGTCGTATATTGGTATGACGTTGGCGTCGTCGTCGTCCGGCGTCGGCGTCGTCGTCGTCGTCGTCGTCCGGCGTCGTCCGAAGACACATTGGTTTTCGCACTCTAACTTTAGTTTAAGTGAATGGATCTTTATGAAATTTTACCACAAGGTTCAATACCACAAAAAGAAGGTTGGGATTGATTTTGGGGGTTATGGTAATAACAGTAAAGGAATTAGGGGCCAAAAAGGGGCCAAAAATAAGCATTTTTGTAACTTCCAGACATAACTTGTGTGTTAGTGTATGGATCTCTCTGACATTGTACCACAAGGTTCCATATCACTAAAGGAATGCTGGGATTGATTTTGGGGGTAATTGCCTCCAAATTTTAGGAATTAGGGGCCAAAAAAGGGGCAAAAAACAAGCATTTTTCTAGTTTCATGACAATAACTTGTGTGTAAGTGTATGGATCTTTCTGAAATTGTAATACAAGGTTCCATATCACAAAGGGAAAGCTGGGTTTGAGTTTGGGGGTAATTGCCCTAAACGTTTAGGAATTAGGGGCCAAAAAGGGGCCAAAAAACACATTTTTTTCTAGTTTCCAGACAATAACTTGTGTTCAAGTGTATGGATCTCTCTGAAATTGTACTGCAAGGTACCATACCACAAAGGGAAGGCTGGGATTGAGTTTGGGGGTGATGAATCATAATGGGGGTTCAAAAAATTTTGGGGGGGGATTTATTTTTTTTTTCCTTTTTTTTCTTTTTTTCCTTTTTTGTTTCTTTTAAAATTTTCCATTTTAAGTTGGTTATTTCTGATTTATATTTAAAATCAAATAATAATGATATGGTAGGAGATACACACCAAACAGGATGTGTAAATTATTATATAATAAGTATTGTGCAATAGCAAGAAATTTTCAATTGCACAGTATTGCACAATAGCAAGAAATCTTCAATTGCACAGTATTGCGCAATAGCAAGAAATCTTCAATTGCACAGTATTGCGCAATAGCAAGAAATATCCAATAGCACAATATTGCGCAATAGCAAGAAATTGTCAATTGTACAGTATTGCGCAATAGCAAGAAATATTTAATAGCACAGGATTGTGCAAAAGAAGATACTTCCTATAAATTGCTTATTTCTTGACCAATTTCAATGGGGTTTTATTCTTGATTTCATGGGGTTCTTTAATATGCTGAATCTAACCGTGTATTTAGTTTTTGGATTTTGGGCCCCGTTTTTAAATTGGTCCACATTGAGGTCCAAAGGGTCCAAAATTAAACTTTGTTTGATTTCATCAAAAATTGAATTATTGGGGTTCTTTGATATGCCGAATCTAACTGTGTATTTAGATTCTTAAATTTTGGTTCCGTTTTCAAATTGGTCTACATTAAGGTCCAAAGGGTCCAAAATTAAACTTAGTTTGATTTTAACAAAAATTGAATTCTTAGGGTTCTTTGAAAAGCTGAATCTAAACATGTATTTAGATTTTTGATTATGGGCCCAGTTTTCAAGTTGGTCCAAATCGGGGTCCAAAATTAAACTTTGTTTGATTTCAACAAAAATTGAATATATGGGGTTCTTTGATATGCTGAATCTAACCATGTATTTAGATTTTTGATTTTTGGGCCCCGTTATCAACTTTGTCCACATTGAGGTCAAAAGGGTCCAAAATTAAACTTTGTTTGATTTCATCAAAAATTGAATTCTTGGGGTTCTTTGATATGCTGAATCTAACCATGTATTTAGATTTTGGATATTGGACCATAATAGGTGAATGTCCAATTTAAAATTTTTAAGTTCTTAGACCACATTCAATCTGTGTTAGAAACCTATGCTGTGTCAAATATTTAATCACAATCCAAATCCAAAGCTGTATCAAGCTTGAATGTTGTGTCCATACTTCCCCCAACTGTTCAGGGTTCGACCTCTGCGGTCGTATCAAGCTGCGCCCTGCGGAGCATTTTATTTAAAAAATACAAAAACAAACTAAACAAAACAAGAAAACAGCTATATGCAACCATGTGTTTTAAGAAAAAAAATAATGCATAAAAGAAAAATTAAGTCATTGGAACAAAATTGCAAAGATCATAATGGATGAACTTAGATACAAAAAAAAAGACCTAGGTTTTAGATCCTTGTTTAGAGATGCAACTATTGATATATTTAGTCAAGCGTTATTGAAAAATTCCCTAGAAGTATACTTCTGCAGTAGTTTTGAAATACATCATTAATATTTAAAACCTTCATTGTGAATTTAATAGTAAATAAATTCCCTTTCACAGTGACACCTGCACACTCCTTTAGAATAATTCACAAATCTGTAGTTCCAGACAAGTAAATATGGTGTATATATTGGTTTATATTTTACAGGCAGTCAACACAGATAAATTGACAGCATTAGTAAACACAATCAATGGAAAAGAAGGAACTGGGTAATGATCAAATTTCTAATGTAAAGTTTTTATACGACCGCAAAAAATTTTTGGGATCGTATAATGGTATGATGTCGTCGTCCGAAGACACATTGGTTTCCGGACAATAACTTTAGTTTAAGTGAATGGATCTCTATGAAATTTTTTAAGGAGGTTCAATACTACAAAAGGAAGGTTGGGATTGATTTTGGGGATGATGGTCCTAACCGTTTTGGAATTAAGGGCCCAAAAGGGGCCCAAAACAAGCATTTTTCTAGTTTCAGGATAATAACTTGTGTATAAGTATTTCGATTGCTCTGAAATTGTACGACAATGTTTAATACCACAAGTAAAAGGTTAGGATTTATTTTAGGGGTTATGGGGCCAACAGTTTAGGAATTAAGATTAAAATGTTCCATATCACAAAGGGAAGGCTAGGGTTGAGTTTGGAGTTAATTGCCCTAATATGTAGGAATTAGGGACCAAAAAAGGGCCAAAAACAAGCATTTTTCTAGTTTCCAGACTAGAACTTGTGTTTAAATGTATGGATCTCTCTAAAATTGTACTACAAGGTTCCATACTACAAAGGAAAGGCTGGGATCAAGTTTTGGGGTTTTTGCTCCACGGGGGGTTTCAAAAAGTTGGGCGGGGGGATTTTTTTTTCCAATTTTTTTTAGAGGATTCATATTTTTTTTTCAAAATTTTTCACAAATTTTGAATTTTTGAAAAGTTTCAAGAAGAAATCTTCAATTGCACAGTATTGCGCAATAGATTTGTAAGATCTTTGACCACATTTATTTTGTGTCAGAAATCTATATTATGTAAAAATTTTTATCACTATCAAATTTCAGACAGTATCAAGCTTGAATATTGTGTCCAAATTTGTACCAACTGTTCAGGGATATGACCTCTGCGGTCGTATCAGGCTGCGCTGAGAAGCATTTTATTGTAATACTACTACTGTACATGGTAAACAAAATAAATTACCTCTGGTCAGTGTCTTCTACATTGGTAGACAAAGAGGATCACCAGCTGGGTTATTGGTTTCGGCACTTACATATATTTGCAAAGAGGAGTTAAACATGTTCAGCACTATTTCAAAGAGGAAACGCCTTGGTTGTTTCCGTTTTATACATGCACCTTTTTAGGGATATATATCTTTTTACCAATTTCAGACTACCAAAATGTACTTATTATCAACCATAGACACATGTCAACCTCTTAATCACTGTTTGTTATAAAAATTAAATAAATGGAGTATGTGTCGATGGGACAGATGCTCCCGCTTGCATATCAAGTTATAAAGGGATATAACACAAGAACGGTAAAAGTGACGCAACCCAAATAAGAACTTAAAAAAATCAGCAATTTTACCATTTGTAAAGGAGCATAACTCTAGAACGGTAAAAGTGACGCCACCCAAATTCAAACTTGATCTGTGTTTTATGGCAATAACAATTATTTATAAGTTTCATAACATTGGTTGAGGCAAACTAAAGTAAGAGAACAAAAACTAATTTTTGGGCGTACGTACGGACGTATGGACGGATGTACAGATGGACAAGGATGACACTTAATGATCCTCTGCTGCGGCGGGGGCATTAAAAAGATACCCTAGATTTGGCACCGCAAATTCTCAAAGTGACAAAAAACATTAAAAACAAAGATTGATAACCTAGAAGACTAGAAAAATGCACATTATATCAAGATAAACTTGTTTTGAACTCGACTCGTCCCTTTTATAGATAGCTTAATAACAAATGTACAGAATATATGTATCTATAAATAAAATTCGAACTTAATTTACTTTAATTTTCGGTTAAAAGCCGTCAAACCCAGCCATAACTATCATTACAATCTAACACACAACAGAGGATGCTCGAAGTGACTGATTGCTGCATCAAAGTACGTTGATACAGATATCATGCAAAATGTTGTTGTACATTCCATTAATTGTAATATGGACTGAAGGAATCTCATTATGGAAAAATGTTGTGCATGAAAGGATGTATATCAAACATATGAAAAAAAGTAAATCAATGATAATTGGAATGCAAAATATTATAATGTACCTGTGTGCTGTATTTTCCGATCCAAAAATGTACATCGAACAACAATTGTTCGTTTCCTGTTTCTTTGTATGTCTGGAATAAGATTTACATATATATTTGTCTGTTATATCACTAGAAGTGAAAATAAATAAATAAAGGAATTGAAAAATGTATCACCGTACAATTAAGATATTTTAGCATTTCTAATATCTCTATGAAAGTATTCGACCTTCTAATTATTTTTTTTCATAAATAATTCGTTTTCTTCTATATTGACAAAGAAAGATATACATGTACATCTAAACTGTGAAAACTTAATAGATCTAGCACTCTGTATACTTTGTGAATCATTTATTCAAACATCAGCGGACTTTTGAAATCTACAATAGATAAAGCAAAACCCGTTCAGACGTCATATTTTGCCTTATTTTAAAAACAAACAAATATTAGGAAAACGAAAATATAGTTTCACAGAAAAATTGAGTTCGCATCTGAATAACAATTTAGAACAGTTATGTAATAACGTGACGTGTTACTAAGTGTACTTACATTCAGTATGATATAAGAATCTCCGTCAAAAAATTTCCCATAATCTTCCTCTTGCCATTGTGTAACTTTGAATTTCTGAAATGAGCGTTAACACTTTAAAATGGCATTTGTGTTACCAATCATTTGGATATGAAAAACTAACTTTTTTCTTCCTAAAAACATCTTGCACGCTTATACTAGTATTATGGTAGGTTTCATTTATTTCTTAACTTTTATTTCGCTAGAACGTCGTTTGAAAAATAAAAAAAATCCAGCTTTATTTTACAATACATTGCAGAGTTTCATACAACTTTTACTTTCCAAACTTAAGGACAAAAAGCAAACAATTATGCCTAACTGTGAAATCGAATATACATACCACAATTCTCCAGATTTGGATACCTGGCTTCAAACCTGCTTTTTTCCAGGCTGGTTCATGCTCTGCAGATTCCTCTGAAAGGTGTAAAATATAACCTTAGTAATTAATATAGTGAAATTAAGGATATACAGAACTTTCAAACTTAAGATAAAATCAGGGCCGGTTATTTGAGATCTAGTCTGGTTATTTGTGTTGTTCGTCAATGATTTTATTCAGGCTTTTTGTGATAATATTATAGTCAGGTTATTTGTGATAATGCTAGAGTCAGGTTATTTGTGAAAATGCTGTAGTCAGCTTATTTGTGATGTTGCTTAATAGTCAGATTATTTGTGATAATTTTATAGTCGGGTTATTTGTGATGTTGTTATAGTCTGGTTATTTGTGATAATGCTATAGTCAGGTTTTTTGTGATGTTGCTAGTCAGGTAATTTGAGATCTAGTCTGGATATTTGTTAAAATGCTATAGTCAGGTTATTTGTGATAATACTATAGTCAGGTTATTTGTTAAAATGCTATAGTCACGTTATTTGTGATAATGCTATAGTCAGGTTATTTGTAAAAATGCTATAGTCAGGTTATTTGTGATGTAGCTATAGTCAGACTGTTTGTGGTAATGCTATAGTCAGGTTATTTGTGATGTTGCTCTAGTCAGGCTAATTGTGATAATGCTATAGTCAGGTTATTTGTGATAATACTATAGTCAGGTTATTTGTGAAAATGCTATAGTCAGCTTATTTGCGATGTTGCTATAGTCAGGTTTTTTGTGATAATGCTATAGTCGGGTTGTTTGTGATGTTGCTATAGTAAGGTAAGTTGTGATGTTGCTTGTCGTGTTATTTGTGATGTTGCTTGTCGTGTTATTTGTGATGTTGCTAGTCGTGTTATTTGTGTTGTTTGTTAATGATTTTACGCCATATCTCCTTGTTATTCTTATTTTCAGTACAAACATGCCGAGAACTATGTTTTATGAAATGAAAAAAAAAATCTGTTAAAGGACTATAGAGTGGCAAGGAAAACAATGCACCCATCAACATGAACTGAGGGTTGAACCGTCTATACTATCCACCGCTCATTAAATTAGTTGAATTAGTGATGTTACATGTAGACGGTATGCCAAGGCCGAAATAAGATCCGTCTTCTGACAACGATGAGGTAGATCTTCAAGGTACAGGGGTATCTTCAATATCAAATAAATCCAAAATATTTACTTTGCAACTACCTTTAGATTGCAACGATGATGGTTATACAAAAATGTTGATTACATTAAATTTAGTAAAAAGAGATAAGCTATCTCTGAGTAGTAGACGACGACTCCGTGATGAAAAACAAGAAAAGTAAGAGATCCAGTATCTATAACAGAAAATAGGTTATAATATAAAAGAATATTTCCTACAAAAAAATCGTTTTAAATATTTAGAAAAAAGGGGGTTCCATTCACTAAGCGTCTCTGTTTAGTATTGACAAGTTTGATGTATTTTCATAATACAAAACGTCGAAAACTCAAAAGTTTGTCGAATGTGTTCATGATTTAATGACACTTTAAAATATTTAAACTTTAATCAACTTTAATTGACATTTGTGTAACCAAGCCTAGCTGGTCATTATATGTTCTGTTAGGAGTTTGCTTTGTCTTTTTGTCCGATAATTTTAAGCCGATGTAATAATACAGATATAATAAAGAACACACTTATCAAATAGGCCAATCAATGAATGGTTGACTGGTTTTAATATAGGATTAACGAAAGTTGTTTCATTTTGTGTTAAAACAACCGTATTTGTCCTTCTTGTTTGTAAATCTAGTGATACGAAACAGTCAAAAAGTTTTCGTCTAGCCTATAACTATTTAATATACAGAACAATCCCTTCTATACAGGTACAGGTATAAACAATAATACTTCTGAAACCTGTATTGCAATGAATTGTATCGAGTATTTTTATTTGTAGGGTAGAAAGTCACATAAATGGTTCATTTATTAGTATTTTTTATGGCTTTGCAAGTCAGTAAGAGAACATCCTATTACACTTTTCCACACAAAAATACGCATTCATCATTCTGTGATTATTTCCTTATTTTTCATATTTCAAATTTCACACGATCATGTTATGTGGACATATATCCGCCTATTATAGATATCTAATCTTTATTGCAGTTATAAACAAAACCGATGAAAAAACACAAAAAACCAACATATACAAGTGGTTTTTTCCTTAAATAAAACACAATGTGCATAACATTCATGGACGTTTTAGTCCAAATATTTTTTCATCGCAGTAGGAATTATACTCGGACATTGTTTAGGCATGATCTAGGATTGTTATTTCAATTTCATTCCGTAAAACAACATAAATATGTACAGTGCAGTATTATTTTAAAGAGATACAATTAACAGAAAACAGGAAAATGTGGTCAATAGTCAGTACGACTGATTTTTGTATTATTATGCTTATAAATGTGTTTACACAGTCTTTTTAGAAGAAAAAACCTTTTATTTCTTTTGTTTTTATTACATTTGGGTATGTCTGCATAAAAAATGCGGAGGTAAATGCAATTTCTTTTCGATTTTTTAGTGCAGGACATTATAATATAAAATTATATCAATCTCCTATCTCTGATCTGTAGAATGAAATGCCAATTGGCGCAAAAGCAAAGCACTGTATATATTCTCACTGAACTTTCGACTTTTGCCCATCGGCATCTTTCGATCAGTAATATATTATTTACAAAACATTAATAATGTCTTTGTCGGGATATTTGAAAATAATCTTCAAATGTTTGAATCTTCCATATAGATTATATGATTAAAACATTTTGCGGTATTTCGGATCTTTGAAAGGCCTTAATGCTAAAAAATAAAAATGAGACGAAGTAATTTATTTCATGGTTATCAATCGTGTAGTTGTAATGAGCTAACACGTAAGCTTTTCTGAAAAGTGTGTCATTTTCACACATACAGTTTACACCAATAAGAAATTAAATCTAATCTCCTTTCAAGTATATAAATTGTTAGTTGGTGTGGTTCAATTTTTCCATAATCAATTTCATTTGGCGTACCTGTTTTCACATGAAGAGGGGAACTTCAGTTTTCAGATGGAAAAGATGTATTAAAAATTTCAAATGCACTGTTTTGATTAAATCATTTTTCCATAACTACTAAAACTTCGAATCCATACAGGGGAAGGGCTTAACAGTTTTACCAAAAAGGCCTACTTTACATATTATTGACAGGATGGACATTTTTACCTTTCTTCAGTACACTTTTATAGTTTTTCGGAAATATTTCCCAATTTTCCCTGATGAACCTATCTTGTTTAAAATGAGACTAATAAGTTTTTTTATACTAGGTAGAACTCTCCGTTACTTGGTTGTTATCCCTTTGTAAAAAGATCTTTTATGTTTTAGACACGTTTACTTTCAGTTTCCAGTATGTGTTAAAATGAATATTTCAAATTTGAAGATCATCGATTGGTTTGACTCTACATGTAAAAAAAATCATCAAAGATACAAGGCTTATAATTTTCTAAGACAGACGCGAGTTTCGTCTACATACATGTGCAACAGTATCGTCTACATACATGTGCAACAGTATCGTCTACATACATGTGCAACAGTATCGTCTACATACATGTGCAACAGTATCGTCTACATACATGTGCAACAGTATCGTCTACATACATGTGCAACAGTATCGTCTACATACATGTGCAACAGTATCGTCTACATACATGTGCAACAGTAAGGTCTACATACATGTGCAACAGTATCGTCTACATACATGTGCAACAGTATCGTCTACATACATGTGCAACAGTATCGTCTACATACATGTGCAACAGTATCGTCTACATACATGGGAAACACATGTGAAACAGTATCGTCTACATACATGGGAAACAGTAGTGTATCGTCTACATTCAGCTATACAAACGATTTTAGACAATTTATATGGAGGGACCGTTTCCGAGGTCAATAATGGCAATAAAAGATATTTCTTGTAAATCACTTTGCATTTGTATAATTTGATATGATTACTTATACCCTTCCGTTTGCAATCTGCAACACCTCCTCTTTTAATTTCCCGCCCTGATCATCATCGTACTTCGAGAAGGATATGTTTATTTCACAAGTTCCGAAAAGTACTTCCGATAAAACAGCAAACACATTAAAATATGTACGTTAACATTAACAATACCATTTGTCGATTATTTTAAGTATCACTTTTAATGTACTGTGATCATATAATTTCCCCTCTACCGTAGAATCTAACATTTACTTTTTACTTGGGTCAGTTTGTAACAAATGTTGAGCAATATTTATTTTGCAATTACAGGTCACCGTAACTATTATGGCCTTCAACAATGAGCAAAACCCTTGTCGTATAGTAAACTAAAAAAGGCCATGGCATAACATGTGAATGTGCAACAACTCAAAAGTGAAAACATATGCACGATTTAACCTAATAATATTACACCAACACAATAATGGCTTTGGACGCGCAAATGAAGGCTGTGGCGTGGTTAATCATTTTTGTAAGCGTTAAATTTTCCAGTAACCTGAGACGATGGTGTAACAACACAACATTAGAACAAACTGTAAAAAGCAGTTGAAAAGGGTTCGACTCAAACCCGGTAATAAACAACAAAAATATACACAAAATAATACAGGAGACACAAAGTACCGATCAAAAAACGCTCGGAGTTTAGCAAAGTTAGTTTAAATAGAATTGGGAATGGAAATGGAAATGAGGAATGTGTCAAAAGAGGTAATAACCTGACCAAAGAGCAGAAAACAGCCCAAGGCCACCAATGGGTCTTCAGCTTCAACTGGCCCTTAAACAATAATGTATATTGGTATTAGTTCAGCGAAATGGACGCCACACTAAACTCCGAAACATATGAATGAACCAAAATTGAAAAAACACACAAGACTAACAAAGGCTAGAGGTTCCCGATTTGGGACAGGCGCAAAAATGCGGCGGGGTTAAACATGTTTTGTGAGATATCAACCCTCCTCTATACCTCTAGCCAATGTGGAATAAACAAACACACAGCAATACGCCGAGTTAAAATCAGTTTAAAAGAAGTCTTAGTCTGTTCCCTTTCACAAGCTTTATACAACTCAATATGCCTATCCCGTTTACTTTCATAATCTGTGTACATCTCAAAGCCCAGTTTCAACTTAAACGGTTCAAGCTCGATCAATACATGTTAAAAAAAAAAGACGCGAGTCATACGCAACTATACTAAAATGCGACACAAACTAAAACCAAATCTAGGGGACAAAATATGGTCTTCAGCGATAGTCAAGAAATTCACACCAGTACTGTTCAGGGCAGTTTATAAAGCTTTGGTCCAATTAACATTTAGACCTTTCAAGACTGTTTGAGTGAACTTCAATTCAGTAAAGTACATAAATGGTATGTTCAAACTTTTCAAGATGATGCCTTCAAATAAGAAGTCTGTTTTCCCTATACCATTCAAGATAATTTAAGTAGATTTTTTCAATTGACATCATCATGGCGTGAAATATAAATGACTGTTTTGTAACAGAGTTAGCTTATATGCATTTAAGGTGCAGACAGACTTACTTTTGACTTGTTTTTCTGTATCTGAGCCAAACAAGGCCAAGTTAGAATCCTTCCAGTCGTACTGTTTTGGTTTCACTAAGGCTAACAAATAGAAATGATTTAAATTAATGTTTTCATAAATTTTCCAGTTCCCTACCAGTAACCTATGCATCTCAAAATAAATATATATATCTGGTTTCTTTTTCGTTACATATTAGTCCGAGATCGATCTGACGTTCGTCGGTCTGTTTTAGGGACTGGTTTAGCTGTCTGGCATCAAGAGTAGTATAAGTAGTATTCGACATGAATGAAAGATGTTGAGTATATGTCAGTGAGATGGCAAACCAACGACACATTGGATTAGGCATATGCGCACATAATTGAAATGAATTGATTTGGTGTATGACATTAAAACACATAGGCGGAAATGAAGTTTTTCTTTAGCCGTAAGTTTAAATTTCGGACCGTGGAATAACTAAATGTACGTAAAATAATTCATTGTGAAAGAGCACTAAACTCATATTACACTATAAAACACAGATACACGCAAAATAATACTAAATAAAACCATATGGTAAAGAAAGTTCACAATTACTGAAAACAAGTTCAAAGTTCTCAACCAGCTGATCAAGTTATATTTGTTTCAGTTTGCTGACAGATAAAAAAAAAAAAAATTTAAGCCCAAATACCTTACCCATTTTTGTTTCTCTTCCTATTCGTTAGATCTCGTATCTGAAACAAACAAAAATTATTAAAGAGGAGGATGTTTGTCAATGTTTCCGGGATTAATACGTTATTAAAAAATCATTTTATTTGATTTTATGTCACGTATTGATCTTGACGGTTAACCTAGGAAGTCAATCGCACATGATGTGAAATAATGTCAGTGACAAGGATGCAGTGTTTTTTCAAAGTTATCTTACAACTCTGCTTTGGCATTATGCATTAAAGGAGGTGTGGGTTTAAGTCGATGAAGCAGCGACCCAAATAAGCATAACTGACATCTAGATCTCATAATAGAGCTTTCAACAATAGATAGGTGTTTCTTTACAATATATCAAGCTCTAAATCGACTCTAGTAAAAAAAAAAGATTGTGAAAAATAAACAAAAACTTTAAACTCGGGTAATGTTATTTCTTTTAACATTTATGAATAACTTTATCAATGCAAAATTCGCATTAAAGCCCACATGTGAAATATTTATCAAAACAGTGATATAAAAAGAACGACATATAGATGCTTCTCTATCTATGTACAGGCAGATTACAGTAACTTGGTTAGTTGGTTTTTTTTTAATTTGTATCCCAAGTTTCCCTTTTCCATCTCGATCGGCAACATAGAGAATTCACTTGAATTGTTACTCAGTCAAACTGTACTACAATTATGGATAATTTGTAGACCGACGCCATATCGATTGCTTCCCCTTGTGCCATTTATTAGCATTGTTAAACTGAAACCAATATTTAAAGTTTTCCATGAATGTTCAATCTGTTTCTGTTTATTTGATAATATTATATAAATAACCCGTAAGATCGACGACGGTTTTATATTTAATAAAGTAGATATATGCAATTCGATTCGCTTTTCTGGCGTTTCATAAAAGTCAAGCTACTGTAACTCTTTTTTCTTTCAAAATCTAGAAACAGGAAGTTTTAACTCGTATTACGTATGTCACAAAATTCGTAAGGGTTCCGCGGAACCCAGTGTCTCGCCTACTTTTACAGTTAATCGCAGGCTCAACAAAAATGAGATGAGGAAAAAAATTAATAAAAATATTCCTCTCGATACAATTTTTTTATTGTAAGAAGCTTCTGTCCAAGTTTGGTAAAAATCCAGGATAGTTTATGAATCTAATAAATGTTTTTAAAAATTTAACTGCAGACTGTATGTAATGTTAACTGGAAGAAAAACTAAGTCAATTTATAAGTAAAATATGGATGAACAAGTACAAAATTTTAATAAAAATTTCCTTCTAGATACTAGCTTTTGATCATAAACAAACTTCTGTCCATGTATGGTACAAATCCAGGATAGTTTAAGAAAGTTATTAAAATTTTAAAAACTTTAACCACAGAGTGAATGTAATGTTTCCTGGCAGAAAAACTAAGTCCATTTTTAAGTAAAATACGGAAAAACAGGAATTTTTTTTTTTAAATTTACTTCTGGATACTATCTTATGATCATAAACAAGCTTCTGTCCAAGTTTGGTAGAAATCCAGGATAGTTTGAGAAAGTTATTAAAATTTTAAAAACTTTAACCACAGAGTGAATGTAATGTTTCCTGGCAGAAAAACTAAGTCCATTTATAAGTAAAATACGGAAAAACAGGATTTTTTTTTTTTTTTATAAAATTTACTTCTGAATACTATCTTATGATCATAAACAGGCTTCTGTACAAGTTTGGTAGAAATCCAGGATAGTTTAAGAAAGTTATTAAAATTTCAAAAACTTTAACCACAGAGTGAATATTTGTGGACGCCGCCGACGACGGAATGTAGGATCGCTATGTCTCGCTTTTTCGACAAAAGTCGAAGGCTCGACAAAAATGGCTGAAGAATTACAAAACTGATGTTTGAGAATAGCGGTTGGTGTTTGAGCATTTTGGCATTTGCTTTATTGTTTTTTCATGTCTATGTTTGTTATGGTATATATTGAGTAGTTTACTTTCTGAAAGTAATGCCCGTTGCATCTGGTACCAAGGTGGGTCGAACTGTTTTCAACGACAAAAAGATGTAAGGTTAGATGACAGGGAGTGTGAACAGGTGAACTGCGTATAAAACACAGAGAAACTATGCAACAAAACTTACTAAACAGTCAATAAATAAATACTTCCTAGAACCGTGCACAGCCCTAAGTCGAAAGACTTTTGCCAACTGTAAGAATTTCTAACAAACAAAGGATGTACCAGCCTAAAAGAAACCATACTTTACGAAGAAAGGAAAATCATAACAAACCAACAAGATATATTTGAGATATTTAACAACTTTTTTGTAAATGTAGCCAAAAATATTGGTAACAACAGCACACAGGTTAACGAAAAAAGAGTATAGAAGCCATCACACAAAAATACTCGGATAGGTCAACATCGAATGAAATGATTTTCCAACCTGTAGATGAAGAGTTAGTATCTAAGAATATAAGTAAAATAAATGAAAAAAAGGCGACTGGTATATAGATGGTATATCACCAAAACTACTACACTATGCAAAACATGATGTGGTTAAACGTAAATTTTTCAATATCTAATTCTATTTTTCCAGACTCATTAAAAATTTGTCAATTGGCGCCTTTTCACTCTGGAATCTGTTATCAAACCCTTAGAGGAAGATAGTAACTCTCTTATATCATGGTTCTCATCCAACAAAATGGAAGCAAACCAAGTAAAATTCCAGACAATCGCAATAGGCTTAAACACATTCACATTCTACCTTACAGCTCTTTTCATAATGCTAGCAAGACAAAGGTTTGTTTGACTTGCTTGCTTTGTTTGTATAAATGTTTGCTCAAGCATTGTAATTAAGATTGCCATCTACAAACAATATAAGTAGGCGGAGTTAAACTTGTGTTTAGGTAAATTTGATTATTTAATAATGTCCAATCAAATTTAAATATAATGTATACAAGTTTAAATCCGCCTTTTTATGTTGTTTTCAGATGTCAATCTTAATTATAATGCTTGAGCAAACATTGATACAAACAAAGCAAGCAAGCCAAACAAACCTTTGTCTTGCTAGCATTATGAAAAGAGCTGTAACAGAATAAGTATTCAGTGTGATGATGAGGTGAGACTTCTTGGTGTGAGCAAATTTCAAAACAAACATCTCAAACATTTGTAAAAAAGCTGCACGACAACTAAATCAAAAACTAAAAACTAAATTAAAATACAGATCCTGTGTTCAAGCTTTGAAAACAAGACAAGACCGAGCACTAAGATTTATTAACGAAGACTTCAAAAGTTCTTACAACACTCTACTTGAACAATCTAAACTACCAGCACTAGAAATCCAAAGGATGAGAAACATAACATTAGAGACATATAAAATAGTAAATAAATCAAGTCCGGATTTTTTTACATACTTTTATTACCATCAAAGAAAATGCATATACTTAAAGGTAGTAAGCTGATATACCACGACCGAACACAACAAGGTGTGGTAAGAATAGCTTTGGTTACGAGACAGCAAGATTATGGAACTCCTTGCCTAATGAAACAGGGATTGTATCAACTTTTAACCAGCTCAAAAATTTTATTCTGGTGTTTTTCAGAAAATTGTATCTGTAACCCATGCAAATAATGACATTCCTTGTTGCCCCGTAGCTAAACTTTAAAGCCAGCTTGAGCTTTAAGTATCTTCATTTGTCGTTTTTTTATTTTAAAACTTGATATGTAATTGTTTGCTTTTTAGCTATAACTAATAAGCTATTAGTGCTTTATATTTGCATGTGTGGTTTGTATTGACACCTTGTGTTTAATTGTTTGTATGGTTTTTTTTATTTGAACATGATGATCTGCTCTTTATATTGCATGTGCTTTGTCTGTAATGATATGCCTTTAATGTGTTTTATATGTATATGTTGATTTGCTTTATATGTTGCATGTGCTGTGTATTTATTGATATGTGCTGCTTGTATTGATAGTATGAGCTGCATTAGTATCTGTTACTATTCAATGATTAGTCCTGTTGTTATTATATATCAGTCGGTTAACAGGTTGGAGAAGATCCTCATAAATGGGAACTATCACCATTTATAAGTATTATATCCAAAATCCTGTATCAATTTACACTGATAAAAAATTGAATTTGTATTTCATCATAATGGCTGTCAATTTTGTATTTCATCATAAAGGCTGTCAATTTTGTATTTCACCATTATGGCCGTCAGGGTGGCTGTCAGTTTTGTATTTCATCATAATGGCTATCATGGTGCAATATTCACATACATAGCAATATTTTTCCATTTAAGACCATTGTTCAAACAAGAACTGATTACAAAGATAATGGCCTCCGAAAATCCCACTTTTTGAAGGCTATGTATTCTCTTTTATCCAGATGATATTTCAATCATGGCGTTTATGGTAAATCGTGTTATTATACAGTTATATGAATATATATGTTTTATGTTATATGAATGTTTGTGCCATTACAGCTAATATATTGAAATCCAAAGTCTATGTTTTTATCACTGAAAATTGAAATCCGTTTTGGGTATATGATATTTCCCTACCTGTTGAAGAGCTATAAAAAGCTCGTTTCTATGTTGATTGTATACTAAGTATATAATAAACTGTTATCACAGAGATATGTCTCGCTTTTTTGTAATTTCGATAATGCAAATGTTGAAATTAAAATAGCAACACTTTAACATGTAAGTTTTGCAAATATTCAAAGTCAATAAACCATGACTGAAAGTAAATGGCTAAACAAGCTCCTTGGAAATGAGATGTGCCAATGCTAATACAACTGCATACCAAATACCATTGACTTATCATAAGTAGTTCTCTTTAAACAAACATAAACACAAACTAGTACATGTAAACTAAGCAAAATTTCAAAGTCAATTAACCATAACTGAGGGGGCGGGGTCAAATAATCTCCATGGTAATGAGATGTGCCAATGCTAATACAACTGCATACCAAATATCATTGACCTACCATTCGTGGTTCCCAATAAACCGACTTAATCACGAACTAATACATGAAAACTAAGGAGAAGTTTCAAAGTCAATAGACCATGACTGAGGGGGCGGGGCCAAATAATCTCTAGGGAAATGAGACATGCCAATGCTTATACAACTGCATACCAATTATCATTAACTTACCACTAGTGGTTCCCCATAAACTGACCTAATCACAAACTAATACATGAAAACTAAGCAAAAATTTCAAAGTCAATAGACCATGACTGAGGGGACAGGGCCAAATAATCTCCATGGTTATGAGATGTGTCAATACTAATACAACTGCATACCAAATATCTTTGACTTACCACTAGTGGTTCACCATAAACTAGACCTAATCACAAACTAATACATTGTTGACGCCGCTGCCGCCGCCGACGCCGGAAACAGTATACCTATGTCTCGCGGCTTTTTGACTCCGTCAAGCGAGACAAAAACCTGACTTTAAATAAAGATTACTTACTTTCTGACAGTTTTAATACCTTTTCTATTATTACTTTCTGTTTAAAAAACACTATTTAGAGGCTCTTGTATACCGGCAATTGCTTTCCAATCTATAAATTAGCCTACATGAATGACGGTCTTCTAACAGAATTGCACCAATCACTTAAATGGGATATGATGACCCGTTTGGGGAAATAATATCTCAGATTGCGTTAAAATTTACAATTTAAAACGTTACGAATTGATCGAAATCATACTTAAAAGCGTATGTGTTTGGATCAATAGTAGCAACTACTTAAACGTTTGGTTAAAAATTGCAAAATTATTCCTCAGAAAATCTATATAACCTAAAATTTCCGGAGGGATCTATCTCACTAAATTTGTTCCGCATAACAGAAATTCCTCTGGAAACTTTGTTATAACAATGCTATAATATTTGTTCCTGTTTGAATAATATTATGTACCCTTTGTTCCGTTCGGAACAAATACTGTTAAGATTTTTTTAGTGGAAATAATATTCCAGAATATTTGTTCCGTTTGGAACTAATATAACGAAAGAACTTATATTTTATGACAAGGTATCCAGATAAGTTGCTTTCGATAAGTTGTTGTTTATCTTTTTAATATTTTCCCCAATGAAAGCAATATTTTAAGCACAGCAAACTTATCGTATTTTGGATATTTTATTCCATTTGGGTAATTACTCTCAACTTCAAATACATGATCTTCGGTTTAACAATTTTCATAATGTATCAGGAAATATAAACAAAAAAGAAGTTAGCACTGGCACCATTATGGTGACCACTTGTTCCATATGAAAATCAATAAACTGAGACAGAGACTTATAATACTTATAGGTCTCTGACTGAGATAAGCATTGTGATCTAATTGATTAAAGCATACCAAAATGTGCATCCAGCGTACTTACAGTTTTGATTCCGTTGGACTTCTGATGTCAAAATCTAAATACGCCAATATATACAACTGACAATTGCTCAATAGCAAAAAGGTTGTTTCGAAATGTTACAGAAAATCATTCAATGCGTGCACTATGAACCAAAACAAATCATCCCACAGGTAAGATATTTAAAAAGTTACCTGTGAAAAGTATCTGAACAGGTCAAGGTATTGGGTTATTTTTAAAAAGTATTCATGCTCAATTTGAATTGTGATTATTTGTCATTTTGTGTTTGTTTTAACATGTACATGTTTACAAAATGTGTTTAAAGAGTAATGTATCCTTACAAATTCGAATGTAAGGCATGAGTAAGACTTGTTAAATATAAACAGGATGTTAACTAAATGTGGTTTTAAACGATACTTTTAATTTTTAATTATCATTTGTTACATATAGCGGTTCAATCAATATCCTATTTTCCAGTTCTAACGGATTAAATTTTCTGCGAAAAGTGATTCATATACATTATTCAAATGTGCATTCATGCATTGTCATACATTGTATAAACCAAATATTTACTCGGAATTGAGATCTAAAAATCTAGAAGGAATTTTCGAAAAATCGGAAATGTAATTGAACAATAGATATAATCTGGCCGGGACTATTATATTAAGATGTAATGAATGATTCAATACAATCAAGAATGCTATCATAGACACCAAGTTGTCACTGCAGTACACCTTTTCTTTATTATTCACATGCTTTGAATTCTCGTGTTTATCACAAAATAACTGTTTTAAAGTCTATTTATAGTACACAAAAATCGCAACTGTCTATATTAAAAGAACTCTCCATCATTATGTGCCACACTTAATAAGAGGTAGGTCAAATTTCCCCAGAGTTGATTTCGCAGCAGACTGATATTTTCAAAAAGTCTCCAAATCTTACTTAAATACCTAGTGTGTACTTTGAGGTTATAATGGCTTATTTCTAAACACGAACAAAGTAAGAACGCCTGAAGATAGCTCAAACCACAATTTTTACAGGTTTTGGCAAACTTTGAGTATTCATCCAAAAAAATGCTTAATCAAACTGACCGAAATTCTATTTGAAGCAAAATTGAAAGCTACATATTTTTTTCAAGTTAAGGTCGCCTGGGTTAGCTTTCAACCAATTTCCAGGCATAGTAAACCTCTTTTTAAAATCAGGTTCTTTCAACCCTCTGGACCAATCACTACAACCATCTTTAGGGTGTGATTACACGGAAAGGTCTACATGGGCTATCGTTACTATAAATACGATATACATGTTTAAAAATAGTATTGGAATGTTTACGGACGAACTAAATTTATAAAGAATTAATTCTTTTCTTATCACAGGGTTGATACAAAAGTATGGTCATATAACAGGGGGGATCCAGCCATTTTTAAAATGGGGTTCCAACCCAGGATAAAAGGGGGGTTCCAACCATATGTTCCCATTCAAAAGCATTGATTTTACATTTTTTTGAAATAAACCAAGGTTCTAATTGCCTGAGGCAAAGTTTACCTTATATGAATTCTTTTTATTTATAGATCCCTTGCTGTAAAATATTTTGGTTTGAGCGTTCCTAGAAAATCGCTTCAAACGCAATAACTTTATAAAGTGTTGTTTTCATTTAATAACACTGAGTGGATACCCATGCTGGTGGCCTCACTGTTAGTCCCGGAGGGTAGTCAGTGCTTCGTTACTGACATGATTCATAACATTCTTATGAATTTGGCTATATTTGTAGGTATATATAACGTTTTTGCGTACTTACATCGCTTGCTTTCAAATATTTTGCTTATTACGACCTTTGCAATGCAATCTGAATATACCATGAAAGACAAGCCTAGGTATACAGTTTTTTTTTCAGAATAAGGTTCCAAAGCGTCTTTTATTGGATTTCTGAAATAGTTTTTTTTTCAGAATAAGGTTCCAAAAAGCATACTAACATGTTTGTTTTTGTCAGAATTATTACTGTAACCTACAGGTGGGTGTTAATGGGGTTTTAATTAATTTACTTAGCACAGGGACAGTCTATACTAAAGTATAGACTGTCCCTGCTTAGCAGGATCTTTGTTGTGAATTTATTTTTCTTCCTTTAATGGTTTTGAAATTGCTCCGTAATTAGTTTCTGTTTAATATGAATGCACTAGAAAGGGGTATTGCAAATTATGTAACGCAAATCAAACATGTAATTCACAGAAATGAGAAATGAAAAAGGTTTATAGACGAAATTCTATCTTTATGTAATGCATTGTTTACAAACATTGAATAGTTCACTGTTGGAACTAATTTATTAATGTGTGAAATTACAGACATATAATACAATATTATTACAGACATATAATACAATATTGTATTATATGTCTCTGGTGAAATATAACCAAATTTAAACATCCTATTTCTCTTTTTATCTAAAGATCGAGGATCGGGAGAGGATGTCTCCTAGGTTTTTTTGTTGTTGTTCTGAAATATTAAGCTTTATACAAAATGTAAACGCCATTACACTCAGCAGACTAGGATTCCGTCTCACAGACAAGGGAAAAAAATGGTAAAAGCAGCAACAAACCTGATAAAAACATACACACTGTTAGTGTATATATAATTTTCATTATTGTGTCCTGATTCCGCCACTTTGTAAAGTAATTCATTCATGCCATTCAAAGCATCTTTACTACACCGATGAATAAAAAATGGACCAGCTTGAAGTCTCAGTGCACAGTATTTTGAAGATGATAATTGTATGTGCATATTCGTGAATTAATCTGTTGTTTGTAAACTTGTGCATTCAAATTCTTGGATAGGAAAAATTCTTTTTATAACATTAATAAACATTGGCTTTTAATGTAATCTGGGACATAGTATACTATTCCAAGATGTAATTAAAGTAGAAAATTCAAGGAATTTCTTTTTCTGTGCAGTGCACTTTCTCACTTCGTTACATGCAACTTCGTTGAAATTACCTATTGTTGAATGACACCAGATTGAAAATACAGGATGAATGTAGAGAAAAGAGGCATGGATAAAAAGTTTATTAAAGATATTGAAAATTAAAGTTTTTAAGCACATCAAGATTTCACACATATTGAAAAACAGGAAGAAAATAAAATTGACAATGGAAATGGGGAACTTCTTTGCAGATGTCCAACAGATCCAAAAAGTTATCACACATTTCTGCAAAGCTGCTGACTAAATATGAAGTCATTCTGTTCATTAGCTCTTGAGAAAATATTGTGATGCAAATATTTGTTGGATGAACAGACTACATGTATGTGAATGCTAGTGTGGGGGTATTAAAAATTGTTCCTTTGGGGGTCTTTAAATGCAGAGGCTTCAACCAATGTTACAATTCATAGAGATGGCTTGACAACCATCTTTTATAAAAAAAAAAACAAAAACAAGGAATGAGCTGTCAAATTGACAGCAAACTGGGTTTTCTTTATTTTGAAAGGTGCTTTCAGGCTTTTTGACCTGACACACTCTATGCCTATTTTCCAATCTATCAAGAACCATAACTCCTCAGATGAGGATCCAGGATTTCCAAAAAAAGTAAGGGGGGACAAACTAGACAACATTTGGAGTGGAACTGTATTAACCATAAATGTAGCTCAATAAAGGGGGGACTCCCTCCCTTAAATCTACCTCCTCTGCTCCTGAACAGCAAAAATGAAAATCCATGATATCAAACTTGACCACCATTTTTTCATCAGTAACAGCATATTAAAGTTTGAAGAGCATCGGTTGAAGAAGTACATAATTGCACGGAAACATCATAAAATGCCATTTTTCAATCTATCAAGAACCATAACTCATTGAAGACAAATGACAAAATCATTAATATCTACCCCAGTTCCATTTTTCCATCAGTAACAATATATTAAAATTTTAAAACCATTGGTCAAGTGGTTCAAAGTTATTGCATAGAAACGATAAAAAGTGCCATTTTTCAATAGAATAAGGACCATAACTCTGAACAGTAAAAGTGAAAATCATCAATAATAAACTTGACCTCCATTTAGTCATCAGTAACAACATATTACAATTTGAAAACCATAGGTAGAAGGGTTCATAAGTAATTGAACAGAAACGACAAAAAGTGCCATTTTTCAATAGATCAAGAACCATAACTCTGAACAGTAAAAGTGAAAATCATCAATATCCAACTAGACCTCCATTTTGTCATTAGTATCAACATATTAAAATTCGAAAAGCATTGGTAGAATTATTCATAAATTATTGCATAGAAACTGTTGGCAGCCGCGTGCCTGCCCATCACCCACCTGCCAAAACAACTTTAGAGAACAACAAATCAATGATTTATTAATGTCAGAGGACCCCTTGCTTGTCAAAACTTGATAAGATATTTTTAGTTGACAACATTCAAGCAATACATTCCTGGGACAAAAAGTAAATATTCATTGTCTACTATACTTGTCAGCTTGTAGAGATTATTCAGTTATTCAGATTATTATGTCACAAAAGTCTTACTACAAGATCACCGAATCAAGAATTTATCAGATATTTAATACTTCAATTTTGTATCTTGGCATTTTTGTATGTATAAATTCACAGCCACATCTGGTATGATTATGATACAGTTTAACTACCCTAACAAAAGGGTAAATAGGCTGTTAGGGATAAATACATACACTGCTACATTCTGCATAATCATGATAATGTTGAATACCTTTACAACTAAATCTTGATTAGTGTTGTTAAATATTTTTAGTTCTAACTTATGTCAAAGTGAAACTGTTTACCACTTTTAGCAGAATTTTAAATTAAAAAAAATGTTTTTTTACCTACAGTTTACTAAACAGTAGATTCTTGTTCTGTTTTATAGCTATTTAAATTATGCAAGTGTTATTATGTGTATTGTTTATGAATATACGGTAGCATATTCATATATTGTATTCATGTGAATGTACTTATCAAGAAGGTAAGATTCTGAAAGCAGGTGAATATACTTCAAGAAAGGACTGAACAAATTTTAACTTAAATTGTTTATTTCTGTAAATTTTTGTTTCAAAAATACAGCACCAAATTGCAATGAAACAACAGATTACAAACTTACTTTGCATAGACAAAATATTTTTTCAGGATAAACTGGTTTTATATACATCTACTGTCAACTTTGAAATTAATTTACCAACTCAACAAGCCTTTGAAAATGGATACTGGCTAATTTCATGACAATTCTATGTTTAAATGTATGTTAAGGTTTTTAAAATCTAATAAAGGATAAAAATATCTAAATTATCATTACCAATTAGCTACAAGACATTGTTTAATTAAGTTGCAGTATTAAATGCAATAAAGTTTCTCAATACATACTTCAAATTCCATACATGTGCAAATGTTTAAATCAAACATTTAATTCACAGAAATGAGAAATAAGAAGATTCATAAACAATCTATTTGTAGCGCACTGTTATCAAAAACAAAATATGTATTTCATCAATAATTCTAAATAAATCTGAAAAATAATAATACATGTAAGTCTTATCTCAAACACCATTTTGACAGACAAAAGATCTATTTTATTTTTTTCTTCAAAAAAGTACAGAAATGAACTTCCCACTACTAATTACTACTATTAAATCATATTGCACTATTGAATTAATACAAAAGTAGAAATAAATAATCATAAAAAAAAGTTTGTTACAAATAACTGATATTCACATCTCTAATGCATTTCTAATATTCTTTCACAGTAGTTTAGTTTCATTTAAATGACGAAAAAACTATTTAATTGTCAGTAGATGATTGGTTCATATAAAAGATAAAACATTGAAATTCATTAATCTTTACTTCTAAAGTTAAAATAATGGCAAGTATTGAAAAATTAAACAGAATATATATTTTCCAATTTAGTTTTTCTGTAAATTTAGATTCTTCTGATCAGTAAGATACATATCACAATATATAAACACAGGTAGAATGCGTAGAAATGTGCACAAATTTGGTCCAGTAGTAAATAATAAAAAAAAATAACTAGAAAACAAAACAATAATAAAGTCAATGTAAGAGCAGCTGTTCTTCAAAGACAAAGCCTAACAAAAAAATGTTGTATTAAGAGTCAAGTGTAAATCAGAGAAATATGCATGAACATTTTGGATTGCATATATTAGAATCTTAGCAGAAAAAGCCTTAAATTGCTACATATTTCTGCCATTTATATGCATACAGTTAACTAAAACAATGTTACAACAACAAAATAGGGTAAGCAAATGTATTTTACTTTTATATGTAAATAATGATTATAACAAACATTAATCATAATACCTCTTAAGGCCTAACATGTCACATCAACTATATAAGATTGATTACAACTGATGGAAGGAGCTCAGGTATGATACCTCTTAAGGCCTAACATGTCACATCAACTATATAAGATTGATTACAACTGATGGAAGGAGCTCAGGTATGATACCTCTTAAGGCCTAACATGTCACATCAACTATATAAGATTGATTACAACTGATGGAAGGAGCTCAGGTATGATCCCTCTTAAGGCCTAACATGTCACATCAACTATATAAGATTGATTACAACTGATGGAAGGAGCTCAGGTATGATACCTCTTAAGGCCTAACATGTCACATCAACTATATAAGATTGATAACAACTGATGGAAGGAGCTCAGGTATGACACCTCTTAAGGCCTAACATGTCACATCAACTATATAAGATTGATAACAACTGATGGAAGGAGCTCAGGTATGATACCTCTTAAGGCCTAACATGTCACATCAACTATATAAGATTGATAACAACTGATGGAAGGAGCTCAGGTATGATTCCGGTAGAATAGCTGGGGCCTTTCAAAAAAAAACCCTTATTAAGGACAGGGGTGCATTCCCAAAAATGTAATGTTCCCAAACCCACTCATCAAAGTTTGAATCTTTATTATATGCACATCACTTACATGTCCATTGACTTATTCAATTCTGAGTATACCCTATACAGGAAGTAGAATCCAATAAAACAAATGTGTAAATGATTGATGACAAAGTTAAGATTCAATCAAGGATATATATAAAAAAAAATCCAAATAAAGGTCTTGCTATACAAAATTCCCATATGACCTGATGAGGGCCCATTCTATACATTGGTAAAATCATTCCTGGAGATACATTCCTCAAACTTTTGTGACAATCTACTAGTAATCAGGATGGATCATGTCTGACATCATATAAATATAAATTTTCAAATTAAATAGTCCTGCTCATGTAATGTTGAAATAAATAATCCTTGAAAAATATATTAATGAACAATAAAATTTCTCATCCTAAATATAAGTCTTAATAATAACCTTATGTTAGTTTTTGAGACAAAACATGTTATGCCCATATCTTAGAAAAGGGTGGTTAACAACAAACAATAATTTATGTGCTAACTAATGCAAAAGCATCTATATTGTGGTATATTGTTTATACAGTGGCAAGAGTTTATGCTGATAATGCTACTTCAATTCTGTCTTTTCCTACTTTTTCGCTGACAACAGAAACTGGTTTATAATGACGAGCTTTGTCCATCAAGTATTTCTGCAATTACACAAAAATGCTATATAGATAATTGTGTTGGGTTTAAAAATATGTCATACTAACATATCTATTAACAAATTTTTACTTATAAGGCTTTATTTAATTGTCTGCTCTAATATGATGATTATGGACTTTTCGCCTCAATATAAGACATTCAAATATGAAAAATTATAAGCTAGTTAAATGAATTTGTGAAAAAGATTGTCATGAAGGCATGCATCATAAAATTTTTCTAGTTAAAAGTAACATTAATTTCATTGCTATATGAATTTATTTCATTTGAATAATAAAATGCTCCGCTGGGCGCAGCTTGATACGACCTCAGAGGTCGAACCCTGAACAGTAGGGGGAAGTATGGACACAACATTCAAGCTTGATACAGCACTGAATTTGGGTTGTGATTAAATATTTGACACAGCATAGGTTTCTGACACAGAATGAATGTGGTCTAAGAACTTAAAAATTTTTAATTTACCTATTCAAACAATATCATTATTATTTGCTTTTATATATAAATCAGAAATAACCAATTTAAAATGGAAAATTTTAAAGAAAAAAAAAGGAAAAAAAGGAAAAAAAAATCCCCCCCCCCAAATTTTTTGAACCCCTTTATGATTCATCACCCCCCAAACTCAATCCCAGCCTTCCCTTTGTGGTATGGTACCTTGCAGTACAATTTCAGAGAGATCCATACACTTGAACACAAGTTATTGTCTGGAAACTAGAAAAATGCTTGTTTTTAGGCCCCTTGTTTGCCCCAAATTCCTAAACGTTTAGGGCAATTGACCCCCAAACTCAAACCCAGCTTTCCCTTTGTGATATAAAACCTTGTAGTACAATTTCATAAAGATCCATACACTTACACACAAGTTATTGTCCTGAAACTAGAAAAATGCTTGTTTTTTGCCCCTTTTTGGCCCCTAATTCTAAAAATTTTGAGGCAATTACCCCCAAAATCAATCCAAGCCCTCCCTTTGTGGTATGGTACCTTGCAGTACAATTCCAGAGAGATCCATACACTTGAACACAAGTTATTGTCTGGAAATTAGAAAAATGCTTATTTTTGGCCCCTTATTCCTAAACATTTTGGGCAATTACCCCCAAACTCAATTCCAGCTTTCCCTTTGTGATATGGAACCTTGTAGTACAATTTCAGAAAGATCCATACACTTGAACACAAGTTATTGTCATAAAACTAGAAAAATGCTTGTTTTTTGCCCCTAATTCCTAAAATTTTGAGGCAATTACCCCCAAAATCAATCCCAGCATTCCCTTTGTGATATGGAACCTTGTGGTACAATGTCAGAGAGATCCATACACTAACACACAAGTTATGTCTGGAAGTTACAAAAATGCTTATTTTTGGCCCCTAATTCCTTAACTGTTGGTACCATAACCCCCAAAATCAATCCCAACCTTCCTTTTGTGGTATTGAACCTTATGGTAAAATTTCATAGAGATCCATTGACTTAAACTAAAGTTAGAGTGTGAAAACCAATGTGTCTTCAGACGACGACGACACCAACGTCATACCAATATACGACCTCAAAATTTTTTAGCGGTCGTATAAAACTTACATGAGCATATCCCATTCCATTTCTCCTTTCGTCCACAGAAGCTTTACCTCCGACCCAAACAAATAGTTCACTCTTGGTGTCAAGAACAAACACATCCTGTAAATTATATAATACTACATTGGATTTTAGAGCACATATCACAATGAGGTTGTTCCTCATTGTCAAATAGTATCTATTTTACTGTCTGAATTCAATAATGGTATTTGGGGGATCGCAATAAAATATCATCAGTTTTTGGTGGGGTTCGTGTTGCTCAGTCTTTAGTTTTCTATGTTGTGTTTTGTGAACTGTTGTTTGTCTGTTTGTCTTTTTCTTTTTTAGCCATGGCATTGTCAGTTGATTTTCGACTTATGAGTTTGTATGTCCCTTTGGTATCTTTCGTCTCTCTTTCAATAAAATGAAAAGAATAAAAAACCTTAAAGACAATCAGACACAGAAAATTATAGGGTACACAAACCGACTGAAAAGGTTTGAACTCAGGTCTCTTGAAAGGTTAATAGGTCCTGCTCTCCTATTGACATACATCTGTGATAAGGCATCATACAGTAAGTGTCTTTTGTCAACATTTAAAACATCTTGTAATTATATACAGGTTCATGTATATTGTAGAACTAATGACTATTGCATCATAAAATAAACACTGCAAGATTGAAGTGGGCATTCAAGGTCATAGTAGTCATACTACCAAATTCACAAGTTATTGGTACATGTCAATTCTCTGACCTCAATATAGGACCATCAGGTTGATACAAGTAATTTATACAAAAATGATCTTTTATCAGTAAAATATATGACACCTGTTTCACTGCATATATATAAACTGGCATGCTCAATGATCGCAATTAATAGGTACAGAATATTTTCTCAAATAATCTAACATTTAAAATAAAAAATTACTTTGTTTTTATCATTTCCATGTAATTGAAGACATTCAAACCTAACTGAAATACAAACAAAGATATTGGTTTCTTCAATTTAAGGAATTCATATTTAAATTAGGAAGTAACACTACTCGAATAAATCAACCATAGATAGTACTATGTCAATTTTGACAAAAAAATGAAAAGTTTGAGCTTCTTGTCCTTTTTGTTTTATATTCTCAAGATATTTAGCTCAGTGCTCACAAAAAATATTTGTGCCAGTCAAACATTTTTTGACTTATCCCGATTTTAATCCCTTAAGACTAAGTAACAAAAGGCAATCATGCTAATCAGTTGGGCATCATATAAACAATGATTGACAAAAAAATATTAAACATGACTTTTGATACAAATTAGATGTACTGACGTAAACTGTTAAATTGACAGTTCATCAAGGTATCAATGATAAATTCAGCATTTTTGAAGAATTCGGATGCATATTTAATATTTAAATCTAACAACTGCACAAAAATCAATCATTATTCGTACATTACTATTAGATATCATTTATCCTTCTATCTTGATTGACTGATTACTGCCTACTCAATACTTACATCTTCTCCAAGATCCTCCATGGCTACATCACCAGTCTTTACTTCTGAGAAATTTATGGATCCTCCAGCATCTGACAATCTGAGAAAAATATTTAGTTATGGTTATATTTGATATTGATGTATACAATTATCATATCAATTAAATAAACTGCTGACACAGAGATATGTCTCGCCTATTGGCTTAAAATTCAGAAAACGACAATCTGATGGACATCAACATTGCTAACTAATTCAAAGTCGCTAGACCATGAACTAGTGGGAAAGGCCTCAAAATGGTTGACAAATTGACATGAACAGACAGCAATGTAACTTTATGGAAAATATTGTTGCCTATTGTAAGTATTTCCTATCAAACTAACTTAAGCAGAAAACTTAACATTAAAAATTGTTAATTAATTGAAAGTCACTGGACCATGACCTAGGGGGCAGGGCCTAGAAATAGTCATCAACCTGATATGTACTGTTAGTAATGCAACTTAATAGAAAATATCACTGATCTATCACAAGTAGTTCCTATCAAACTGATTTAAGCAGATAACTTAACATTGAAAAATGCTAATTAATTCAAAGTCTCTGGACAATGACCTAGGGGGCGGGGCCTCAAATAGTCGTCAAACTGATATATACTTATAGTTATGCAACTTTATAGAGAAAAAATAAATGGGGAATGTGTCCATAGGACACAGATGATGCCCCCGCTTGCATATCATATAGTTATAAAGGGATAGAACTGAAGAACGGTAAAAGTGATGCTACCCAAATTTGTACTTGATCTGAGTTTTGCAGTAATAAGTATTGTGTATAAGTTTCATAACATTTGGTTGAGGCAAACTTAAGTTAGAGAATGGATACGAAAAATTCAGCTATTTTTCCATTAATAAAGGGGAATCTAGAACAGTAAAAGTGACACCACCAAAATTGATCTGTACTTTGTGGTAACAAGCATTGTGTATAAGTTTCATAACATTTGGTTGAGGCAAAATAAAGTTATAGAACGGAAACGAAAAATTAAGCAATTTTTCCATTTGTAAAGGGGCATAACTCTAGAACGGTTAAAGTGACGCCACCAAAATTCAAACTTGATCTGTGTTTTGTGGTAATAAGCAATGCGTATAAGTTACATACAAAACATTTGGTTGAGGCAAACTAAAGTTAAAGAATGGAAACCAACTTTGGGACGTACGTACGTACAGACGGACAGACAAGGGTAAAACTTAATCATAAATATCACTGATCTCTCACAAGTAGTTCCTATCAAACTATCTTAAGCAGAAAACTTAACAATTGTTGATGCCAATTACAACAATGTTATCTTTGTCAGCGGAAAAGCAATCCCTATGTCTCGCTTTCCGAGAAGGCGAGATAAAAAGCAGTAGAATATGAATTCTAAGGAATTTCTAAATATTCTTTGTTGTGTTACCTTTTTAACTCATGCCTCTTTTAGATATTGTTGACTCAAGTGTATAGTATATTGATTTAATGTTGAGGGTGTACAAGATTTATTTACCTTGTTAATCAAATTTGTATATTTTCTTAACACTATTACCCTTCCAAAGTGTTACTTTCAGGTATATTTATCATTTCCAACCTGCTATTTATCTATTTCTATAAATATTGTTTGGTTGCCTTTCATTGGTTGGAATAAATATTTGCAAAATCTATTTGCTGTTAATTGATGCTGTAAGGGGACAACAAACAACACACTAAAAGATCAAAATCTAAATTTCAATTAAAAATAGATTTGAAATCATTTGCATCACATAGTATATGAAATTTCTAAAATCAATATGGCTAAATCTACAAATGATTAAAACACTCGGCACACCTGACCTAACAAAAAAGTTGATTATTTTACTATCTGGAGAAGTGAAATATATGTATTTCATCACTTTGAAGCAAAAGTAAGATTTACCTCAACAGTTTTTTCTCATCATCACCCTCATCTTCATCATCAGAGTCCACCTCATCAGCATCCCCTTCTGGAATAGCTTCATAGAAACGATGCTATAATGGAAAATACTTTTTTTTTAGGTGACAAAATAACTTCCAACAGTAGGTTCCTTAAGAATATTAAAATCTACATGATGATAAAAAACCAATTGTTTCTAAGATATAACAATATACTGCTTCACAATAGTATTTCGGAACACATTCAATGCTTTTATCAGAAAGCTATAAATTTTACCCTTCAATTTTTTCAGAGTTATCTCCCTTACAACATGCTTTTAATAATTCATGTCAGTAAAAATATGTCTTCTCTTTTTCATCTCAACCAATATTTCAAGTAATATAGTTAACAGCTACCCTTTTTATTTTACATTTTAACAGCAGACATCTTGACATTAAATATAATAATTCACAGGTGTCAACCTTTCTAGGCACCAAAGTGGGAAATCTCCCATTCACAAAAATGTTTCTAGTAAAATTTAGAAATTTCCACAAATTTTAATATTGAAGCTCTTTTAAGCTATGTATAGCAAACAATAATAAATGCAAGTTACTGATTTTATTGTAGGAGGTAGTACTTTCTTAACAATTTGGGTCATCATTTAGCTATTTTACGAACATTGATGCACAATATGGAATAAGTCATATAACTATCATAAAAATAGTCAAATCAAAATCACAGTTCGATATGGTCGACTACAAAGAATGGCAAACAATCCTTCCAAGTATGACAGCTCTCTGTCAATTAGACTCAAAGGAGTTTCATTCACAAGATGACCCTTTTACAATACTCTAATAAATATTCAAAGTCCCATAACACCCATTAAAAATGATCAGCTTGAAAACATGGTATAATCTGGTCAATATCTCATGATTGTTTACAAGGTGTTGTTACAATACTTCAGCTAATGGTCAAAGTCCCATTACTCCCATAAAAATTGTCAAATCATACTGACTATATAGCATGGTGGGACAAAGATCATTACCATATCCCCCACAGTGTGACACACGGGAGATAACTATGATACATTCAAAATGTACTGTGACAAAATCTGAATAGAAGAAGATTCTAACTACTACATGGGGCATGGTCACAACTGGAAGATTCCAAAAACTTTTGAAAAAATATCAGAATGATCCTGTCGAAATCAAGAAAGCTGACACCTATGATATAATCTAAGAACACAGAAACACAACATATCATTTACCTCCAATAATTTATTACATGGTAAAGTTTAAATTATCATTTTTCAAGGCCATTCATTTACCTCTCATGTTTAAAGATAAAACAGTAAATACATGCAAAAAATGCAAGTCAAAATAATTTTTGCTTTCAGATTACGCACAGACTTTTTACTTAAAACATTTTATACAACAGGGTAAAATTGGTCTTGTGAAGAAAAGCAAGTTCAATTCTAGATGTTAACTTGAAATGTGATTTATTGTTAAGTTTCTGTTTCCTTTGAGTTTATGTTTCCATACAATATACTTTTGACAAAGAAATGTTTATATCATACCATTAAGAAACATCTATCCATGCTCAATTTAATTCTAAATATGTCATAACTTTAAAATGATTCAGTATAACCTTAATTAAAATGAACAGCTGCGACAAAAGTGCATAATATGCCCTTTTTGTGCATATTGAAATTGTTGCAAGATTAAAGTGAGATATTTTGAAGGCATTTAATCATAAGCTAAATACAATGGCTCTGTAGAAAAAAATTGCTGAGAATACCTTTTTTAAATTAAACAGTTTGTTATGTTCACCTATTATAACAATTATGAAACGTTTCTACTAAATCAGTCCAAGCAAATTCAGGGTTGGCGTTTTCAAACTAGTTTAACACCGCCACATTCTGTATATGCCTGTCCCAAGTCAGGAGCCTGTAATTCAGTGGTTATAGTTTGTTGCTGTGTAACCTATTTGTTTTTCCTTCATTATTCTGTACATAAATTAGACCATTAGTTTTCTCGTTTGAATTGTTTTACATTTGTCATTTCGGAGCCTTTTATAGCTGACTGTGCGGTATGGGCTTTGCTCATTGTTGAAGGCCATACGGTAACCTATAGTTGTTAATTTCTGTGTCATTTGGTCTCTTGTGGATAGTTGTCTCATTGTCAATCATACCACATCTTTTTATTTTTATATCAAGTTATGGTACAGACAGATGGGCTTTAAGCCGAAATATGTCTAGACTCCAACAGGCTTTTAAAATAGTACAAAAGAACCCTTCTTGTGACCACATCATCATATTGTCACATATTTCACATTTAGTTTGTAAATCCTTAGTTTATGATTAAACTCAGCAGTTTACTTTTAAACAAGATGTGTCTGTATGACAAGAATGCCCACATCAGCAGCCTTATTCTGAAAAAGTAGCTGTTATTCCTTCAAAACTAAAAAAAAAAAGGAAACAAACTAGTACAAAAATCAGCTCAAGATCTGTAGGCATTACAGAAAAGTCTGGACAATTACAAGTGCCTTCACTCTGTTAAAAGTTAGTCAACTGAAATGAAACACAAACTCCATCTATAAGTCTATCTCATACACTTATGTACCAAATATCTGATCAATATCTATTGGAACAAAGAAAAAAAGTCTGGACACACTGTTTGATTTTAGAATGACTGTAAGAAGTAATGACAGAAGGAAGGAAGGTCAAAAAGAAGGACATTGGTAACAATATTTGCTATGGCTACTAAAGGGTTATAAAAACAACTGTCAATGTGAAGACAAATGAGCAAAATATATTGTCACAAATGTAACCCTGTTTACACTATTGTCTATCTACTTGATACAATCACAATGCCAAAAGTTTTCAAGCAGGAACATAAGCTAAATAACTTGTCAATATAATTTCACTGAATGAATCTGTACACTTACAGCTTTGCTTATTCCACTCTCATCAAGAACTGTTGTGCTAGCTTTTGGTCTTTCTGATTCCATCTGTTGCAAGTATTCAGCTGCCTATTAAAGTAAATCAATGAAATTGTCCTCAAAACACTAGCAATAGTTTATAGTTCATATATTTCTATACTCAATACTTCCAACTTTCTCATATCTTACCAAAATATCCTTAGAATTATGTATAGTCCATTTGAGTTCTATATATCTTCATTAAAAATTATCAAAAATCTAATTCTTTATTTACCGGTACATTGCATATTTTGTAGTACATTTTTGTATTTATTTATGTATGTAGAAAATGAAAATTTCAACATCACAATTTAATGTTAGTTTCAAAAACTTTGTCAAAGTAATTAAAAGGTTGTCCATTAGGTCTATTGTTAAACAAAAACAGTGTTCTAATGTCCCCAGCCTTAGCACATATTTAATTAGTAGGTACTATTCCAAGAAGTTGCTGATATAAACCTATATGCCAAAAATTAGAAGAGATTGTATAAAAAATAAGGGATAAAAATTCAGCTACCATATATGAAATTTCGCTTTTTAAATATATATTTCAATAAAATGCTCCGCTGGGGCGCAGCTTGATACAACCGCAGAGGTCGAACCCTGAACAGTTTGGGCAAGTATGGACACAACATTCAAGCTTGATAAAGCACTGAATTTGGATTGTAATTAAATATTTGACACAGCATAGGTTTCTGACACAGAATGAATGTGGTCTAAGAACTTAAAAAATTTTAATTTACCTATTCAAACCATATCATTATTATTTGCTTTTATATATAAATCAGAAATAACCAATATAAAATGGAAAATTTTAAAGAAAAAAAAGGAAAAAAAAATCCCCCCCCCCAATTTTTTGAACCCCCTTATGATTCATCACCCCCAAACTCAATCCCAGCCTTCCCTTTGTGGTATGGTACCTTGCAGTACAATTTCAGAGAGATCCATACACTTGAACACAAGTTATTGTATGGAAACTAGAAAAATGCTTGTTTTTTGGCCCCTTTTTGGCCCCAAATTCCTAAACATTTTGGGCAATTACCCCCAAACTCAATTCCAGCTTTCCCTTTGTGGTATGGAACCTTGTAGTACAATTTCATAAAGATCCATACACCTAATTCCTAAAATTTTGAGGCAATTACCCCCAAAATCAATCCCAGCATTCCCTTTGTGATATGGAACCTTGTGGTACAATGTCAGAGAGATCCGTCACTAACACACAAGTAATGTCTGGAAGTTACAAAAATGCTTATTTTTGGCCCCTTTTTAGCCCCTAATTCCTGAACTGTTGGTACCATAACCCCCAAAATCAATCCCCACCTTCCTTTTGTGGTATTGAACCTTATGGTAAAATTTCATAGAGATCCATTCACTTAAACTAAAGTTAGAGTGCGAAAACCAATGTGTCTTCGGACAACGATGACGGACTACGACGCCGACGACGCCAACGTCATACCAATATACGACCTCAAAATTTTTTTGAGGTCGTATAAAAATTTAATTGAACTCAAAACCATGCATTTATTATTCTCTTTCTGAGTAGCATTCTCATAACTACTTCTAAAAATAAAATGCTCCGCAGGGCGCAGCTTGATACGACCGCAGAGGTCAAAACCCTGAACAGTTTGGGCAAGTATGGACACAACATTCAAGCTTGATACAGCTCTGAATTTGGATTGTGATTAAATATTTGACACAGCATAGGTTTCTGACACAGAATGAATGTGGTCTAAGAACTTAAAAATTTTAAATTGGACATTCACCTATTATGGTCCAATATCCAAAATCTAAATACATGGTTAGATTCAGCATATCAAAGAACCCCAAGAATTCAATTTTTGATGAAATCAAACAAAGTTTAATTTTGGATCCTTTTGACCTCAATGTGGACAAAGTTGATAACGGGGCCCAAAAATCTAAATACATGGTTAGATTCAGCATATCAAAGAACCCCATATATTCAATTTTTGTTGAAATCAAACAAAGTTTAATTTTGGACCCCGATTTGGACCAACTTGAAAACTGGGCCCATAATCAAAAATCTAAATACATGTTTAGATTCAGCATATCAAAGAACACTAAAAATTCAATTTTTGTTAAAATCAAACTAAGTTTAATTTTGGACCCTTTGGACCTTAATGTAGACCAATTTGAAAACGGAACCAAAAATTAAGAATCTAAATACACGGTTAGATTCGGCATATCAAAGAACCCCAATAATTCAATTTTTGATGAAATCAAACAAAGTTAAATTTTAGACCCTTTGGACCTCAATGTGGACCAATTTAAAAACAGGGCCCAAAATCCAAAAACTTAATACACGGTTATATTCAGCATATTAAAGAACCCCAAGAATTCAAGAATAAAACCCCATTGAAATTGATCAAGAAATAAGCAATTTATAAGAAGTATCTTCTTTTGCACAATACTGTGCAATTGAATATTTCTTGCTATTGCGCAATACTGTACAATTGAAAATTTCTTGCTATTGCGCAATATTGTGCTATTGGATATTTCTTGCTATTGCGCAATACTGTGCAATTGAAGATTTCTTGCTATTGCGCAATACTGTGCAATTGAAGATTTCTTGCTATTGTGCAATACTGTGCAATTGAAAATTTCTTGCTATTGCACAATACTTATTATATAAAAATTTACACATCCTGTTTGGTGTGTATCTCCTACCATATCATTATTATTTGCTTTTAAAAATAAATCAGAAATAACCAACTTAAAATGGAAAATTTTAAAAGAAAAAAAAAAGGAAAAAAAGAAAAAAAAAAATCCCCCCCCCCCCCCAAATTTTTTGAACCCCCTTATGATTCATCACCCCCAAACTCAATCCCAGCCTTCCCTTTGTGGTATGGTACCTTGCAATACAATTTCAGAGAGATCCATACACTTGAACACAAGTTATTGTCTTGAAACTAGAAAAATGCTTATTTTTGGCCCCTTTTTGGCCCCCAATTCCTAAACGTTTCAGGCAATTACCCCCGAACTCAATTCAAGCTTTCCCTTTGTGATATGAAACCTTGTAGTACAATTTCAGAAATATCCAAACACTTACACACAAGTTATTGTCATGAAACTAGAAAAATGCTTGTTTTTTGCCCCTCTTTTGGCCCCTAATTCCTAAAATTTTGAGGCAATTACCCCCAAAATCAATTACAGCCTTCCCTTTGTGATATGGAACCTTGTGGTACAATGTCAGAGAGATCCATACACTTACACACAAGTTATTGTCTGAAAGTTACAAAAATGCTTATTTTTGGCCCCTTTTTGGCCCCTAATTCCTTAACTGTTGGTACCATAACCCCCAAAATCAATCCCAACCTTCCTTTTGTGGTATTGAACCTTATGGTAAAATTTCATGGAGATCCATTCACTTAAACTAAAGTTAGAGTGCGAAAACCAATGTGTCTTCGGACGAAGCCGGACGATGCCAGACGACGACGACGACGACGACGCCAACATCATACCAATATACGACCAAAAAATTTTTAATTTTTGCGGTCGTATAAAAAGTTAGAAAAAATATTTATCAAACAAAATTCATCAAAAAGACCAATTCCCTTTCAACAGGATGTTACACAGATATATGTTTAAGTAACCAGTTATAAGTGGCTCCATTTAAACATACTGTAAATTCAGAAATTATTGCGAGGTTTTTATTAATGCGAATTATGCGAGTGGATGAAGATCGCAATAATAAGAACTCGCATTCTGATACCTGATACTTATATCTGTATGCAGATTTTCCTGAAATCGAATATTTAATCTCGCATTTTAGTCCATTCTTCAAAAATCGCAATAATAAATGCACGCAATAATTTCTGAATTTACAGTACACAATGTCTATTAGATTCACATTAAAGTCAGACAACATCCATCTTACAAATAACCATTTTCATCCTAAAAGAAATTTTGCCATTTTTTATTTCAATGAAAGATCTCAAGTCTCATGAATGACTATAAGCATATTATGTGTGTCTTGATATAATAAAAAGATGCTACACAACTATTAAAATACAACACAATTGATTTTCGCTTGCAAATTATTTCTAAATGAAATAAATGATTAAATGTTATCAATGAACTACCAGTTAACAACTTGTAACCTTACTTCATATATTGGAAACAAATAATATTACATTTTTTACAAATGTTTTAAAAATACTGACAACATGTTATGCCCCATATTAACATACATTACATAATTTGTCCAACAAAATACACATAAAGCAAGTTTACATTATAGTATTTTTTTGTTATCGCGCGGCATATACTTTTCTTTTTTCATATCTTTCTAAAATTTTGCAGTTTGCAAACATATGAATTTTTCAATACAAAATTCTATTATTAATTACAAATGTACATAATATATGAAATCAAAGTCAAAATATTCAGTTTGAAATAAACAAAAGGCTCTCAAGAGCCTGAATCGCTCACCTGTAATTTTTTGCTTAAATCTTTCATCAATGATTATTTTTGCTTTTTAATATATATTAATGAGTGGCTTAAAAATTCCATTGTGATGTTCTTTGTATCTGTCATATTTTCTTCAAAAGCAAAGACATACATTTTACCCCTATGTTCCATTTTAGCCATAGTGGCTATGTTTCTTGACGTACAAGAAAATAAAATACAAAATTTATACTAGATACTCTGAAACTCATTCAGCCCAAGTTTGGCTGAAATTGATTCAGCAGTTTCAAAGGAGAAGATTTTTTAAAGTAAGCAAACTAGATGAACAAATTGTGAAAAATTGTCTTTAAAGGGCAATAACTCCTTAAGGACACATTTGACAATTTTGGTCATATTAACTTATTTGTAGATCTTACTTTGCTGAACATTTTTGCTGTTCACAGTTCATCTTTATCATTAATAATATTCAAGATAATAACCAACAAGAGTGGACACACTGAAATGTCTCGCCTGTTTTAGTGTTCATAATTGAATTTATGTTGAAAGTAAAAAAAATAAGTTTATATAAGCTTTACATTAAATTAACATTTTAATGATGAATGAACATGAAGTCAAGGTGAGATAAACCCTATCAGACAAACATGTAGGCTGTACAATCATTCCATACACCAAATTTATTTAACATATAGTGCCTAAAGTGTCTTAGAAACAAACCTCATTGAGGAAACTGAACTTTGACCAATGAACCATAAAATGAGGTCAAGGTCAGATGAAACCTGTCAGACAGACGTGCACACCTTATAATCATTCCATACACCACATATAGTTGACCTATAACTTATAGTATCTGAGAAGAGGACCAAACAAGAGCAACTTAACATTGACCAATGAACCATGAAAATGAGGTCAAGGACAAATGACACCTGCCAGTCAGACATGTACACCTTACAATCATTCCATACACCAAATATAGTTGACCTATTGCTTATAGTATTAGAAAAACAGACCAAAACACAAAAACTTAACATTGACCAATGAACCATGAAAATAGGTCAAGGACAAATGACACCTGCCAGACAGACATGTACACCTTACAATCATTCCATACACCAAATATAGTTAACCAATGGCTTATAGTATTAGAAAAACAGACCAAAACACAAAAACTTAACATTGACCAATGAACCGTGAAAATGAGGTCAAGGTCAGATGAAACCTGCCAGACTGACATGTATCCCTTATAATCATTCCATACACCACATATAGCTGACCTACTGCTTGTAGTATCTGAGAAACGGACCTAATAACGTAACTTTAACCTTGATCACTGATCCATGAAATGAGGCTGAGGTCAGGTGAACCCTGTCTGATGGACATGTAGACGTTGCAATGAACCCATATACCAAATATACTGTAAATTCAGAAATTATTGCGTGCATTTATTATTGCGATTTTGTCATTTTAGACTTAAATGCGATTTTAATTGTTACGATTTTGAGAAAAATCCTGTTTAATTCATATAAAATATTTCAAAATGCGAGTTTAAATTATTGCATTTACAACTCTGTCTCATTTTTCGCAATAATAAAAACCTCGCAATAATTTCTGAATTTACAGTAGTTATCCTATTACTCATAATAAGTGAGAAATTTACATAACAAAAAAACTAAACTTTTTTTTCAAGCAGTCGCTGAACCATGAAAATAAGGTCAAGGACATTGGACATATGACAGACGGAAAGTTCGTAACATAAGGTATCTGCATACAAAGTATGAAGCATCCAGGTCTTCTACCTTCTGAAATATAAAGCTTTATACAAATAGTTTACGCCGCCGTCGCTGCCGCCGCTGGATAGTAATACCTATGTCTCACTTTCTGCGACTTTCGTCACAGGCGAGACAAAAACTGCAAAATTCCTTAAAATTACCAATTTAGTGGCAGCAACCCAACAATGGACTGTTAGATTCGTCTGAAAATTTCATGGCTGATAGAACTTGGTCTAATGAACATTTTAACCTCTCATCAGATTTGCTCTAATTGCTTAACACTAGATGCTCTCAAGAGCCTGTGTCGCTCACCTGTATTTACTGATGCTTTGGAAATCATGAAAAATAAGGTTAAAATCATAATTAATAGTATTAGATATTATAATCATGTCTAAGATAATAATAAAAAACTGCAAAATTTCTGTAAAATTACTAACTCAGGGGCAGCAACCCAACAACGGGTTGTCGGATTCGTCTGAAAATTGCAGGGCAGATAAATCTAAATCTGATGAACATTTTTGCCACCTGTCAGATTTGCTCTAAATGCTTTCGTTTCAGAGATATAAACCAAAAATCGATTTTACCCCTATGTTCTATTTTTAACCAAGTCGGCCATGATGGTTGGAAGGCGGGGTCATCGGACAAATTTTTTAAACTAGATACCCTAACAATGATTATGGCCAAGTATGGTTAAATTTGTCTCAGCAGTTTCAGAGAAGATTTTTGTAAAAGATTACAAAAATTTACGAAAAATTGTTAAAAATTGACTATAAAGGGCAATAACTCCTAAAGGGGGCGACTGACAATTTTGGTCATACAACTTATTTGTAGATCTTACTTTGCTGAACATTATTGCTGTTTACAGTTTATCTCTATCTTTAACAATATTCAAGATAATTACCAAAAACTGCAAAATTTCCTTAAAATTACAAATTCAGGGGCAGCAACCCAACAACAGGTTGTCAGATTTGTCTGAAAATTTCAGGGCAGATAGATCTTGACCTGATAATCAGTTTTACCCCATGTCAGATTTACTCTAAATGCTTTGGTTTTAGAGATATAAGCCAAAATCTACATTTTACCCCTATGTTCTATTTTTAGCCATGGTGGCCATCTTGGTTGGTTGGCCGGGTCACCTGACACATTTTTTAAACTAGATACCCCAATGATGATTGTGATTAAGTTTGGTTAAATTTGACGCCGAAGTTTCAGAGGAGAAGATTTTTGTAAAAGTTAACGAACGACGGTCAACGGACGCCAAGTGATGAGAAAAGCTCACTTGGCCCTTTGGGCCAGGTGAGCTAAAAAGTGTTTTGAGATATATTAGCCAAAAACTGCATTTTACCCCTATGTTCTAATTTTAGCCATGGCGGCCATGTTTTTTGACGAAACAGAAAATAAAACACATCTTTATTCTAGATACCCTAAGGATCATTCAGCTGAAGTTTGGTTGGAATTGGTTCAATAGTTTCAGAGGAGAAGATTTTTTAAAGTTAGAAAACATGACAAACAAATTGTGTAAAATTGTCCTCAAAGGGCAATACTCCTTAAAGGGTCAATTGACAATTTTGGTCATATGAACTTATTTGTAGATCTTACTTTGCTGAACATTTTTGCTGTTTACAGTTTATCCTTATCAATAATACTATTCAAGATAATAACCAAATACAGCAAAATTTCCTTAAAATTACCAATATAGTGGCAGCAACCCATCAATGGGTTATTAGATTCATCTGAAAATTTCAGGGCTGATAGAACTTCACCTAATGAACACTTTTACTATATGTCAGATTTGTTCTAACTCCTTTGCTTTTTTAGATATAAGCCAAAAACTGCATTTTACCCCTATGTTTAGCCATGGTGGCCATGTTTTTTGACAAAACAGAAAATAAAACACAAACTTTATTCTAGATACCCTAAGGATCATTCAGCTTAAGTTTGGTTGGAATTGGTTCAGTAGTTTCAGAGGAGAAGATGTTTGAAATAGTTTACACCAGACGGACGATGACGACGACGGATGCCAAGTGATGGCTAAAGCTCACCGTTCCTTCAGAACGGTGAGCTAAAAATTCTGTAAATAAGAATAAAATGCTCTGCAGGGCGCAGCTCAATACGACCGCAGAGGTCGAACCCTGAACAGTTGGGGCAAGTATGGACACAACATTCAAGCTTGATACAGCTTTGCATTTGGATTGTGATTAAATATTTGACACAGCATAGGTTTCTGACACAGAATGAATGTGGACTAAGAACCTAAAAATTTTAAATTGGACATTCACCTATTATGGTCCAATATCCAAAATCTAAATACATGGTTAGATTCAGCATATCAAAGAACCCCAAGAATTCAATTTTTGATGAAATCAAACAAAGTTTAATTTTGGACCCTTTTGACCTCAATGTGGACAAAGTTGATAACGGGGCCCAAAAATCAAAAATCTAAATACATGGTTAGATTCAGCATATCAAAGAACCCCATATATTCAATTTTTGTTGAAATCAAACAATGTTTAATTTTGGACCCCGATTTGGACCAACTTGAAAACTGAATCAAAAATCAAAAATCTAAATACATGTTTAGATTCAGCATATCAAAGAACCCTAAGAATTCAATTTTTCTTAAAATCAAACTAAGTTTAATTTTGGACCCTTTGGACCTTAATGTAGACCAATTTGAAAACGGAACCAAAAATTAAGAATCTGAATACACGGTTAGATTCCGCATATCAAAGAACCCCAATAATTCAATTTTTGATGAAATCAAACAAAGTTTAATTTTCGGACCCTTTGGACCTCAATGTGGACCAATTTAAAAACGGGGCCCAAAATCCAAAAACTAAATACACGGTTAGATTCAGCATATTAAAGAACCCCAAGAATTCAAGAATAAAACCCCATTGAAATTGGTCAAGAAATAAGCAATTAATACGAAGTATCTTCTTTTGCACAATACTGTGCAATTAAATATTTCTTGCTATTGCGCAATACTGTACAATTGACAATTTCTTGCTATTGCGCAATATTGTGCTATTGGATATTTCTTGCTATTGCACAATACTGTGCAATCGAAGATTTCTTGCTATTGCGCAATACTGTGCAATTGAAGATTTCTTGCTATTGTGCAATACTGTGCAATTTAAAAATTTCTTGCTATTGCACAATACTTATCATATAATAATTTACACATCCTGTTAAGTGTGTATCTCCTACCATATATTATTATTTGCTTTTAAATATAAATCAGAAATAACCAACTTAAAATGGAAAATTTTAAAAGAAAAAAATCCCCCCCCCCCAAATTTTTTGAACCCCCTTATGATTCATCACCCCCAAACTCAATCCCAGCCTTCCCTTTGTGGTATGGTACCTTGCAGTACAATTTCAGAGAGATCCATACACTTGAACACAAGTTATTGTCTGGAAACTAGAAAAATGTGTTTTTTGGCCCCTTTTTGGCCCCAAATTCCTAAACGTTTAGGGCAATTACCCCCAAACTCAAACCCAGCTTTCCCTTTGTGATATGGAACCTTGTAGTACAATTTCAGAACGATCCATACACTTACACACAAGTTATTGTCCTGAAACTAGAAAAATGCTTGTTTTTTGCCCCTTTTTTGCCCCTAATTCCTAAAATATTGAGGCAATTACCCCCAAAATCAATCCCAGCATTCCTTTTGTGATATGGAACCTTGTGGTACAATGTCAGAGAGATCCATACACTAACACACAAGTTATGTCTGGAAGTTACAAAAATGCTTATTTTTGGCCCCTAATTCCTTTACTGTTGGTACCATAACCCCCAAAATCAATCCCAACCTTCCTTTTGTGGTATTGAACCTTGTGGTAAAATTTCATAGAGATCCATTAACTTAAACTAAAGCTAGAGTGCGAAAACCAATGTGTCTTCGGACGACGCCAGATGACGACGACGACGCCAACGTCATACCAATATATGACCACAAAAATTTTTTTGCGGTCGTATAAAAACATAAAAATGCCAAGAAAATGAAATTGCTTTTGCTTTTACTGGATACAACTTGTTTAGAAAAATAGACTGTTTTATAAACAATATCTAGATTATATTTGTCTTGTAAATTTCAAACTGGCATGTTTCTATAGATAAACAATCAGCTTTTTAACAGTTAAAAATAAATTCCAAATCCAAATCCACATTAAACTATAAGCTACATTTACGTGTAAACAGTATAAAACTCTAAAGCCAAAGACACTACATATTTAAACTAAAACTTTTTATATTATAAAATCATACTGAAAAAACAAAAATCTTCATACACTAATACCGTGTTCACACTATAAAATCTGCACTGGGTCGAACCCGGGTTAATTAACCTGAATTAATTACCCCAGTTCACACTTGATAAAAAATTAACCCGGTTTGGGATTTTCCCTCTCAACAAAAAAAGAAATGTTAGCGCCAAAATTGTAACCCGCATCTGTCCACTGTACATATTTACTTTTTTTTTCATCACAGATGCATTATTTAAAGTCTGAAATTTTTTACCGCACTCCTGGCCGCTTTGGAGGAGTTTGATCACCATCAACCACTTTCCGTGTTTTTAAATAACGTCCCTTTATCCAAATTGCACCCATTTTTCGCCCAAAAAAGCAGCGGAAATGATATAGGTTTCATTGTTTGTCATTATGCAGGTTTTTCAACATAGATTAATACACTTATATCCCTCTTGCTGCCGCTAATTTAATATGGGTTATATAATTCGTGATCCAGTAAATACGGTAACTGGACGTCTGTCAAAATATGATGTCATTCGATATATGATGTCACGTAATAGTTACGTCACATTGAAGACTTATTTAAGCAAACGTCATATATGTCACTATAGCAACAACCTCACATTAACTTCACTTTGCGTTCACATTTAGAAGTGAGGTAGTTAACCCGGGTTCGCCCCACATTAACTCAACCTCAAATGAGGGGTAATTTTAATCCGGGTTCGCCTCGAGTTAAGGCGGATTAACTTCTTCGGTTCGAATCCGTTTTAAAAAGGCATAGTGTGAACTGGGTACTAGATACAATTTGAAAATCTTGAAACATGGTGATTGGCATTTTAGTTTCACTGTGACCTAATTCTATGTATACATATTAAGGGCTAGTCCAGAAAAATGTACAGAGTCAGGGTTGGAAGGAAAATTTGTCAAAGAATCAACAAAAATGCAATTTGGATAGATAATAAAAAGCATTTGTATCCACACAAACCAACCCTGTATAATTCATAAAGTGTGTCTTCCAACCCTAACATTCAACTTGTATGGCATAGCCCTTTAAAACTTTTCTTCATGCACATATATGGTATATATTGCAAATAAATACATTTATTGCTGGCCCTCTTGACTACTGTAAGCAAAATTTCATATACTGACCATAAAAGAAATACATAATCTGGTCTGGAAAATTTTATGTTGAAATATCAAATAAATTTAAACAGAAAAAGCAAAATACTGACCTAGACAAACTCAGTTTAAATCATATAAAAACATGACAGTTGCAAACTCTGCTTCATGCTGTATAATGCTGTTATTAATATTTAAAGAAGGAAATAAATTAATATTTTCCAACAATTATAATTGATTTTTTTCATAAAACATGGAGCAAGCATTCATTCATATTAATTTTGATTAATTTTATCATCAAATAGCTTCAACATTTATGACACTTATTGGCTGCATTTTTATTTTTGATCAGTATATTAAGCACAAATAAAGCTCTATACCTGAAAGCAAGAAATAAAATGAATATAAAAGTAGCTGTGAGACCATGATACCTTGTGTCGCTCAATACCACTAGATTCTGAACCATTCCACTGGTAAATCTGCATACCCAAATCTAATATATACACATCACCAGGGTTAAGACTTGACTGTACATATGGAACCTGTCAATACAAGGCAATATTTTATGAAAAATGTCAAAAGGATAAATATTACCTTTATTCTCTCCATACCACTTGATTCAGCACCATTCCATTGGTAGATCTGCATGCCCAAATCGAGCACATATACATCACCCGAGTTAAGACTTGATCGTTTATAGGGTACCTGTTGAAATAGGAAAGGATAGATCATGGATAGATGGGTTAGAATGTCATGCAACTTGGAAGGAATTGTTTTTTTCTAATTTGATTTCAGGCTTAATGTATCCTAAAGATCTCTAAGGATTTATAATTAGTGAATTTATTGGATAATTCTGAGAATTCAGCATGACTATAAAACAGTTTTCACTATGAATTGGTCCTTATACTTGACTTTGAAAGGATGCAGTTAAAACCCATGCTCTGAAAAAAAAAAAAAGTTTCCAAAGTCATACTACATGTCAATTTTATGTATATGTCTTTAACAGCCAAACAAAATCCCCACGAGTGTACGTCTTCTTCCTCCAGTAGACTTTTGGGATAACATTCATCTTGTCAACAAAAAAAAACACTCTATAATTTGGTAATAAATATAGATCAGAAGTCATTCCTAATTATGGATGTGTGGAGTGATAAAAAAAAGTAAAATAACAAAAATACTCCAAGGAAAAATTCGAAACGGAAAGTCCCGTATCAAATGGGAAATCAAAAGCTCAAACACATCAAATGAATGGAAAACAACTGTCATATTACTGACTTGGTACAGGAATTTCCTTATGTAGAAAATGGTGGATAAAACAAATGTATTGTTATATTGTGGATTATTATTGATGGAGTAATAATTTTCGTGTTTATAAGGTTAACCATGAATTTCTTCAATCACCACAATACAAATTTTGTATTTAGAATTTTTGGTAAAACCACGAAATCAAGTATCAATGAAAACACAATTTTTCTACAATACATTAAAATTGGTACCCACAAAAATATATGAATCCACAGCAGTTTTATTGTTTTTAACAGCAAACTGTTTTTCAATCCATGGCAATATAGGTAATTATTTCTAAATAAAGAACAATATGGAAATGTCATTTTAAAGGCTATCAGTATAGCACATGTTTCTAATTTTCTTGAAATAATGGAATCATTTTTGTTCACTTCCTGATCTGCAGATTTATGTAAATTTGTTCATACCATGATCTTGACTTATTCATTCTTGTTTCGCTTTACAGCAATAACAAGATGAATTTAAGAATTTTTTTATTGAAAGTTTCTAACTACTGAAAAATGTAAAATGAATAATCAACAAAGGTTTTTGATCTAGTTAATCAAAAATATTTCTAATCTTTTTTTGTTCAATTCTTCATTAAGCAAAAATAGGTGTAAACATTGTGCTTCTTTAGTTATGACGGGTACTTACTTCCATAATGTTATATGTAATAAATTTCTTGTACCAGTTTTTCCAATCCACAATAACTGAATTTTATCAAATAAAGTCTATATTTATTACCCCTGGTATTCATATCAAGTACTAATAATTACAACAAATCCTGTGATTTCAATGTTATTTTTCGGGCTAAATGCAGATATCAATTTTATAAACCTTTGACTTCTTCCTAGTTGATAAAATTTGAATATGTTAGAATGAGTGTAAGAGAAACCAATAACAACTGAATCAAGCCATTCATATAGATAGATCAATAAGTTAACCTCTTTAACTTCAATTCTTCTCTTTCCACTGAAGTGTAAAAGCCTTGGTCTATATTCCTCTGGTAAAACATGTTTAAAGCCTGTTTCAGCTCCTCCTTGCATAGTTCTGAAATTACAAGATGTTACATTCACTTTCAGATAGATCAAAAAAATCAAATCCGAAATTCAGAAACTGATTCATCTACAAATGTAACACAGTTTACCAATTTATGATATCCTACAGCATCTTTCAGGGCTGAGGAAGGGTATCCCTTCCAAAACAACTGATATAAATCCAATTTTTAAAGGTCCATTCAAACTACTGTAAATTCAGAAATTAATGCGTGCATTTATTATTTCGATTTTTAAAGAAAGGACAAAAATTTGAGATTAATTATTGCGATTTCAGGAAAATCTGCATACAGATATATGTATAATCTATTAGAATGCGAGTTCTTATTATTGGGATACTCACCCAGTCCCATTATTCGCAATAATAAAAATCTCGCAATAATTTCTGAATTTACAGTATTAAGGAGTTTAGTAGATTTTGAAGTTTTGGGTTTGCTCTTTTGATTAAATGAAAGTTTACTGTTAACGGAAGACAAAAATCTAAATTTTAAAGGAATTTAACATTCAAAAGAGACAACTGATTTGTCAATACACAAAGCTTATAATACTGCAATGAATTAATAAAAAAAAAATATGTTCATGGAACACGGATGTCCAAAAACTGAAAAATCCCCCTTTTTCAATGAATATAACCCCATATCTAGGAAACGTAAAATCTAAAATTTATAAAAATCGAAAGGGAGCTTACGTCAAACAATTCATCAAAGTTTCATGCAAATTGGTTAAAGTGTTTTTGAGTTATTGTCCAACATGTTGACGATGGACAACAGAATACCATAATACTGTAATAAATGGGCGTAAAAAAACACTATAGCATGGTTTTGACAGTGAATGCATCACAAACTGTACAGGAACAATACTCTGTAAGCGGCTTTGGTTTATATGGCAACTCAATCTTTGTTACCTAAAATTACCACTATTTTACACATTATCAAAGGTTATATCACAAGAACAATATAATTGCTCTTTAAGGATGATTTTTACAATTTTTTTTGCGTTTTTGCTTACATCTTAAAAACTATAATAGATAGATAGAAACTTTTACTAGCAAAAATGATCAGCAAGACAAGATCTCCAAATAAGTCTAATGGCCAAAATCGTCAGTTGATTCCTAATTGGAGTTATTACTCTTTAATGACAATTTTTACTAATTTTTAGTGATTTTGAGTATTACAATCAAACCTGTATTAAGCAGTCTCTCTTGGGAAGTATCGACATTAAACATTAAAATGACCGTTGTTCAAAGTTGAAATTAAGATTTCGTTCGAAAATTAGGTGACCGCTGAAACGAGTTAAATTATATAGAGAAAACGTTTGGGAGGGTCTGAAAGTGACAGTTAGAGGCAGGTGACCACCTAAATGATGTGACTGTTATGGCAGTTTTGACCGTATCTTGAAAATTAAAGAAGATAAAAAGAAAATGTAAACATAAAAAAATGATTAAGCAATAAAAGATAAACAAAACAGAGATTTTTGTCATGAATTCAATTCTAGTATACAATGTTAGAGTGTCCATTAATGAAGATGCACATAGACCTAGGTGAGTGACAGGCTTTTTATAGCCTCTAGTTCAAAGGTGCTATCTTTAAGAACTTTCTATTTATTTCAATTTATTTCATTCATCATCTGGAAAACAAGTTCAATCAATGACTTACGTGATTGATTTAAAGTATGATTTAAACAGAGTAGATTCGTGTCCCATAACTTCTCTATGCTGAACAGCTGCATCATCTAAGAAAGTGTCCAACTCAACAGTTTTATATGCTGCTGTTCCATATTCATCCTACATGAATTCAAAAGACAAATGCAAAGAAATAAGATCTAAAAAGGATATTTTGATATTGACACATATTCATAATCATTAACGTTGACAATCCTTGTAAGGAATTTAGCGTTCATTACAAATCTTTAAACTGTCTGTTAAATGTATTCACAACTTTTCTGGACTGTGTGAATAAACTCATCATTGATACCAGGACTGAAATTTTGTATTAGAGTTTGACACTTGTCATTGTTGTTTGAAGATATTATGTTAACAACTAGATACCTTTTGGATTGCTGTCTCAAATGATTTATACCCCAAATCAGGTGTTATGAATTCAAAAAGCTTGTTCCTTCTTGAATCTGGTAAAACTTCCTGAGTTTTAAAAGAAGGGACTAAATTCAATAGAATAATCCTTCAGTGGTCTGGCTGAGATAGAAGTGGTCTCAAAAAGAAATGATTATTCAGTTATACAAACATCAATTTGATTGAAATACAAATCCTGTGTACTCACTTCCCTCACAAGGATTTGACACACTCTGTTAATATATGTTTACGCTCCTCATCCAATGTAATAATATATGTTTACGCTCCTCATCCAATGTAATAATATATGTTTACGCTCCTCATCCAATGTAATAATATATGTTTACGCTCCTCATCCAATGTAATAATATATGTTTACGCTCCTCATCCAATGTAATTGGACAATATGATGGTGATTCATTCATTTCTCTTTTTCTGTTGTTATTCTTTGCCATTATGATTTTGCAATGTTAATTTGCTTATTTTGTTTGTTCGTGGTTTTTTTTATGAATTATATATTATATAGCATGTTAGCTTCTGCATGGAACTGGTGAAGTTTTATTTTTTTCCCCACCTGTTACTAAAACAAATATTATACCTGTGTACTATGTTTGCCTATCCAGAAGTGGAGGTCATAACACAGTTCCTCAGAATCTTCATTCTTCTTGTATGTCTAAAGGAAAATGGGAATTGAAATAGTAAATTAAAAAAAAATAATGACAAACTTTTGATAAACTAAATGAGATATAGTTATATAGCATTCAATTTTGCTTAACCGTAATAGGCCTTGTATAGTTCGCACTGGTACATTATCCGCACCCCCCTTTCTCAACACGAGGATTCAGGTAAAAAACTGTTCGAAATGTCTAATGAAACTCCAGTAATTTCAAATTGTGTGTGATAGTTTGCAGTATTTTCATGGAAAAACCCGTTTTCCATTATCAAATAGAAGTTGAAAATGCTGGTAAATGATTTTACAACACTTCACAAGTTTAAAAATAAGTCAAAATCACAAAAAAAAGCAAATGAGAAACTTGTGTACCGTAATCAGGCTTGTATAGTTCGCACCCCCTTCTCCCAACGAAATTTCAGGTAAAAAAACTTTTTGTAACTGTTAGAAAAGGTCTAATGAAACTCCGGTAATTTTAAACCGTGAATGGTCGTTTGCAGTATTTTCTTGGAAAAACCTATTTTCCATCACCAAACAGAAGCTGAAACTGCTTGTAAATGGTTCTGAAACACTTCACGCTGGTTAAAATAAGTCTAAATCACACAAAAAACAATTTAGAAACTTGTGTATGTTCAAACCGGAAGTTTGAAAAGCATGTGTAAAAGATGAAAAAACCCGGTCAGAGTCGAAATCCGTACATAATACGACTTTGAAAGTAAAACAGTTCCCTCCTTATGTAAAACATATATCTATCACATTAATGTTTGAAGGGTCTTAAGCTAATACAAAACATATTTGTCAATAGGAAACACCAAAACGGAACGAATAATAACCGATTACGTTTTGTAGTTTACACATCGTAAGCTGGTTTACGGTTGTCTTTTTTTATAAGATTTCATGCAAGCAGATACCAGTTTATATTTAGCAATGCATTGAAAAGAAACGAGAATTTTGTTATGAAGCATTTAATTTTTAAATTTATCAGTATTAATTTGATATTGAATAAAAATAACTTATTAATATGGATTGGGTAAAATTGTTGGTTTGAAAAATGATAAGAGCGCCCTCTACAATGTAAATAACAAACATGGCGGAACGTAAACAAACCACATCGCGAAATTGAAATTTTCTCTCTTATTTCTTGCTTATTGTACTCTATAGTCCGCACCCCTGCTGTCAGGGTCAATTTTGGAGAATAAAACCGCGGACTATACAAGCCTTTTAACGGTATGTTTAAAGCGGAAGTTCGAATAGCATGTGTAAATGAAAATTAATACCGTGATAGTGTACGGAAAATCTGACTGTGAAAGTAAAACAGTTCCATCCTTAAGTATAATAATGTTTAACATATCTATCACATTAATGTTTGAAGGATCTTAAACTAAAACAAAACACATGCGTCAGTATGAAACACCAAAATACAACGAATAACCAATTACGTTTTGAAGTTTATACATTGTTATGCATAAGCTGGTTCCCGGCTGACTTATACACTTTTTTCGTTCCGTTAAATTCAAGGGGATTCCAGTTCATTTATATGCAATGCAGTGAAAAGAAACAAGAAGTTTTTAGTGGAGCATTTACTTTTGAAATTTATCAGTTTATATTTGATATTGAATAAAAGTTGCATATTAATATGGATTAGGTAAATTATTAGTTTTGAAAATGATAAGAGCGCCCTCTACAATTTCAATAACAAACATGGCAGAACGTAAACAAAACTCGCGAAACCGAATTTTTCTCCTATTTATTTCCTATTCTACTCTATAATCTGCACCCTGTCTTCAGGTTCAATTTTGGAGAATAAAACCACGGACTATACAAGCCTGAATTCAGTATAATAAATTCTGTAGATTTTTTTTAAATTTGGTTTTTGTCAGCACAACAGTTTGCCATATTGATTATGATATGTAGTGCACATCTTCATGTTAGGAATGTACAATGTACAAGGTTTCAAGAGCATCTGTTACAGAATGTAGGAGAAGTAGGTTACATCTACAAAGTTAACTGAATAGAATCAAAGTTTTGTAAGTTCAAGGGCATAATTCCAGGCATACATAATGGAGGAAAAATCCATGCTGCAAAGTTGACACATCATAATCTATATTTGTACAAGTTTTGGTTTAAATTGTTGAAGAAAAGATGGATAGACGGACAGACTGAGTGGTTCCTATATACCCCCCAATAAAAGAATTTGAGAATCAGATATTTTTTAAGATCCAAAAGCTAGACGCTCATCGGAAAATAACCCCATTTGCAAAAACTCTTTTAACAGCAAATGAAAAATCAAACTTCAAATTGAAACGTGACATGTATTTTATGTTTCACACCAATTGCATTAAAATCTGAAAGACTTTATCAATTGTTACTTGCATTATAATTTTTAAGTAATTTTTTTTTTTTAAATAATGTAACCAAGGGGCATAACTCTTGATCAGTAAATGTTGAAACCATCAAAATAGAACTTGACCTGTATTTTATGATCCATCACACTGTGCTCAAATTGCAAAGATTTGATCAAGTGGCACTATAACCTTATAATCATTCCATACACCAAATAGTTAATTTATTGCTTATAGCATCTGAGAAACATACATATTGTTAATTATCCATTTTCAGATGGTGACGTTCCCTTGTCATCATCTTATGGTGTTTATATATCTCAACTTGTTCGATTTGCTCGTGTATGTAACAACGTATTTGATTTTAACGAAAGAAATCTCTATATTACTGAAAAATTATTACACCAGGGTTTTCGATATCACAAACTAGTCAAAACATATACTAAATTTTATCATCGGTACAAGGACATTATTCGTAAATATAAATCAACATGCAGACATCTTATACGTTCAGGTATTTCACATCCAATCTTTTATGGTAATATTCTTTACAAAGCACAAAAATGTCGGCATTCACCTCAAAGCTAACCAAACCTTTAAACAGACTTATTCAGAGGGGATATAGTTACGATACTGTTGTCAGATCATTGCAGATGGCATATTTTGGTATTAATATTGATTCACTCATAGGGTTTTTGCATCAGAAATAAACACATTTGTTCTAAAACCAGTTGTTGGCATGATACGACTTATGTTCTTTGCATATATTTTATGATGGTATGATACTAGACCCCTAACAGGAGGGATTGTGCTTGATTTTCATATATGAAGACATAATCTTTCAATTAGTTTCCTTGAAGTCTGTAGCTGGCATGTCAGTAACTGCTAGTAGTCCATTGTTAATTTATGTATCATTGTCATTTTGCTTAGTTTCTTTTGTTACCTTTTCTGACATCTGACTCGGACTTCTTTTAAACTGAGTTTTACTGTGCGTACTGCTGTGTGTTTGTTTATTCTACATTGGCTAGAGGTATAGGGGGAGGGTTGAGATCTCACAAAACATGTTTAAACCCGCCGCATTTTTGAGCCTGTCCCAAGTCAGGAGACTCTGGCTTTTGTTAGTCTTGTATGTTTTTTTAATTTTAGTTCATTTATATGTTTTGGAATTTAGTATGATGTCCATTTTCACTGAACTAGTACACATTTTTATTTTAGGGGCCAGCTGAAGCCCGCCTCTGGGTGCGGGATTTTCTCGCTGTGTTGAAGACCCATTGGTGGCCTTCGGCTGTTTTCTGCTCTTTGGTCGGGTTGTTGTCTCTTTGACATATTCCCCATTTCCATTCTCAATTTTATTTACACAAAAACATAACATTGACCAATGAACCATGAAAATGAGTTCAAGGACAGATGAACCCTGGCAGATGGACATGTACACCTTACAAGCATTCCATACACCAAATATAATTGACCAATTGCTTATAGTATCTGAGAAACAGACCTATCAATGAACACTAGACACTAGACATAATGAACCATAAAAATGTGGTCAAGGTTAGATGAACTGTGGCAGGCAGAAAATTCATAACATAAGGCATCTGTATACAAGATATGAAGCATGCAGGTCTTCTACCTATTCAAATATAAAGCTTTATACAAATAGTTTATGTTGTCACTGGATTAGCAGCCCTATGTCATGTATGTCTCACATTCTGCAACATTTGTTGCAGGCCACAAAAAAGAACACAAAATTGGTGAAACGATTATTTAGTACAAATTTTTACAAGAATGTATTCCATTACCTCAATCATTCATACATGGTTTCAATTCTATGGAACCTTATAAACTCCTTCAAAATATTTGAAGCATATAATACAAGACGAGATACATTCAAAAAGTAATAGTAACTCACATTTAGAATGATGTAAGAGTCACCATCAAAGAATTTTCCATAGTCTTCTTCTTGCCAGTCTGTGATTTGGAATTTCTGAAAGTCAAACATTAATTTTTAAATTAATATTTTCAAAATTAGTACACATATATACCAGGTACTTTCTATTCAAATGTTAAAACCTGCTTAAATTACTTCAAACTTCAACACTTCCTACAAAATGTGCTTCGGTCAACGCTTTTACACCCCATTCAACTAATAAATGTGGATAGTGTCCACATGTGGACACAGATGATGCCCCCGCTTGCATATCATATAGTTATAAAGGGACATAACTGAAGAACGGTAAAAGTAACGCTACCCAAATTTGAACTTGATCTGAGTTTTGTGGTAATAAGCATTGTGTGTAAGTCTCATAACATTTGGTTGAGGCTAACTTAAGTAGAGAACGGAAACGAAAAATTTAGCAATTTTTATGTTTATAAAGGGACATAACTCAAGAATAGTAAAAGTGTCGCCACCAAATTTCGTACTTAATCTGTATTATGTAGTAATTAGCATTGTGTATAAGTTTCATAACATTTGGTTGAGGCAAACTAAAGTTAGAAAATGAAAACAAAAAATTTGTACTTGATCTTAGTTTTGTGGTAATGAATATTGTGTATAGGTTTCATAATGTTTAGTTGGGGCAAACTTAAGTTACAGAATGGAAACTAAAAATTTTGCAATCTTTCGATTTATAAAGGGGCATAACTCAATAATGGTTAAAGTGACACTACCCAAATTCAACTTGATCTGTGTTTTATCAGTGGAAGTCAAAATTAAACATTGCATTGTATAAAGCATTGATTGTAGTTGATTCAACTTTAATCATGGACAAAGGAAGATAACTCCAAATTTAAAAAAATACTTGATATTTAGAAGAAACGAAAATTTTTGCAATTTTTCCATTTATAAAGGGGCATAACTCTAGAACGGTTAAAGTGATGCCACCAAAATTCAAACTTGATCTGTTTATGTGGTAATAAGCATTGTGTATAAGTTTCATAATATTTAGTTGAGGCAAACTCAAGTTAGAGAACGGAAACCAATTTTGGGACGTACGTACGTACAGACGGACAAGGGTAAAACTTAATGCCCCTACCGCTATGGCGGGGGCATAAAAAAGAAGAATTCATGTCTTAAATTATATTCTTTGAAATTCATGTCTTAAATTATATTCTTTGAAGAATGTATCCATAAAAGTAACATGCAATATCAATCCTGGATTAAGAATATCAATAGCACTCAAAAGCTCATGCAATTTAAAAATGAATGTGCTGGCCTCAAGCTTGGAATCAGCCAGTGTTTGCTGCTGTTCCTTTTTTGTTTGTTTATTGTTTTAATGTGAATATATTTTGTCATCTATGTTAACGTAATACAATTCTCTAGACTTTATACAATTGCAGCACTTGTCAATCCTTGAACACAATATTGTGACACCTTGATACCTATTTTGGTTAAGTTGTAGCATTTAATTACTGATTTAATGATTTTTACCACCATGTCAGCAGCAGAAAACAAATTTTAATAAATTGGGAATGTGTCCATGGGACACAGATGCCCCTTGCATTTAAGGATATAAAGGGACATAAATCTAGAAAGGTAAAAGCGGCGCTACCAAAATTCTAACTTGATTTTAGTTTTGTGGTAATAAGCATTGAGTATAAGTTTCATAACATTTGGTTGAGTCAAACATAAGTTAGAGAACGGAAACGAAAAATTCAGCAATTTTTCCATTTGTAAAGGGGCATAACTCTAGAATGGTAAAAGTGATGCCACCTAAATTCAAACTTGATCTGTGTTTTGTGGTTATGAGCATTGTGTATAAGATTTATAACATTTGGTTAAGAAACACTTAGGCCACACCAATTTGATTTGTAGTCCTGCGGACAAAAGCTCCAAAAAATATGAGTGCTCTACTAGTGAAGCGAGCGGTATATATTTTTTTAATTGTGCAATTTAGAATTTATGTACATGTTATAACTGGGTTACTTCATAGAAAAACAAGGAGAAACATGCTCTAATGCATATAATTTGATTTATTGGTGCCTGTTCCATGCCAGACTTTCTTGTCTCAATGTGGTCTACCGGTAGTTAATTTTGATTATTTTCAGCAAATAAGCTTTGTCTGCGTGAATTTTCATTTAAATCCATACATGTATATATATATAAAGAAGCATAGCTGATGCTGTTTTACACGAGCAATTATGTTAGGTAAATGACATATGTTGAATAAAATTAAAATATGTATATGTAACCAAAAAAATGCCCCGAAAGATATTAAATATTTTTTGATATAGTTGTTTTTATAATATGGTAATGATTGTTTATTGGCTGATTGACATCCAGTTGGAACTATTTATCCATATTTAGGATCAACATAATGAGTGAGGGGAATATTTCTTGCTTTGTCCTAAAACAACATCCTGAGTAAGATAGTTATATTGCTATGCATGTAGATCTCAATGTATTAAAATATTTCCTTAAAATACCTGTCACCACATTCACATGCATTATTCTGACTGAGAAAAATACTCTTTCCTTTTGCTCCTATTAAAAGCTGCAATGCATTTAAAACTCTTTAGCTTGACTAAAAGTGGTTGAACCAATTACACATCCCTTATTATTATGAGCATGCCAATCACAATACCACCACCTTGGTCTCATAGGTTGGAACTCTTAAATTTCCCCTTACAAAAAGAATTCTGCTTGCATGCCAATAGACTAACAAGGGGGTATGGGGTTTCATCAAAATAAGATAATTCTGTGATTTTTTAAAAAGTTTACCGTATAGGAATTTACAATTAATTTCATCCAGGATCAGGGTTCGACACTAACGCTAGTCCGCTAGCCAGAGGCTAGTAAAAATTAGGGAGGGCTAGTAAAGCTTTCATCACAGTAGTCCGACAGGCTAGTCAAAATTTTGTTTAAAACTAGTAATTTCACAAAATTTTAATTGTCCCAGATTTTTTGCTGACCTTAGCCGTCTTTATTGTACAGTTTATTCACGTATATTTTGATTGACAGACATTTTTAACATGAAAGGAACTTTCTGGGAAGGGAAAAGGGGAAAGAAACGGAAACAATGATGGTGCTTAATACATTGAAAACCACGTGTGTTACAAACGCCATGATGATTCTAATCAGAAACCTGGATCTCAAAAGTGCTTTCATAATATCAAAATAATAACATGAATACGAAATTTACATACATTACTACCAATACCATCACTGTTTATACAAAATTAAAGGTCTCTGCAAGGATTTGTATACTATACAAATCCTTGGTCTCTAGTAAAAATATGCAGATTTTTAGGAATAAAATCTTGTCCTGCAAAAAAAAATAAACTGACAAACAACAAGGGAAAAGAAGGAATCCATGAAGAATTATGACAAAAAACAGCAAGGGCAAACCGTTCCTCTTTTGTGGCTGTATTTTTAAATCCATTACTTATCCATCTTCATTATAAAGACTCTAGTAATAATGATAAGTAAAATGAGGATGATGATGAAGTAATGATCTAAAGGGGTCTTCAAAATAAGTCGAACACATTCTTAATATACTAGATGATTAAAAAAGAGGGACGAAAGATACCAGAGGGACAGTCAAACTCATAGATCGAAAAACAAACTGACAACGCCATGGCCAAAAATATGAAATTTATTTTTTTTTGGTATTTTTTATTAGCAAACCAGTGAAATTTCATGAAACAAAACATGTTCAAAACCCTCTGGAAATGCTCCAGAACACAGGATTTAGCTTCATTTGTATCAAAATTTTCTGGGGGGCATGCCCCCAAACCATCCTAGATAGGGTCGTGCCAGTGGCACAACCATCCAAGTGCTTTTGGCACTTGGAGGGCTAGTGAATTGACAAGAGGACTAGTAGAATAATAATTTCACTAGCCCTGCAGGCTAGTACATACATTTAGTTAGTGTCAAACCCTGAGGATAGATAGGTCTAGGTTGCAATTCTGAAAATATAGACAATGCAATTTCCCATAGGAACTCCCTTTGCGGCTAAAACTGTGCCACTTTAAGTACAAGTCACAACAATACTTATTTATCAGAATTAAAGCCTTAAAGAAATCACTGCATATTCTCTAACTTTTCATTTACAGTACATTTTATACCCCCACCGTACCCCTGTTTCAATTTTTTAAAGAATTTGAAAACAAGACTTTAATTATTGTCAGCTTACCCTATGTGCATGTTTTCTGACATGAAATGTCTAGAACATGTAGAACCTGTTTGGAACTATTCTTATAACAAATTAAAAGCATTTCAGAATACTATAAATGTAAAGTTTAGTAGTTAATCATTCCAACATTCAAGATTATGTAAAGTATCCAATCCTGCCTTTGTCTCCAGTCCACATCTTACTGTATGCCTATTTGTCAAATAATTACATTCAATGTATGTTTCACTATGATACATTATTTTGATTGGCTAACAGCAATCTCGCGTCCTTCTGAAATTAACATTCATTACACAATGAAATGTAACATTCATGATGACACGAGGTCCCACAATAAAGTGCACAGGTAAATTAAAGAAAAACTTGATAGAAATCGTGTTTTCATGATCCTAGCTATAAAATGTAATTATAAGTATTGAATGCTTCTTTTTGTAATTTCATAGGGTTGTAAAAGCGTTGACCGTGCGCACATTTTTAGAATGAAGCGCTTCTGCGCTTCATACAAAATGTACTTCGGTCAACACTTTTACACCCCAATGAATTTACAAAAAGAAGCATTCAATTCTTAGTTAAAGTTAACAATTTCTACCTCAAATGGTCAGTGTAGAAATGTTGTCACAACAATATCATCTCTAACCATATATCTAACATAATTTAGCTAATATATGAACTAGAAGTGTTGTTTAAACAAAGCCATATTTTCAAAAGTTGTATGTATGAACAATCAATGATGAAGTTACCAGTCTAATGTATGACTTCACTAAAAGTTTTATAGAACTGACTGCTAACATCTGTTTTTTGCATAATTTCAAAGCACAGTTATTGGTTTCTATACAAAACACCTTTAAAATAATAAAATCATAGCATTTACAGGTTAAATTATCTGTTTTGTGACCCAGGGTGTAGGCAATATTCTGTTTTTTTTTGCCACTGGGGCCTCACATTTGCTAAATTATTCTGCCTTTTCTGTGAATATGGAATATTCAGTACATATTTAGGATAGAACACACTATTGTTAGTTTTAATGAGGTATTTTTGTATTTCTAGCTTGTATTTTTTTATGCCGCGGTCACAAAAAGGCACATTCAGGTATTACGGCTTACTTTTGGGTTATCAAAGAACAAAAACACCCCAAAAACAATATTCAGGAAGGATCTATGAGTTTCAATAAATGCGAAGAGTAAATTTAAGCACTTCTAAACAATTCAAATACAAATATGCATACATTAAGAATTCATTTTGAATTCAGGACTTTAAGTAAACTATGCATACTGTAAACTGTGAATTTATGCTGAGTCATTATACATGTAGTTAAGGCCCAGGATTTTCTCAATCTTCATGAAATATTCATAAAACTTTGTATATGAGTTAATTTCATTTAAATCTCTGAGATAAACCAAATTTGGTGAAATTCTATATGTTCTCTTTTTTCACCCTATATAGGTTGCAATTCTGTAAATATAGACAATGCAATTTCCCATAGGAACTCCCTTTGCGGCTAAAACAGCCACTTTTACTATGAAGTTTCGTGAAAAATTATATCCCAGAAGGGAAAGTTGACATGCACTACTATTTTATTCAGAGGTCAAAATATAGGGCTGTGCGGCATATTTTCAACATTTATATGCCCTGAACTTCTAAGAGTTTAAACTTATACTAAAATTCTATACTACCCCTACCTCCACTTTGGACCTGAGTGTCCTCCTAAGAATTAATTTTAGGCGCTACCATGTTTTTCTATACTGGTGACATTCCCAAGTTATGTCTCTATGAGATGAAACACAGAGATCATATCTGGGAACCAGTACGTTAACAAATTAACATATCTATGAATATTATATATCTCTCCAAAAGAGGCGTGGCTTGTGAAACAGCTGTATTTACAAAGTGCAACCTCTATGCCTGTTTAAACAAGGATCAGGGATGACGATAGTTCTAACATATATTGATGTGATTGTGGTCATCTAATGAAATTTTTTTTTAATTTTTGCCACCTAGAACAGGTCTTCAAAGGTAAACGAGATGCATTTTGGATAACTGTGTGTTCAATAACAACTTGTCCACAGCATTGAATGAGCTGACACAACTACATGTTGGCATCCTGATTTTTTACCTTTTATTTACAAATCAATTTATCACACATGAGTTTGAATCGATCGGAGCAATATATATGCAATAGAAAAAAAATTTCAAGGAAAAACTAATTTTGGAGCAGCATGCGGACCAAAAAATTTTTTTTTTAATTGAAAAGTCAATTTCGCCATAACAGGAGCCGGAAAATCCGAAGAACTAGGAATCAAATTGGTGTGGCCTGAAGTTAGAGAATGAAAACGAAAAATTCAGCACATTCACATGTTGTCATCCTGAATACATATGTCATATATATTAGCCCCTGGATGTTAAAACAGTCATTCATTCATCTCTGCCAGTACACTGGATGCTAACTAATCAACAATCAATCAATCATGTTATATCTATATTGACAACAATGTCAACTTACCACAACTCTCCAGATCTTCAGACCAACAGATTGTCCTGCCCCCTCCCAAGCAGGTTCTCCCATGGCAGATTCCTCTGAAAAAAAATTATAAAGGCTGCAAAATCCTGTAAATTCAGTAATTATTGACATATTTTCATTATTGTGAAAAGTGTGACCAACAATTAAACTTCACATATTTTACTTTTATTTTTCCCTGGTCAGGTTGTGATTGATTTATCTCCCTTTAACTACAGAGATGATCCAGAGGAGGGACGATATTCTGCACATGGCACACAGATTTGTTTTATATTATCAATCCGTCGCGGATATAACCTGTCATTTATTACAAGCAGTTCGTGGTGTGAACATCCCCTGGACATTTGAAAGTCGTTGACTGAGATTATAAATATAAGCATTATATACAGTTGTAATGGTTATACAATATACATACATGTATACATAATAAACAAATTAAACCGCTTAATTTCATACGGCATGGAGCCATGGATTAATTGAATTCATTTGATTGAATTAATGTTTAGGTTTTTTTTATTTTAGTTCATTTATATGTTTCGAAGTTTAGTGTGATGTCCATTTTTACTGAACTAGTACATATTTTTGTTTAGGGGCCAGCTGAAGCCCGCCTCTGCATGCTCTGGGTGCGGGATATTCTCGCTGTGTTGAAGACCCATTGGTGGCCTTGGGCTGTTTTCTGCTCTTTGGTCGGGTTGTTGTCTCTTTGACACATTCCCCATTTCCATTCCCCTTTTTTATTTATCCAGGACTAAAATTTATTTAATACAAAATTATAAATATTGTAATCATCCTTCATTTATCTGCACAAAAAAAAAAAAAAAACAAGAAAACAAACGAGAAAACACAATAGAGAATGAAACCGACCAATACACATATAATACACAATTAAAAATGAAAAGCTTTTTTCATTTTATCTTGAATATACAATGTAATTAAAATACACAAAACAATGGTTTTTGTGTCTAAGGTTAACGTATTTACTCATGGATTTGACAAATATATTTATACATATTATTTGAAAATCATCATTTTTAGCGGCAACCGATGGAAAGTTAAGGAGACCTTTTATGTGTTAGGCTGAATGAACAATATTCTATAACTGTTATAAATTTCAATGATTTCTACTTGCTAACTATAGAAATATTACCGGAACATAATCTTTAAAGATACAATTTACCAAACAGAAGTAAATAAAATGCTCCGCTGGGCGCAGCTTGATACGACCGCAGAGGTCGAACCCTGAACAGTTGGGGCAAGTATGGACACAACATTCAAGCTTGATACAGCACTGAATTTGGATTGTGATTAAATATTAGACACAGCATAGGTTTCTGACACAGAATGAATGTGGTCTAAGAACTTAAAATTTTTTAATTTACCTATTCAAACCATATCATTATTATTTGCTTTTATATATAAATCAGAAATAACCAATTTAAAATGGAAAATTTTAAAGAAAAAAAAAGGAAAAAAAAATCCCTCCCACCTAATTTTATGAACCCCCTTATGATTCATCACCCCCAAACTCAATCCCAGCCTTCCCTTTGTGGTATGGTACCTTGCAGTACAATTTCAGAGAGATCCATACACTTGAACACAAGTTATTGTCTGGAAACTAGAAAAATGCTTGTTTTTAGGCCCCTTTTTGGCCCCAAATTCCTAAACGTTTAGGGCAATTACCCCCAAACTCAAACCCAGCTTTCCCTTTGTGATATGGAACCTTGTAGTACAATTTCATAAAGATCCATACACTTACACACAAGTTATTGTCCTGAAACTAGAAAAATGCTTGTTTTTAGCCCCTTTTTTGGCCCCTAATTCCTAAAATTTTGAGCCAATTACCCCCAAAATCAATCCCAGCCTTCCCTTTGTGGTATGGTACCTTGCAGTACAATATCAGAGAGATCCATACACTTGAACACAAGTTACTGTCTGGAAACTAGAAAAAAATGCTTATTTTTGGCCCCTTATTCCTAAACGTTTTGGGCAATTACCCCCAAACTCAATTCCAGCTTTCCCTTTGTGATATGGAACCTTGTAGTACAATTTCAGAAAGATCCATACACTTACACACAAGTTATTGTCATGAAACTAGAAAACTGCTTGTTTTTTGCCCCTTTTTTGGCCCCTAATTCCTAAAATTTTGAGGCAATTACCCCCAAAATCAATCCCAGCATTCCCTTTGTGATATGGAACCTTGTGGTACAATGTCAGAGAGATCCATACACTAACACACAAGTAATGTCTGGAAGTTACAAAAATGCTTATTTTTGGCCCCTAATTCCTGAACTGTTGGTACCATAACCCCCAAAATCAATCCCAACCTTCCTTTTGTGGTATTGAACCTTATGGTAAAATTTTATACAGATCCATTCACTTAAACTAAAGTTAGAGTGCGAAAACCAATGTGTCTTCGGACGACGACGAAGCCAGACGACGACGCCAACGTCATACCAATATATGACCGCAAATTTTTTTTGTGGTCGTATAAAAATACATTAAATTTTATATGTAAAAGTAATTTTCGATGATCAATTAATCTTTCTTTGTGAAAACTTGCTATATTTTAGGTGAATGCAATGGAGTACGAGTACATTTGGTATTAAAACACATACAAATGAATCTTTTGCAATATTTAAAATTGCCAAACGGAAGCTGAAATCATACCATGTGACATGAAAAGTTTTACACACAGCACCTAGACTGTTGTCCCTCCTCTAGGTATGATCAATAAGTAAATCAATTAAAGGGTTGTTGTTAGGGGACAGTGTAATCAAAGATGCCAGGTAACATTTATATTAAACACTTTGATTATTCATTGCAAATGTATTGGTAAGTGTCTCATATGTTTCTGTGTGATCAAAATATGCTGGGAAGTTGTTTGAAATGGGAAAACACTCTTACAAAAGTTTCCAGTGAACAATTATGATGAATAAACATTTGTGCCTTAAAATATGTCTAAATTAACCAAACCAGGCCTCACATTTAACTATCAATAACACATGACAACTGTTCAACTAAGTTTCTAGATCCCCAAAGTTAGCATGAAAATTATTAATCATTGGAGTTATATTCGTCTTTAGATCCCCATTACATCTGACACATGTTAAGCAATGTGTCATCTTTTTTTTAATTCATATACAGAAATAAAATAGTAAGTCATTTGATCAATGAATTAAAACCATATATATATATATATATATATATGTTTTCCAAAACAAAAGATTAGGCTTAACAACCTATTACTATGAGAAAATTCAAAAATTAATTGCAATAAATAAATGAACACAATAATTTCTGAATTTACAGTACAAAAGGATAAAAGTCACAATTGTTAAAAATGCAATTGCCTTTGTAAGATTAAATACACATGTATAAATGTTCTGATTATAATAAGAAAATGAATTTAAAAGGGCTATGGGGTGCCCTGCATGATAGAATCACTGCTCCCTCCTAGAAACTGGCTGTCTTCTAGGGGTCAACCCTTTTTGAAATTGTAATAGAATTTAAAGCAAACACAAAAAATTCATATCCTGGTAACATAACTAGGTCTTATTTAAATTTTATAAAATGTGTAAAGTTTTAAAAGTGAAAAATACCACACATTGAATTTTGCAGAGAAAAAAAATATTTCCTAATTTGATGGGGGCTTTTAAGTTTTAATAAAGTGTGAAAATTGCAAATAAATTACTATAGATAATTTTTAATCATGTTAATCACTTTTTAACCAAAGTGTACTGATCATGTTTTGTTCAATATCCTACATACTTTTAACTTGTCTTTCAACATCAGTACCAAACAGTGCCATGTTGGAATCTTTCCAATCATACTTCTTAGCTTTGACTAATCCTGTAAAAGATTTATTGTAACATAGAATAAATATAACATAAAGTACATTATTATTATCCAATCAGGATTCCACTTACCTCCCTATTATGCCACCCAATTTTTTCAATCGTGAAAATGGACGTTATTGTATGAATGACCTGCTGTCAATTTAGCTCTTATAAACCGATAAATTTATCTACTTGGCTTACATGACAGTTGTATTTTAAAAGACAAATGTATCTACTAGCTCTTAAGCATAATTATAAGTACTTTTAGGCCTTTTGTCAAATAAAAATTATTGTCTGATTGGTTGTATGCGTGAATTTTCTAAAGTTAAAAAAAAACAATAAAAAAATTCTATTTAAATATTTACTGGAAAGGCCAACTAAAAATGTTCAGAAGTTAAACACACACAACAAGTGAAACACCTGTGCCTGTATTGCTTAGCTTGTGAAAAAATCAACAGTTTGCTAATTAGGACCTTAAAATACATACAATAGTTACTCTTGTAACAGTGATCGTTTTTGCAATATACATGTTTAAACCTACATGTAGCTCCTATAATTTTTAACATACATGTAACAGCCAAAACTGCAACAAATAGTAAAAATCAACATTTATGGGGCAATAATTCAATAAAAGGGTCCTTAAACTTTCAGTGTACATTGATCTTGTCAGGCTGATAATTTTTAAAGTTTACTCTTTTAATGTAGCTCCTATAAATTTCTGATAACAGCCAAAAACAGCAAAAAATTGATATTTCAGGGGGAACAAGTATTCTGAGAGTATTGCATGGCAATACATAGTCCCCTACCGGTTAAAAATTCATTGTACTGGAACAAAATGCTATCCTGATCTATAACTTGTCATGGTGTAAACTATATACCAATTATCAAATCAATATCTTCAAGCATGACAAAAAAAAGCAGTGATCGGGAAGGACGTGCGCCTTGCGCCAATTGTGCTTATCGACCAGAAATGGCGCATAGATTGACAAATGTAAGCGCCCGCGTGGCGCATGATATTTTTAACTTCGTTTTGAAACGTTGAGATATCGTCAAATGGATTTCCGATCGTATTTCGTGCCGCCATTTGTGAGTACACAACTGTGTAGTGTTTACTCCAATGATAAGAACACCTATATATTTTTGGGACGTCTCGGGTGTTTTCCTATGGTAATAATAGCAACATGCGGTATGACTGATTACCCAAAAAACGTAATTAACCATCATTCATGATATATTTTTTTATAAACGACTTTAAATTTGTGAAAATTGGCTAGTACAGGCGAGAATTCTTCTCTAATTATAATCTTTTAAGTAAGCTTGCTATTATTTCGATTGAAAAACCCAAAAGCCTTTTTATGAATAGCATAGTATTTGTCTCCATAAAAGGGGCTTAACTGTCCTTGTCATTTTTTTTGGTCTTTGGCTCGTTTTGACATTTTGTAAACATGCCTTCAGCGAATTGTTGTTGTGTCTTATCAATTAACTGTTATTCTTGTCATCGCGATGAAGTAATAATAATACAAGTGCAGAGGAAATGCCAGAAACTTCCTCTAATACGGAACGTCTGGAATAAGTATGGTATCGACGAAGACCCAAATTTAATTTAAAAAAAAACCATCAACATGAACAACATGAACAAGGGAACAGTACCAGTTTTAACATTGTAAATAAAGGTTATCGTAAATATTGCCCGGTTTGGAAGAAGTAATTGTATATTCATTGAAATTGAAATTACAAAATCACAGGAACAATATCCATGATATTAGTTAGAATCATACTTGTAAGTACAGTGAAATATACACTTTTTTATTTTTTGTTTTTATTGTAAACGAATGGCCCACTCATTTGACAACATGGCCCATTAATTCTAAAAATGGCCCATTGAATTTATTTTTGGGGGGGCCTGGGCCCATAGAGAAAAAATCCTTCCAGATCACTGAAAAAGTGCGGAAAAATGATTATTTGAGTGAATTTTCTAAGTCCAAGGACCATAACTCTGCACAAAATCATCAGACCGGAACAAAATTCGAAATTGATCTGTAACTTGTCATGATAAAACTATATACCAATTATCAAATCAATATCTTCAAGCATGACGAAAAAAGTGCAGAAAACTGATTATTTGAGTGAATTTTCTAAGTCCAAGGACCATAACTCTGCACAAAATCATCAGACCGGAACAAAATTCGAACTTGATCTGTAACTTGTCATGATTAAACAATACCCCAAATATCGTGTGGAAAACTGATTTGCCGGACTGACAGATGGACAGACAGACAGACGGACATTGTGCAAACCTAAAGTCCCCTTTGACTTCGTCGGTAGGGAACTAATAACTCCAAAACAGGTTGACAGATTTTTTTTAGTTTCAGGGGTAGATATGTTTTGTCTTGATCCTTTTTGCAAGTTAGATTTTAAACCTAGCACCTATACTTTTTAAAGATAACAGCCAATAACTGCTAAAAGTTCTTCTCTTATTGCTATAGTTTTAGAAATATTAGCCAAAACTGTAGTTTGACACATGGCAGGTTTGTTAATCTGGAGGAAAATCACAAACTTTGTAGTTGACATCCTATAGATAAAGCAGACAAACTTTGGTATCAATCCATTGAGCAATTCCAGAGATGATTTTTAAAGAAAAGTTTATGGACAACGGACAACATAGTGACAAAAGACAGAGGCAAAGCGATGGCAAAAGCTCACATTGCCCTTAGGGGCTACCTATAAAACAATTTTTACACATCTTCTCAGAAACTGCAAGTGATATCTACCAAGATATACAAAGGGGTATAAAAAGTGAGCAATAGCCCACAGTACATATTGTTGAAGGTTATTTTCCATTTAACATTGATTGTTAAAAGAGGACATTATTTCATCCTCAGTGGTCTTGTGGTAGCCTCAAATGTAGGAGGTACAGGATTCTACCCCAACCTAGGTAAAAAAGACTATAATATTGGTATTTGCTGCTTCTACAAAAAACATTTACTATCATGAGTCAAGATTGGTAGGCTCTGATTTAGTGAGATAGCACAATAGAAGTCTATTTATATGGTGTGTCAGTCTAGTATAAGGCAGGTATCGTCTTATCACATCATTTTTGATGGGTGGGAGGATGTGAGGGGGCTGTTTTTTGTTGCCCTTTCTTTGTGAATTAAGGCTTCTGTCAACATGCTTGTCTATATCACTGTGGCCAGTTTGTTTTTGTGGAGTACCCAGAGAGAACAATCTATCTTCAGCAAGAACATTGGAATTCCTAGTCCATTAAGATAGGAATCGAAAGCACTAGAAAGTTAGAAAGCATTAGAACTCACTATGCAGTGTTGACAGGCTGGCTAGTGATTGTTGTAGATGAACTACTAAGAATACTTGACCAGTGTGTTCTCAAGTGATCATTTGCTACCTGAATTATCTTTTCAGGCTTTATTTTTGTGTAGACATTACATTGCTGTTTGATTGACATATTTTAAATCATTACTCTGAAAAATCATTACATTAGAAAGCAAAATATGGGCTGTATCTACCTTGTCTATTGGATAACTTTCTTACCTGTCATCTTTTATTTTTACTTGATATGAATCAACAGAGGAGACCTGTAAAATAGGAAATTAATATCAGTTAAGAAATTTCAATACTGTTTAAACTGGTAAAATTTTTGGTGTGTTAATTAATTATTGCAATTGCTTTCCAAGATCTTCTGGAGATAAAAATATTTAAAAAACATTTGTCTGCCTACACATGCTAGAGGGGACGGTTTCAGATCTACACTGTACAAAATTAAAGAACCTTAGTGAGCACGCTCACATACCCCACGTCCCCACATTGTCACTGGAGAAATAAAATAACTGTAAGAAAAAAAAATTGTATAAGAAAAAAAATTGAATCATAATTTCCTGTCGATATGCACATCTACATAGTATGTCCTTATTATCTTATTATTTTCATGAAATTCTATTGTGTGGTTTGAGAGGAGTTGCGATGACAAAAGGTTGCAGTAGTATATTGGGCAAATAAGTTCAATGGGGCGTAACTCCTGGAAAAAAAATTGAATCGTAATTTCCTGTCGATATGCACATCTACGTAGTATGTCCTTATAATTATCTACAAAGTTTCATGAAATTTTGTTGTGTGGTTTCAGAGGAGTTGAGATGACAAACTGTTGCAGTAGTACATTAAAGTAAATAAGTTCAAAGGGGCGTAACTCCTAGAAAAAAAAATTGAATCATAATTTCCTGTCGATATGCACATCTACGTAGTATGTCCTTATTATCTACAAAGTTTCATGAAATTCTGTTGTGTGGTTTCAGAGGAGTTGCGATGACAAACTGTTGCAGAGGTTTATTGAAGCAAATAAGTTCAAAGGGGCGTAATTCCTAGAAAAAAAATTGAATCGTAATTTCCTGTCGATATGCACATCTACATAGTATGTCCTTATTATCTGAAAAGGTTTCATGAAATTCTATTGTGTGGTTTGAGAGGAGTTGCGATGACAAAAGGTTGCAGTAGTATATTGGGCAAATAAGTTCAAAGGGGCGTAACTCCTGGAAAAAAAATTGAATCGTAATTTCCTGTCGATATGCACATCTACGTTGTATGTCCTTATTATCTACAAAGTTTCATGATATTTTGTTGTGTGGTTTCAGAGGAGTTGCGATGACAAACTGTTGCAGAGGTTTATTGAAGCAAATAAGTTCAAAGGGGCGTAACTCCTAGAAAAAAAAATTAAATCGTAATTACCTGTCGATATGCACAACTACATAGTATGTCCTTATTATCTAAAAAGGTTTCGTGAAATTCTGTTGTGTGGTTTGAGAGGAGTTGCGATGACAAGAAACAGGACTGACGGACTGACGGATGGACAGACAGACAGACGGACGGACAGACGGACGGACAGACGGGTCAAAAACATTATACCCTCTGCAACTCGTTGCGTGGGGTATAAAAATGTATATTGAAATATTCACTTATCAAACACCCTAAAGGTATATGACTTATATGTATGTCATGTATATACTCATTGACAAAATTTTAAAAATGTAGTTGTACTGAATTTTCATTACATATATATAACTACAACATATGACAAGTGTGAATGATTAACTACAAAATGTACATCTGTTCCTGGTATATTACACACATATACTACTATGACTATGAGATAATAGTCTTTTAATCTACTCCTACCTAAAACTTCTGTGTATAACTTTAACTATAGTAGTAGTGATTCATGTCACTGAAAGTTGTACAACCCGGAAAATACTACTTTACAGTTAACATTAAGTGTGACTACCAACTTATCAATGAACAGGAAGTTATTTTAATACAACAAAATAGAAAAGGTGTTTTTTTGGACAAAATGAATGCAAGGTGCAGCCTAGCCAAATAAATATTACTGGACAAATATTTAAGAATATCATATTCCACAAATTGTAGGAAATATATTTAATGCATTCAATGCATAGTCTGACATTTATCATTTTTGATTACTGGGTAAAACTTTTTAAATTTGACAACTTTTGTTAGTTTGCATAGTTAGAAAAATTATGTCTGTCCTCAGTGGACTGACATGTCTGAGGAATGAAATTTCTGTGAAAAACATTAGCACTTAATTTCTTTTATTGGTTTGACACATACCTATTTTTTTCCAGTACATAGTGTATTAAAGTTTTTTTTTTAAATTGTGACCAAATTCAAGATGTCCCGTTTTATAAAATAATATCAATAATATTTTTAACTTTTTAACTTTGTCAGGAAAAAAAGGAAAATTAATGTTTACCAAATCATTAAAACTTCATTTAAAATAGCCTAAGTTCTAAAATTAAAGCATGTTTTATGACTATTCATTAATCTATCTATGCATACTTACTTACTTACTGACACATCAACTGCTGACTTAGACACAGACAAGATTGTAACCAGGTTTATACACATATCAGATGATTCATAATTTCACATTCCAGGCAAATAATGTATGAAAGCTTTATAGATTTTGTGATGATGAATCAAAAATCAGGGAAGAAAGAAACAAAATTTTGTTGGATTTGTAAAAAAGCATACACCCTTATTGTAAATAACATGAGGGATGAAATTTACTTGTACATTACTAAATTATAATTACCTGTACCATATAATAAGGAAACAGTTAAAATGTTCTTCCTTTCCATTTGAAAATCCCCCAGCTAAAAATGATATATTGATCCCCTTTAAATGGGGATATATTTTAATATGAATGTATATGATAAAATTTAGGAATTACCACCAATATGATCTACAGAAAGGAGTAGATGGAGAGCCAGTAACCCCCAAAAAAGGCCCTGTGAAGATGTATTTTTTAAACTTTGATTGTTTGAGTAAATCTGATGTGTATGTGAAGCTAAATGTATTATATTTGAAAGTATTATAAGAAAAATTGTTAACCTTGGTATTTATACATATATTGGCCTGAAATAAGATAAGGTTTCATTTTAGTCCATTTTTCTAGAAATTTGTCACCTTTTTCAACCTTTTTTCATGATTTAATAATTTGCACCACCCCTCGACTATTGAAATTTTGGTTAAAAAGTGAAGAATATGGTTTAAAATGAATAATTCAACAAAAACATTTGTGGGCGAGCGGTGGCACCACTGTTAATTTTTCAAACAACTGTCATAAATTTTGTCAAATTGTGCAAAAAAATCAGGTTTTAACAAAATTCACCTTAATTTATGACATCACAAATACACCACTAACATGACTAATGCAGCAATTGAATTGGTAAAAATCTTTTTTAACTGAAACAATTGGATATTTAATTTGAACACATGTTTCACAACATGATCACATTTAAAATCAAATCAAACTTTAAGGGCAAAAATTATGGGTTAAGTGAACCAACTTCTATAAAGATTGTTGGATTTTATTTTTCTTTAATTCTTAATCATGTTTATAATTGGTAACCTGGATGTTTAATTTCATATACTATTCGTCAAATATATTACTATCATTATATATACATGTATTTTCTACATTGAATGTAGTTTGTAGTTCTACATACAAATAAATTAATACAACCCAAAGTGTCTTAGTACATGTATCAATATGATTAATATACATGTACATGTACCAGTACTCATTTGAATGGATTGTTATTTTTAAGCTTTGATTACATTCTTTAATACCATACTATATCTACCATGCCAGTATGTACATGTATACATTTTTTATACCTGAGAGTGAATTGATTATTTTGCACTCAGGTAACAAAGCCTTGAACTCCAGCCACATTCAAGTTGATAAACAAGTATCAGATGTGCATTCTTCTGTATGTATTTAAACTGGTCGTCAGTAGTTTGATAAGTTTTGATAAAAAAAACATTTATCAAATTTGTGTTCTGTAACTTAATTCCCACCATCCATTCAAAATATTATGCACTCAAGACTTTACATCATATCATAACATGCATAAGAGAAAAGTTAAATTTATCTAATTTTAAATTTCTAAGTAAACTTCACATTTTAAAGTTAACAAGAATGTGTCCATAGAACACGGATGCCCCACTCACACTATCATTTTCTATGTTCAGTGGACCGTGAAATTGGGGTCAAAACTCTAATTTGGCATTAAAATCAGAAAGATCATATCATAGGGAACATGTGTACTAAGTTTCAAGTTGATTGGACTTCAACTTCATTAATAAACAGCTGCGCCATGATACGCCCGTCGCATAAAAAACGAAAGGGAGCTCACATCAATAGATATGAACAATTCACCAAAGTTTTATGCAAATTGGTTGAAGCGTTTTTGAGTTAATGTCCGACATGTTGACGACGGACGGATGGACAGAGGTATAACATAATACGTTCCTTAAACGGGCGTATAAAAACTACCTTGACCAAAAACTTTAACCTGAAGCGGGACAGACAGACGGACGGACGATCACAGACCAGAAAACATAATGCCCCTACTACGATCGTAGATGGGGCATAAAAATACATAACAACTGGAAAGTATAAATATCATATTATTGGTAGGGTGGTGTGGTTGAATCTGTATACATTTGTAATATGTACCCAGAGTTCCCACCCCTCTATTTAATTTTGGGGTTTATATATATTTCTTTAAGAATGCAGATTTTGTAAGTTTTTTTTATAATGAATGAATGAATAACATGAAGATGTCAAAATTACCTTACTTTAAATAGTAATCATGCAATACACTGTCACATCCAAAATAAATAATTTACATATTGCTTTGATTACAAGTGTGTTTACACATGCATGTACTGTACATGTACATGCTGTATTGAATAGAAAAAACAGCTGCCTAATCACACTTACTGAGACAACATATCTTATCAATACCACTCTACGTCAGCAAGGGCTCTGCTGTGAGGCACAGAAACAAATAATTCAAGCAAAGAAATTCACAACTTGATCCTGTGTATAGGTACATGTATCAGCACTGTGTATAAAAATTATGGAAATCAGTTGAGGCAATCTTGACTGATCTTATGACATAGAAGAGCCAATGGACACATAGCATGATAACTGAAGGGCATCTTACTGCCAACTTTGGATTGACCCCAATTACTTCATCTCGGCAGTTGTTTAAGGGCTGGACCAATTCAATAACTCTGCTGAGTGTTCCAATAGGCTTTTAACTCGTATGGTTAATACATTCGTAGAAATATGTAATTTTTTACATATTTTAATTTTATCTATAGATCACATGTTTTAACTCTACATTCTTCAGTGAAAACAGGCATTCCAAAATATGTTTATGATAATCTAAACTCAGGGTACTTATTAACTACAAGGAGAATGATGATAACAAGTGTGGAACCGAAATGAAAATTGTCTGTACTGTTAATTAAGCATGTAGACTACCAATCTGTACATTACAAATGTATACAAAGAAAACAATTGATTGCATTACAAGATGAGTTATAACCTTGCTTCTAGTTTGTATGCTAGGGTTACTAAGGTTGCAGCACCATTCTATCATTTTTGACACATAATGACATTGAAGTTTTATATAAGTATTATTAAAACTGAAATTCCACATCCACACTGTGTTGCATAACCTTTTTCGGGATAAGAACATGTATATAATAAAATGCTTCGCTGGGCGCAGCTTGATACGACCGCAGAGGTCGAACCCTGAACAGTTGGGGCAAGTATGGACACAACATTCAAGCTTGATACAGCTCTGAATTTGAATTGTGATTAAATATTTGACACAGCATAGGTTTTTGACACAGAAAGAATGTGGTCTAAGAACTTCAATTTTTTTAATTTACCTATTATGGTCCAATGTCCAAAATCAAAATACATGGTTAGATTCAGCATATCAAAGAACCCCATATATTCAATTTTTGTTGAAATCAAACAAAGTTTAATTTTGGACCCCGATTTTGACCAACTTGAAAACTGGGCCCATAATCAAAAATCTAAATACATGTTTAGATTCAGCATATCAAAGTACCCTAAAAATTCAATTTTTGTTAAAATCAAACTAAGTTTAATTTTGGACCCTTTTGACCTTAATGTAGACCAATTTGAAAACGGAACCAAAAATTAAGAATCTAAATACACGGTTAGATTCGGCATATCAAAGAACCCCAATAATTCAATTTTTGATGAAATCAAACAAAGTTAAATTTTGGACCCTTTGGACCTCAATGTGGACCAATTTAAAAACGGGGCCCAAAATCCAAAAACTTAATACACGGTTAGATTCAGCATATTAAAGAACCCCAAGAATTCAAGAATAAAACCCCATTGAAATTGATCAAGAAATAAGCAATTTATACGAAGTATCTTCTTTTGCACAATACTGTGCAATTGAATATTTCTTGCTATTGTGCAATACTGTACAATTGACAATTTCTTGCTATTGCGCAATATTGTGCTATTGGATATTTCTTGCTATTGCGCAATACTGTGCAATTGAAGATTTCTTGCTATTGCGCAATACTGTGCAATTGAAGATTTCTTGCAATTGTGCAATACTGTGCAATTGAAAATTTCTTGCTATTGCACAATACTTATTATATAATAATTTACACATCCTGTTTGGTGTGTATCTCCTACCATATCATTATTATTTGCTTTTAAATATTAATCAGAAATAACCAACTTAAAATGGAAAATTTTAAAAGAAAAAAAAAAGGAAAAAAAGAAAAAAAAATAAATCCCCCCCCCAAATTTTTTGAACCCCCTTATGATTCATCACCCCCAAACTCAATCCCAGCCTTCCCTTTGTGGTATGGTACCTTGCAGTACAATTTCAGAGAGATCCATACACTTGAACACAAGTTATTGTCTGGAAACTAGAAAAATGCTTATTTTTGGCCCCTTTTTGGCCCCCAATTCCTAAACGTTTCGGGCAATTACCCCCAAACTCAATTCCAGCTTTCCCTTTGTGATATGGAACCTTGTAGTACAATTTCAGAAATATCCAAACACTTACACACAAGTTATTGTCATGAAACTAGAAAAATGCTTGTTTTTTGCCCCTTTTTTGGCCCCTAATTCCTAAAATTTTGAGGCAATTACCCCCAAAATCAATTACAGCCTTCCCTTTGTGATATGGAACCTTGTGGTACAATGCCAGAGAGATCCATACACTTACACACAAGTTATTGTCTGGAAGTTACAAAAATGCTTATTTTTGGCCCCTTTTTGGCCCCTAATTCCTTAACTGTTGGTACCATAACCCCCAAAATCAATCCCCACCTTCCTTTCGTGGTATTGAACCTTATGGTAAAATTTCATGGAGATCCATTCACTTAAACTAAAGTTAGAGTGCGAAAACCAATGTGTCTTCGGACGACGCCGGACGACGCCAGACAACGACGACGACGACGACGACGACGACGCCAACGTCATACCAATATACGACCAAAAAATTTTCAATTTTTGCGGTCGTATAAAAATGTATATTAAAAGAAAACACAAATTCAGAGAGCCTAGCAGGCAATTCAACAAAAACAAGAATGTGTCCATAGTACCATGTAGTACACGGATGCCCCACTCGCATTATCATTTTCTATGTTCAGTGGACTGTGAAATTGGGGTAAAAACTCTAATTTGGCATTAAAATTAGAAAGATCATATCATAGGGAACATGTGTACTAAGTTTCAAGTTGATTGGACTTCAACTTCATCAAAAACTACCTTGACCAAAAACTTTAACCTGAAGTGGGAAAGAAGGACAAACGGACCCACAGACCAGAAAACTTAATGCCCCCTACTACTTTCGTAGGTCGTCATAAAAATGATGGTGAAATGAATTAGTTAAACAAAAATTTAGAGCTCATTGTAACTTGTCAAAATAAACAATTGATGTTTTTTTTAGAGTTCCAAAATCAACATCAATAAAAATTATTCATGTTATTATTGCTATTTTAAAAACAAAATTTAATTATATAGTTTAGTACCACATTTATAATATATTCTACCGTGCGACTGGCTGTAAGGTTCATCTTTCTTAGGTAATATGCATTTTGAACCTCTATTTAAAGGTTACCACTGTTATACATTTGTAGGTCAATTTTCTTAGGTCCCAAGGGTGGCCTTTTATATACAGGTTGACTGTATTGTTAAAATATTTTCAGAGAGAACATTGGTGCATTGTTGTACCGTGGTTCTATAAGGATCGATTTATTGTTGTTCATTTAATGTCCAGTGGCAAATAGTTCATACATGTTAAGGGTCATGGACTTCATGGGCTTTTGACTCTACACTGTGAGTGTGAACTGAGAACTGGTATGTTAAAGGTGGCTCCAACATGGTCAAATCCGACCTGGGACCTTGGCAGTTGGGGGGTTTGGCAGGCGACCTTTGCTGACCTGACTTCTCTCAAAAACCACATGTGACCTTTAAAAATGTTCCGAACCCTTACCTAAAAGACTTGCATGTACCTTGTTGTACTTAAATATTGTAAATAGTGACCTTGGGACCTAATGGGGTACCTGACTGGAGCCCCTTAAAGGTGCACTACCTTCAGATCAAAGATTTTTTTTACACCATCAAGTAAGACAAAAAATAGGTGGGAGAGAAAAAAAGGTTGGAGATAGGGGGCGGGAGAAGGGTACCCCATGTCCACCCCCTCATATATGTCTCTGGTAATATGATACTTAGTAGTTATTGTCCCTAAAACTTGTACCAACTGTGATATATGTAGAAAAATTTGGCAAGTAGGTAATATACCCCTAAAGATTTTTAAAAAAAATCACTAAACATTCCATATAATTACATGGATTTACAAGTACAAGTTATTTGTTGTTTTTTTTGTGTGATACGTAGGCTATTTTCAATTTTGATTTTTCATTAACAAAAATATTTACATTGTTCCTGCATTCATTGAATACCAGATGCATTCAACCGGGCAATATATTGGGCGTGTCATTGTCAAAAACTGTTTTCCTCTTCTTGTACATACTCTATACTGATAAGTATTAAACTATCTGTCATCTGATGACTATTATTTCAGATTCTTTAAGTAAGTACTTTGTTTCATACATAAATAACAAGCAACTGTTATCATTAATTAATTCAAACAAGCATCACTTACCTAGAGTTAACAGTGGAAAAAACTTTCTGCAAGTGCCGACTTCCGGATTCTACCTTATATGGTTTTCACCTGGGATGTGGGCGAGGATTTTTTCGCGCCCTTTTTTGAATGAAAATATTCGTATGCCGATAACGCCTCCAAAATTTTGCGGCTAAAAATGGAGGTAGTCACCGCAGAAACATCACAGTGTTCATTTTTTTTAACACAATAGAAAATAGATAATTCTAGCAAAACAAACTTGTGAAAATATGCATCAAAGAGGTAAAGGGTTATTTTCGTGCAACGTGTTTTGCCATTTTTATTTCACGTGCAGCCGTGAAAAAGGTTCGCTATTCACCGTGTTTCGTGAAATCGGTAAAAAGATCAACGTGCACTAAAAGAAATTTTTAATTGTTCGTTCATCGTGAAATGGCAATTTTATTTCGCGTTCTTCCGTGCAGATACCCCCTTACGCCCCTCATCAAACTATGATACCATATTTTGCCAGGTTAGCGATTGAAGATCATAGGAGTAAAGGCTATTTTAAAACTTAACATTTAAACATGAAATGAGTTTCTATATTAAACTGAGTCGCTCACCTTGCAAAAATATGCTATTTTGATGTTTATATTCCGCTTTTTCGCAAACAAATCATTTATCTTCGAATCGTGATACATTATACAATTATGGCCCGTTGAAAAGGTGAATATCCAAAATTGTCAACACGAGAAGGTTATTTCACTGAGGGCGCAGCCCGAAGTGAAATAACTTTTAAGGGTTGACAATTTTGGATATTCATCGCTTCTAAAGGGCCACAATTGTTGTATTATACCGAACTAACAGTGGAAGGGCATTTTGAATCATTGTAAAAGCACTTACCCTTACTTGAGTCAGTAACAAACACAAGTTGACGTTCAAAAATACATGTAATTTGTGTCTTAGAATTCTCGTATGTACAACAAAGGTAGATTCTTTTTGTAAAATATTGATGGCCCTGAAAAGGACCGTTATTAGAGATATCATCGGCACAAGATGCACGCCTTATTTCCTCTTCTCTTGATCAATGGGCTTCCTGTAACTTGAACGTTGCCATTTTGTTTATTTACGTTTGTGACGTCATTTTCATGAGTACAAATCAACAAACTAAAAAGGTTATTCGCCGGTGAATAATAGGGTTATTCAACGCTGGTGTAATTTTTAAGGGTTATTCGTTCTTCCTTGCAATTGAATGAAAATTAATTGAATTATTCCATGTCACGTGATAACGTTTTACCCAATAGAATTGTTTGAAATATATGTAAGGTATAATAATCATTTTTATGTTGTTCTAATGAAATACGTCAGTGAGACAACAAGAAGGACACGCGGGAAAACATCAGTGAGACAGCAAGAAGGACACGCGGGTATACGTCAGTGAGACAGTAAGAAGGACGCGCGGGTATACGTAAGTGAGACAGTAAGAAGGACACGCGGGTATGTACATCAGTGAGACAGCAAGAAGAACACGCGCATTGGCTGATCCAAGGGGTGTTCCTGGGGTTGGACCCCCCTTTAATTTTTTTTTAATTATGTGAACGTTTCATGGTGTTCCGGAGGTTGCAACCCCCTTTGAAAATGATGGCATGATCCGCGCCTGACGCGGGTATATATATACGTCAGTGAGACAGTAAGAAGCCTAGGACACGCGGGTATACATCAGTGAGACAGCAAGAAGAACACGCACATTGGCTGATCCAGGAGATGTTCCTGGTGTTGGACCCCCCCCCCCCCCCCTTTTCGATTTTTTTTTAATTATGTGAACGTTTCATTGTGTTCTGGGGGTTGCAACCCCCTTTGAAAAATGGCTGGATCCGCGCCTGACGCGGGTATATATATATACGTCAGTGAGACAGCAAGAAGGTCATGCGCGTATACGCCAGTGAGACAGCAAGGACACCGTCGGGTATACGTCAGTGAGACAACAAAAAGGCAACGAGGGTATGCTTCAGTGAGACAGCAAGGACACGCGGATATTCGTCAGTGAACCAGCAATAAGGACACCCGGAAATGCATCAGTGAGACAGCAGCATTACAACAAAATATTATAAACCAAGACGACATTCATAAACTATTTTTATAGAGCATTATATTTCAGAAGGTAGAAGACATGGATGCTTCATACCTTGTATGCAGATACCTTATTTTACAAAGTGTCATATTTCCATTGTTATTTGCCTCATTTTCATGCTTCAGCGACTGATTAAAAAATACAGTTTTTTGTCGTGTGAATTTCTCACTTAATATGAGTAATAGGATATATTTGGTATATAGGTTCCTTGCAACGTATCCATGTCCGTCAGATAGGGTTCACCTGACCTCGACCTCATTTCATGGATCAAGGTTAAAGTTATGTGATTAGGTCAGTTTCTCGGATAATATAAGCAGCAGGTCAACTATATGTGGTGTATGGAATGATTGTAGTGGGTACATGTCAGTCTGACAGGTTTCACCTGACCTTGATCTATTTTTCATGGTTCATTGGTCAATGTTAAGTTTTGTGTTTTGTTATGTTTTTCAAGTACTATAAGCGATTGGTCAACTATATTTGGTATATGAAATGATTTTAAGGTGTACATGTCTGTCTAGCAGGTATCATCTGACCTTGACCCCATTTTCATGGTTCAATGGACAATGTTGAGTTTTATGTTTTAGTCTGTTTTTCAAATACTAATAGCAATAGGTCAGCTATTTCTGGTGAATGGAATAATTGTAAGGTGTACATGTCTGTCTGGTAGGTATCAGACCTTGACCTCAATTTCGTGATGAATTGGTCAATATTTAGTTTTCGTGTTTTGGTCTGTTTTTCAGTTACATGTACCATAATAAATATGTCAACTATATTTGGTGTATGGAATAATTGTAAGTGTACATGTCTGTCTGACAGGATTTATCTGACCTTAACCTCTTTGTCATGGATCTTTGAAAATATCAAGTTTATATGATACTTGTAGTACAACCTTAAACCACTGTTCCGGGTTATGGAGAGGGTTGGGGCGCACAAACGTGTTTAACACTGCCTCATTTTGTATGTGCCTGCCCCATTCAGGAGCCTAATATTCAGTGGTTGTCGTTTTTTGCTGTATAGCATATTTGTTTTTCGTTTCTTGTTTTGTACATAAATCATGTCGACTCGTTAGTTTTCTCGTTTGAAGTGTTTTACATTTGTCATTTCGGGGTCTTTTATAGCTTGCTAAACGGTATGGAATTTGCTCATTGTTGAAGGCCGTATGGTAACCTATGTCATTTGGTCTCTGGTGGAGAGTTGTCTCATTGTCAATCATACCGCATCTTCTTATTTCTTTTTATAAAATCTAAATTTAACCATTGAACAGTAACCATCCAATTTCTCAGTTACCTAAGGAGCTTTAGCTTTGAAATCAGTTAGAATTAGTTTCAAATTGTTAATTTACACTATATTGATTGAATATTTATTCTGAAAAGCTTTTTCGGTGGAAATGAACTGGAAAAACTTCTACTGATTTTCAAATCTCTTTGGAAAATGTTTCATGTCACAGGTGTAAATATAAATAAAAAGATGTGGTATGAGTGTCAATGAGACAACTCTCCATCCAAGTCACAATGTATAATAAAATGCTCCGCTGGGCGCAGCTTGATACGACCGCAGAGGTCGAACCCTGAACAGTTGGGGCAAGTATGGACACAACATTCAAGCTTGATACAGCACTGAATTTGGATTGTGATTAAATATTTGACACCACAGCATAGGTTTCTGACACAGAATGAATGTGGTCTAAGAACTTAAAATTTTTTAATTTACCTATTCAAACCATATCATTATTATTTGCTTTTATATATAAATCAGAAATAACCAATTTAAAATGGAAAAATTTAAAGAAAAAAAAAGGAAAAAAAGGAATAAAAAATCCCCCCCCCCCAATTTTTTGAACCCCCTTATGATTCATCACCCCCAAACTCAATCCCAGCCTTCCCTTTGTGGTATGGTACCTTGCAGTACAATTTCAGAGAGATCCATACACTTGAACACAAGTTATTGTCTGGAAACAAGAAAAATGCTTGTTTTTTGGCCCTAAATTCCTAAACGTTTTGGGCAATTACCCCCAAACTCAATCCCAGCATTCTCTTTGTGGTATGGTACCTTGCAGTACAATTTCAGAGAGACCCATACACTTGAACACAAGTTATTGTCTGGAAACTAGAAAAATACTTATTTTTGACCCCTTTTTGGTCCCTTATTCCTAAACGTTTTGGGCAATTACCCCCAAACTCAATTCCAGCTTTTCCTTTGTGATATGGAACCTTGTAGTACAATTTCAGAAAGATCCATACACTTACACACAAGTTATTGTCATGAAACTAGAAAAATGCTTGTTTTTTGCCCCGTTTTTGGCCCCTAATTCCTAAAATTTTGAGGCAATTACCCCCAAAATCAATCCCAGCATTCCCTTTGTGATATGGAACCTTGTGGTACAATGTCAGAGAGATCAATACACTAACACACACGTTATGTCTGGAAGTTACAAAAATGCTTATTTTTGGCCCCTTTTTGGCCCCTAATTCCTTAACTGTTAGTACCATAACCCACAAAATCAATCCCAACCTTCCTTTCGTGGTATTGAACCTTATGGTAAAATTTCATGGAGATCCTTTCACTTAAACTAAAGTTAGAGTGCGAAAACCAATGTGTCTTCGGACGACGAGGACGACGCCAACGTCATACCAATAAACGACCGCAAAATTTTTTTGCGGTCGTATAAAAAGTTAACAATTATAGGTCAAAGTACGGCCTTCAACACGGAGCCTTGGCTCACACCGAACAGCAAGCTATAAATTGCCCCAAAATGACTAGTGTAAAACAATTCAAACACGAAAACCAACGGTCTTATATACATAAAAACGAGAGACACCTATGAACCACACCAACAAACGACAACCACTGAACAACAGGCTCCTGACTTAGGACAGGTGCATAAACATGTCTAGATTACTGTAATATTTAAGTAGCGTATAAACAATTGGTTTTATGTTTGGTTCCCTTAATCTCTTGGAAAGAAGTTATAAAAATAAATAAAACAAAAAACAATAAAATGCTCCGCAGGGCGCAGCTTGATACGACCGCAGAGGTCGAACCTTGAACAGTTGGGGCAAGTATGGACACAACATTCAAGCTTGATACAGCTCTGAATTTGGATTGTGATTAAATATTTGACACAGCATAGGTTTCTGACACAGATTGAATGTGGTCTAAGAACTTAAAAATTTTGAATTGGACATTCACCTATTATGGTCCAATATCCAAAATCTAAATACATGGTTAGATTCAGCATATCAAAGAACCCTAAGAATTCAATTTTTGATGAAATCAAACAAAGTTTAATTTTGGATCCTTTTGACCTCAATGTGGACAAAGTTGATAACGGGGCCCAAAAATCAAAAATCTAAATACATGGTTAGATTCAGCATATCAAAGAACCCCATATATTCAATTTTTGTTGAAATCAAACAAAGTTTAATTTTGTACCCCGATTTGGACCAACTTGAAAACTGGGCCCATAATCAAAAAGCTAAATACATGTTTAGATTCAGCAAATCAAAGAACCCTAAAAATTCAATTTTTGTTAAAATCAAACTAAGTTTAATTTTGGACCCTTTGGACCTTAATGTAGACCAATTTGAAAACGGAACCAAAAATTAAGAATCTAAATACACGGTTAGATTCGGCATATCAAAGAACCCCAATAATTCAATTTTTGACGAAATCAAACAAAGTTAAATTTTGGACCCTTTGGACCTCAATGTGGACCAATTTAAAAACGGGGCCCAAAATCCAAAAACTTAATACACTGTTAGATTCAGCATATTAAAGAACCCCAAGAATTCAAGAATAAAACCCCATTGAAATTGATCAAGAAATAAGCAATTTATACGAAGTATCTTTTGCACAATACTGTGCAATTGATATTTCTTGCTATTGCGCAATACTGTACAATTGACAATTTCTTGCTATTGCGCAATATTGTGCTATTGGATATTTCTTGCTATTGCGCAATACTGTGCAATTGAAGATTTCTTGCTATTGCGCAATACTGTGCAATTGAAGATTTCTTGCTATTGTGCAATACTGTGCAATTGAAAATTTCTTGCTATTGCACAATACTTATTATATAATTATTTACACATCCTGTTTGGTGTGTATCTCCTACCATATCATTATTATTTGCTTTTAAATATAAATCAGAAATAACCAACTTAAAATGGAAAATTTTAAAAGAAAAAAAAAAATCCCCCCCCCCCAAATTTTTTGAACCCCCTTATGATTCATCACCCCCAAACTCAATCCCAGCCTTCCCTTTGTGTTATGGTACCTTGCAGTACAATTTCAGAGAGATCCATACACTTGAACACAAGTTATTGTCTGGAAACTAGAAAAATGCTTATTTTTGGCCCCTTTTTGGCCCCCAATTCCTAAACGTTTCGGGCAATTACCCCCAAACTCAATTCCAGCTTTCCCTTTGTGATATGGAACCTTGTAGTACAATTTCAGAAATATCCAAACACTTACACACAAGTTATTGTCATGAAACTAGAAAAATGCTTGTTTTTTGCCCCTTTTTTGGCCCCTAATTCCTAAAATTTTGAGGCAATTACCCCCAAAATCAATTACAGCCTTCCCTTTGTGATATGGAACCTTGTGGTACAATATCAGAGAGATCCATACACTTACACACAAGTTATTGTCTGGAAGTTACAAAAATGCTTATTTTTGGCCCCTTTTTGGCCCCTTATTCCTTAACTGTTTGTACCATAACCCCCAAAATCAATCCCAACCTTCCTTTCGTGGTATTGAACCTTATGGTAAAATTTCATGAGATCCATTTACTTAAACTAAAGTTAGAGTGCGAAAACCAATGTGTCTTCGGACGACGCAGGACGACGCCGGACGACGACGACAACGACGACGACGACGACGCCAACGTCATACCAATATACGACCAAAAAATTTTTAATTTTTGCGGTCGTATAAAAACTAAAACAAGCAAGTTTTACAAGTTTGTAAAAGACATTGTCTAAGACAGACTCTAAAGCATAATTTTGTAAAGGAGGTAAAGGACAGCCCTCATACATGTATTTATCACTGAACAAAAGACTGCAGTATTGAGAATTTTTCTCGGTGTTTATTATATAGTGAAGTCTTCGGATCTCTTAGACCTTTCCTTTATTTTGTAAATCAAAGAATTAAAAAGTTTGGGTTGCGTCATATGTTGAGGATATTTCATAGGTACCAGATTGGTTAATGGTAATTATTATCCGTTACTGTCAAATATATAGACCACACACTCAATCCTGAATCATATGAATTAAATTCTATGATATCTCAGTGGTTTACATTGTCGGACTTGTGGGAGTCTGAATATCGTGGCAAACCATTCTATCTATAACATTTTTTTTTAATTTTTCAACGAGGATGGTTCTGATAGAATTGTTTTTTTTACACTCGGAATTTAAACTTTTTCGAACGATATCGTACGTAGTTTTACTCGTCTTTGGCAATTAGGATAGGCCAAACGTGTTGCAAATGAATTTGTATAGTTATCTTATTTGTATATTCAGAACAGGTGTAACGTCTAATCGAGCGATCGGCCACTTCTTTTATTTTGAAAACTCGGGTTCGTACCAGTTTCCTGAGATATGAAAATAAAATGCTCCGCGGGAAGCATCTTGATACGACCGCACAGGTCTAACCCGGAACTGTTTGATCAAGTATGGACAATACATTAAAGCTAGATACAGCTCTGCATTTGGATTGTGATTAAATATTTGACACAGCATAGGTTTCTGACACAGAATGAATGTGGCCAAAGAACGGAAAAAAATTGAAATTGGACTTTTACCTGTTATGGTCCAATATCCAAAATCTAAATACACGGTCAGATTCAGCATACCCAAGATCACCAAGAATTTAATTTATTTATTCATTAATGGACAATATTAGCTAAGTTTTTAAAGGGGTTCGCTTCATCAAACAAAAAAAGATATATATATATATATGTAGCATTCTGAAAACGCATCTATATAGAATAACAAACAGACCTACCACCAAGTTCTTCAATAAATTTACGAATGAAATGAAAAAAATAGTTTTCTAAATATCATTCATCATTAATACAATGTCTTTAAAAAAAAAACTATAAAACTTACCTTAAATTATTTTTCAAAATATCTAATAATGAACATGATTTCTAAAATTAGAATTTGGTGCTTTATCTATTTTTAACTATGAATATATTAACAGTTTCTATTAATTGTGCAATATAGCTCTGAATTTGGATTGTGATTAAATATTTGACATAGCATAGGTTTCTGACACAGAATGAATATTGTCTAAGGACACAAAAAATTGAAATTAGACATTTACCTATTATGTTCCAATATCCAAAATCTAAATGCATGGTAAGATTCGGCATATCAAAGAACTCCAAGAATTCAATTTTTGACGAAATCAAACAAAAAAAAAGTATAATTTAGGACCTTTTGGACCTCAAAGTGGACCAATTTGAAAACGGGTCCCAAAATCTAAATTCTAACTACACAGTTAAATTCAGCATATCAAAGAACCCCATAAATTCAATATTTGCTTAAATCAAACAAAGTTTAATTTTGGACCAACTTAAAAACTGGGCCCAAAATCAAAAATCTATATACATGTTTAGATTCAGCATATCAAAAAAAAGTCTGAATTCAATTTTTGTTAAAATCAAACTAAGTTTAATTTTGGACTCTTTGCACTTTAATGTGGACAAATTTGAAAACCGGGCCCAAAATCTAAAATCTAAATTACACGGCTAGATTCAGCATATCAAAAAATTCAATTTGTGTTGAAATCAAATAAAGTTTAATTTTGGACTCTTTTGACCTCAATGTGGACCAATTTAAAACGCGGCTCAAAATCCAAAATACACGGTTAGATTCGGCATATCAAAGAACCCCAGGAATTCAAGACTTTGAATCAAACCCCATTGAAATTGTTTTTTTACAATTTCAACGGCTTTTGGATTTATGTTTTGAAACTATATATAATTCATGCTTTGAGACGGTCCCTGAAAGTGTTGTGTGTGTAGTTTTAATACAGCGCGATGTTGTGCATTGTGACAATAAACCTGGGTGATATTTTGTATTTCAATCATAGCCTGGGAAAATATTGGAAAGCATGAAGAAAATAAATGGGGAATGTGTCCATGGGACACAGATGATGCCCCGCTTGCATATAACATTATAAAGGGCCATAACTCAAGACCTGTAAAAGTGACACTACCCAAATTTGAACTTGTTTATAAGTTTCATAACATTTATTTGACGTAAACTTAAATAAGAGAACAGAAACGAAAAATTCAGCAATTTTTCCATTTTTAAAGGGGCATAACTCTAGAACAGTAGAAGTGACGCCACCAAAATTCAATCTTTATCTGTGTTTTGTGGTAATTAGCATTGTGCATAAGTTTCATAACATTTGGTTGAGGCAAACTAAAGTGAGAGAACAGAAACAAATATTTCAGCAATTTTTCCATTTGTAAAGGAACATAACTTTCGAATGGTAAAAGTGATGCCACCAAAATTCAAACTCGATCTGTGTTTTGTGGTAATAAGCATTGTGAATAAGTTTCATAACATTTGGTTGAGGCAAACTCAAGTTAGAGAACGGAAACCAATTCAACACAGTGGTCAGAAAGCAGAAAGATAATTAAACAAAGGGATTTTTCTGTCAAAAATATTTAATTTCATTTTAATAGATGCTACCAGACCAAGAGAATATTCATTAAAATTATTAAGTTTAGATTGAGACTAAATTTGTCCTTAATAGAATATAACTAAAAATGTTATATATACGTGTATTATGTCCCACAGGCTTGAACAGTGAATAAATCTATGAAAATTATATGAAACATATGAGCACCAATGAGCAGAGATACGTATACATAAGTTAGTATCTAAATTTTAAACGATGGTGAATGAAAAATCATGACTTGCATGGTATCAATTCACAAAACACAATTAATATTTTACAATAATCATTAAAAAAAAATTAATTACTACGTTAATTATTTTATACTGTTTTAGTATGGATTTATTAGTCTCTGCTTATATTTTGTATAACAATATATTCATATAGTGGAAAGTTAGAAATTAATAAAATTCTTCGCCGAGCGCAGCCTGATACGACCGCAGAGATCGAACCCTAAACAGTTGGGGCAAGATTTGGACACAATATTCAATCTTTATACTGTCTGAATTTGGATTGTGATCAAATTTTTGACATGATTTAGGTTTCTGACACAAAATAAATGTGGTCCAAGATCTTAAAAATTTGAAATGGGACATTTAATTTACCTAGTATGGTCTGATATCCAAGGGACCTCGGTGGCCGAGTGGTCTAAGTAGTTACTACTGTAATCACTAGCCAGTCAACACTGAGGTTGTGAGTTCGAACCCCGCTCGTGCGGGTGCACTCGACTCCAATCTTAATTGACTAGGATTGTCAGTTTTCCTATCGAAGGTCGGTGGTTTTCTCCGGGCACTCCGGCTTCCTCCACCAATAAAAACTGGCCGCCACGAAATAGCCCAAAAGCGGTGCTTAAAAGTGGCGTTAAAACACCAAAAATCAAAAATCAAAATCTGATATCCAAAATCTAAAACATGGTTATATTCAGTATATAAAAAAACACCAAAAATTTAATTTTAGTTGAAATCAAACAAAGTTTAATTTTGGACCCTTCAAACCTTAATATGGGCTAATTTGAAAACAGGGCCCAAAATAAAAATCTAAATGCACAATAAGATTAGGCATATCATAGAGCCGCAATAATTCAGTTTTTGATGAAATCAAACAAAGTTTAATTTTGGACCCTTTGGACCTCAATGTAGACCAATTTAAAAATGGAACCCAATATCCAAAAAAGTAATACAAGGTTAGAACCCCCAAAAATTAAAGACTTTAAATTAATCCCATTGAAATTGGTTAAAAGATTTGTATTTATTTTCAATTGAATTGCGCAATACTGTGCTGTTGCATAATACTTAGTTAATCTGTTATATATAATAATTTACACACCCTGTTTGGTGTGCACCTCCTGCCATATCAGTATTTGTTGCTTTTATATATAAATCTCAGAAATAATCAATGTAAAAATGGAAAAAAAAACAAAAATTTATGAAAAAAAAAATCCCCCCCAAAATTTTTTTTTGAAAAAATTTGAAATTTTGAAAAATCTTGAAGAAAAACATTTGAACCTCTCAAACTTTTGGCCCCTTTTCTGCCCCTAATTTCTTAACGTTTGGGGCAATTACCCCCAAACTCAATCCCAGCCTTCCCTTTGTGGTATGGAACCTTGTAGTACAATTTCAGAAAGATCCATACACTTACACACAAGTTATTGTCATGAAACTAGAAAAATGCTTGTTTTTTCCCCTTTTTGGCCCCTTTGCCCCTTTTTTGGCCCCTAATTCCTAAAATTTGAGGCAATTACCCCCAAAATCAATCCCAGCATTCCCTTTGTGATATGGAACCTTGTGGTACAATGTCAGAGAGATCCATACACTAACACAAAAGTTATTGTCTCTGGAAGTTTCAAAAATGCTTATTTTTGGCCCCTTTTTGACCCCAAATTCCTTAACTGTTGGTACCATAACCCCCAAAGTCATTCCCAACCTTCCTTTTGTGGTATTGAACCTTATGGTAAAATTTCATAGAGATCCATTCACTTAAACTAAATTTATTGTGCGAAAACCAATGTGTCTTCGGACGACGACGACGACGACGACGCCAACGTCATACCAATATACGACCGCAAAAATTTTTTGCGGTCGTATAAAAATTACTTGATATTTAGAAGAAAATAAAAATTTTGCAATTTTTCCATTTATAAAGGGACATAACTCTAGAACGGTTAAAGTGACACCACCAAAATTCAGACTTGATCTGTGTTTTGTGATAATAAGCATTGTGTATAAGTTTCATAACATTTGGTTGAGGCAAACTCAAGTTAGATAACGGAAACCAATTTTGGGACGTACGTACAGACGGACAAGGGTAAAACTTAATGCCCCACCGCTACGGCGGGGGCATAAAAATTATGTACACTCCCAAGTAATAAATAAAATAGTCAAGCCTTAAAATGTAAATTCAAATAGTAGCAGAATATATACACTTTTCTATTCACAACTATCCAATATTGCTTTCAATTGACTTGTGCTAGAATCTACACACAATTACATATGTTCAATAAAAGTGTTTTGACATCATCATTATCTTATTCTATTCACAGTCAATTATTTCAAATCAAAAGCAAACAAAAAATCAGCAACATTTATTTGGTTACCAGTCAGCGGTCTCGGGTTCACGTGTTGCTTTTCTTTTCTTTTTTTTTTTTAAAGAAAGCAACTTGTTTTTAAAATGGACCAAAGTCTCAAATGGCCGACAAAATGTTTACAATGTAGTTGCAATTACATGAAGGGGATACAGAAATTTTCTAAAATATCTAATAAGATGAAGAATAACAGGAAGACTGCTATAACTTTGATCATGGAAGTAAAATGAATAAAATGCTCCGAACAGTCGGGGCAAGTATGGACACTACATTCAAGCTTGATACAGCTCTGAATTTGGATTGTGATTAAATATTTGACACATCATAGGTTTCTTACAAAGAATAAATGTGGTCCAAGAACTGGAAAATTTGTGAATTTGGACTTTTACCTATTATGGTCCAATATCGAAAATCTAAATACAGTTAGATTCAGCACATAAAAGAACCTCAAGAAGACTTTGAATTAAACCAAATTGAAATTGGTTAAGAAATAAGTAGTTTATACAAAGTATTAGAAAAGTATTGTTTTGGCCCCTTTTTCCTAAACGGCTAGGGCCATTATCCCCACAATCAATCAATCCCAACCTTTCTTTTTTGGTATGGAACCTTGTGGTACAATTTAATAGAGATCCATAGACTTATAATCAAGTTATTGCCCGGAAACCAGAAAACCCTAGTTTTATGTGCCATTAATTCCTAAACGGTTTGGGCCATAACCCCGAAAATCAACCCAACCTTCCTTTTGAGGTATGGAACCTTGTTGTACAATTTCATAGAGATCCATACAATTATACACAAGTTATTGTCCTAAAACAAGAAAAATGTTTTTGTTGGCCCTGAATACCTGAACAGTTAGGACAATAACCCCCAAAGTCAATCCCAACCTTCCTTTTGTGGTATGGAACCTTGTGGTACAATTTCATAGAGATCCATACAATTGTATGAAAACCAAATGTCTTCGGACGACGACGCTGACAACGTCATAACATGTTTGCGGTCGTATAAAAAAACAATATCCAAATCCTGTACCAAAGTGCCTGTGATTGCCAAAACAAACCTGTATCCTACTGCATTTGTTTATTCATATAAAGAATACATAACAGCTCTTTAGTTTGGAATGTGTACAACTATTTATTGACATAAAAAATCATTATACAAATCAAATGATTTATTCATTCAATTTAAAACAATTCATAGAATGTTTTCAATTTATTCAAAATTCTATTTTCTCAGGAGAAATGTAAAAACCATCAGGTTCCCTACAAATGCCCATTTCACATAAATTAATATTATCTATAACTTGTGTTCCAAATTCTATATTTTGTGATTGGGAATAAAGCCAAGGAGCTATATACTTTTTACCGGTTGACCTGGCCACAGTTCGAGTAATTTTCATGATTGTCATGTGAGGTACAAACTCATGGTTGTCTCTAATTTCAATTCCTTCTTGTTTAAGACATAATCTTAAATGCTCTACCATATCTAAAAATTCTTGAGGACATTCACACTTCGCATATAAAACTCTATTGAAGAAATTTTCCATTCCTCTAAAAAGAATTGTTTTATCTTTCGTTATCATTCCCTGAAGTTCCGGTTTGATCTTTTTCAGAACTTGACAGGCGTGAGCAACTTGTTCGGTTGTATCAAGTCCCAATGTGCACAGTGTGATGTGCAAGGAATTCAGTGGTATGCAGCATTCTTCATACTGTGGTTCATGTTCTAAAATAACATCTTGTATTCCTTCTACAACTTTTCTTATTTCATTGTTCGTTATACGCAAAGCAAGAAAATGGTTTGGCCTTAGTTTGTTTCTCCAATACTTGTCATGTGTATCCTCATCTTCATCAACGAGATGTAAATCATCTTCATCGTTCCCTGTAGCATAGTTGTTACTTCCTATAGTGACAGTGATCCCGTCATCGCTGTCACTGTCCTCGTCCTCGTCAACGACATCGTAATATTCATCTTCTGTCTTGTTCACTTCATCGGTCTTGTTTACATCGCTGTCTTTGTGATACTTTTCTATGACATCGTATATTGTAGTCTTGCTTCCTGTAGAACCAAAAACGTTGTCCATTCTTAGATTTTTGTCCCATACTTTCACATCTCTATACTTGAAATACTGGATTCTGTGTTTTGGAACTGCTAGTACATTGTAATCAACTGTTGCTATGTCTTCCCAGCTAAAAGATGTAAAGTACTTTTCTTGTATTCCCAAAAATCTGTCTATGTAACCTACGACAAATTCGTCCACTGGTAAGTTACCATCCCATAAAATTCGTTTTACGACATCGTCTGAAGTTTTCATTGATGGTTTCTTTTCGTCTGCTGTTTCGTCTTGTACTTTCTTTTCTTTTCGATTTTTTCTATCTTGCTTAGCCACAGAAATTTTATTTACTGATTTTTCTTTATTGGTTTTAGATTTAGGTTTTGCAGAAGGTGTCAAATTGATGTTATTTTTCTGTAACCACAGTTTAGCATGCTCAACTAAGGCCAAGACCATTGGTGACCCGAGTGCTGAAGCAGCAGTTTCATCTAGTTCGTTCTGTATTTCGTCTACAGCTTTTGAATCCATTGTTCCTGATCTTATGATAATATTAGGTTTCGTAGAAGGATATGTTTCTATAAAAATTAAACAAAGATTAATAAAGATAATGTTCAATGTGATAATAAGAACAAGTAACTTATTTCCTGTTTGAATTCTCCAGGTTCATCCTTATGTGATTTTTTTGTTGCCACTTCTAAAGGTTGAAGACCGAAAACATACAACAGAAATAAAGCTTTTGATATACTCTATTTATATAAAGCGTGAATCAAGAACGGGTTAGCATTGGGATGCAAAGGGGTCCTTTTAACAATTTTTTTCACTGCATAAATACCTTTAAACATAAAGCTGAATACCCTAGCTTTCTCAGCTTTTAAAAAGTCTGCTGGGTAAGCCCTATCGATTGCTACATGTATACATTTAAAAGCTATTGACTTGAGATTTGCAGTGGATAACCGTTCTATGTCCGATAATCCTGTACATGTATATCATTAATTCTGTGAAGGATCAAAGTCTTTTCAAGTTATTATGATCTTTTCTCTGTTAAATTTTATTTTCGACTAAATAAATTGTAGCACTTTGCAAATATATAGCTAAATCTCTATTACACACAAAAGAATAACAGATTTAAGATCATTTAGAGAAAACAATCTACTTATATATTTTACATACATTCTAAATTAGAAATTTTTACATAAACAACATTATAACTTACTTTTCAGTTGGAATTTGTAGATAATATCTTGGTCCTTTGGTTGTAGGGTAACAACATGAGAGAAATCTGCAATATCTGTGATGATACGACATTGTCCATTAAAGTTCTCTTTTACTTTGGCTACTTCTTGTGACTGCATATCAATATTGTCGGTAGACGCCATAGTCTTGATTTACCTATGAAGAAACACAAAAAAAAAACAATAGCATGTACTTTTTGTCATTGACAGCCTAACTTGGGCAAAAAATGCATGGTGAATATCTACAAAAAAACTTGAGATTTTTGTGTGTACCTATTTTTTATATTTAGGACACATATTTCGTTTTTTCTATCTTTCGAACTTCATAGATTAAGAAAAAAGACTCGCAGAAAAAAAGAACCATAAAAAGAATAAGATGGTACGACCTCAGCCGACATTCCACATCTGGCAATCTCAACCAAATTTAATAGAAGAAAGTATATTATTCTACATATGCAGAACGTCATATTGCGATCTGGCCCTTTTGTCCCAACCCCAATTACCATAAACACCTGCGGATCAGACTCTACAAGATCTAAAATAAATCTAATCAGAAAGTGAAGGCATGGATTTCCTTATGGAACTAAAAGAAAAACGTGTCTGAATCGGGACGAAATATAAAAAAGCTCATTTGCAATAAGAAGCTCAGGTGCGATTGAAAACGAAAAGACTATCTACAAAAGATTGATTGATTGTTGATTGCTAAACATTCAGTGGCAAATATCTCATGCATGTTCAGAACGCCGGAGAAAAGATTTACCAAAAATACTATAGGTAGGTCTTGTAATAGAAGCTGTAAGGATGAAGGTCGGAGAAATTTGCTCTGCCACTTGAAAATGAGGGTATATTGGATAGGGACAAATATGTTGCCTTGCAACAGGCCACCTACGAACTCCCTCCCCATTGAAGAGTTGTTGCAAGGGTTCCTATCTTGAAGAGAGCATGACATTCTCTTCACTAGAGGCATCCTATTTTACTTTTCCCGTGGCTGCGTACATCCCGCACAGCAAAAAGCACGCCCTACTTCGGCAAGGGTTTAACCGCCGTTCGCGGGAGAAGATCAAGTGACCAGATTTCTATTCCCCAGTCACCCTTGGATGTTTCTACAAAATACAAAACTTAAAGGACGGTGCAAATAACTATACCACAAGTACTGATCACCGTACATCCTTCAACGATTAGTAAAACCAAAATTGACCGAATAGTAATCTGTGAAGAGATAACAAATTATGAAACTTTGACAATTCAATAGGGAAAACATACAGTCTGATTAGGTTCGAAGAAAGACAACTCATGTTCAATTATACCATAAGAGAGAACTCCAAAAAAATTTTCTGAATTTTTGTATGAAGTAAAGTGGCTATTCGCCAATTTCGTATAACAATACCAATTTACTTCATAGTTCCAGTTCAGTTTTAGAAACTTTTTATTTTCTGTTTTTTTTTTTTCTTTCATTAATTGTGCAGCACATCGAGTTCAATAAATCTTTGCATGAGGAGGATAGCGTTATCTATTAATGGCAGGATTTACAGAAGCAACCACAATTGATAAATTGCAATTATTCCTTTAATCACCATCAAATTAACTGCTAACTGTTCCAATTATTAAAGCAAATGTATTTGATTTATAATGTACTATTTAACTTTAAATGTATGATCGTGTTGGTTTTATGGTTATATATATTTATATATTTTTCAGTTTATTTTTCTTCTTAATTTAGCGAGTTCTAGCTAAATGCCAACACAATTTTACAATGGAGGCAGTTTACATTTGCTATACTAGTACCTATCCATTGTATTTAATACTGTTACATACTGTAACAAAGGGGGTTGTTAACATGACAATACTCTAATTAAAATGAGATTTCATAATCTGGAGCCATAAGTGACAGCTTTCACATTAATTAATACAGAGACATATATACACATGTGTATATATGTCTCTGATTAATATAAAAGATAATCATAATTATTACTCATAAATCTCATTCTTTCATTTTTCCATTACAATATTATTCACACCTTTAGTATGAATTAAGAATTTTAAATGTCTCTCATATTAATTCCAGTAACTTTACAAATAAATAAACCTGTCACAAATATTTTAACATCAAATGTCACCGATTAAGATTAACAGATAATTTGTCTTTTGACATGTAAATTTCTAAATTTGTAAAACCATATTTTGTAAAAATCCAATTTCTAAATAAAATAAAAATTAAGTCCAAATTAGCCTGGTTACATATACCTGGGACATAATATAGTTAGTATAATAGTCCCAGCACACACAATGTACTCAAAAAGGAGGTTGTCGAAAAGAATATATGATCATATACATGTCAACATAATAATATTAATATGTTGTTGTTTTTTATTACATGTTTATCTTCTAGATGGTGACAACAGACATATATTATTTATTGCTTTGAAATTGTGATAAAATTGTTATATACGCCCTTAGCCTGGGACCCTAATTTGGTGAACATCCAATCATGGGCCCACATAAAATGACCTTTGATCATTTAAGGCATGACAACACGATAATGATTAGGAACATAGGTTTAAAACAAGTCAAAAGACACTTTATAGATGATATATCACTAGTAATACAGTGGCTGCAAGCATACAGGTCTTATAGTCGACAGGTGCGCATCCAGGCTTTTTGAAAGGGGGCGTCATTCCTGAAAATGGAATGTAAACTGTCGAGTGGAGCATGGTAAAAACTTTATTGGACGATTTTATGCTAAACAATTATATATTTTCCAATCAAAAGGGGCGTTCGAATTCTACACCAACCACAGGACTGGTCGACGCGTCTGTTACGGCTAATTTTCGATTCTAAGTAATTTCTATGGAACCCTCATTGTCTGATTGTCACAGGAAGGAGGTTAAAGCAAAAATTCAAATAACCGCCTAACGACCAAACAGAAAATGGCCTAATTATTTCGACTAGACCATATATATATATATGTCTCTGTCAGACTACGCCAGTATGATTTGTTATACTTTCCTGTTACCGTGACATTAAAGCTGGTGTTATTATATAGTATACTGTAGTCTCAGAACAACATGAAGACAATATGTAATGATAATGATATAAAATATATTTTACTTACTGCAGCTCAAAGTTTTCCCAATATAAGTAATAGATATCAGATCATACGGCTTTTTATATGTTTACACTTTCGACTGGTGGTGAAATACCTGCTGACGTCTTATTGCTAAAAATAGATTAGTTTGATAAGGTTATTATTAGAACACCCAAAGACCAATAACCAAAAAGATCGGTGAAACGGACTCGATTCTACGCTGAATTAAGGATAATGCTATCAATTAAATTTAAAAATAGGATTCGCACGAAAAGATATTATAACATTTAAGATATAAACGACGTTAGAAACTATATATAGAAATACAAATTCTTTATTCACCAATCATGGACCCTTGCGAGATAACCGCCGGATTACGAGCGTTCTAGCTAACCGTGGCAATATATCATTCTTCTTTTTTCGATTCTTTATTTTTTTCTTTTTGTTTTAATATTTCAGAGCCCGTAAATTTAAACAATCCACGTAATTTTTAAAAATCTTTCGAATACGCATATTTTTAAAAGGTTACCTTATTAATTTAAAATGGTAGCCAAGCCGGTATAAGATTCTTTAATATTGTCTTCATCGGTAGTGAACTTTATGGGAACTAGGGAAACAAAACAGGGATTCAGATCCATTTGAACACTTGCAATTTAAATTTAAGAAATTGAAAAACTACTCTGATAAAAACTACAAGTTTGATCTGTGAAACAAACACCATGCTTTATTTTTTAATTCGTGGTTGACTTGGATCTACAGACCTTTAGTATTCTTTAACGAACAAACTGTGCTCCTCTTCTCACCGACACTTCCCTTATTCATATTTGTCAAAATTCATAATTATAATCTAACCATGCATCTTTGCAAAACCATAAACGTAGAAAATTGCAAGACATAGGTAATCTTAAGACTTTTAATATCACCGAAACTATATATTCAAAACACTTTTCAGAGTGAAGCAGGAATTGCTTACCATTCCAGAACATACATCTTAGTTCAACTAAATGTGATTCGTCACTGTTGTTTCTGTGTAGTGCTTTGTGAATATTTTTTTTGTCTTTTTTGTACTATTTTGTTTTGCCATGGTGTTGACTGTTTTTATTTGTCTTGATTTTTTTTAAATCTCCCTTGGTGTCTTCTCGCCAAATGTATTACGTAAGTGTTATTTTCATTTTTGTAAGACTTGGTCGATACCGTTGTTGGTGATCTACTAGTCCCCGTAGGTATCATTAGTTAAGTAGTCAGTGCCTTTCTTCATTTTTGTTGACCAATTAGGAAATATTAGGAAATTAGTGCGACAACTCGATCCGGCAAAGCTAAAGGGTATTTGATGTTCTCCTCGCGTTTTTATTTTTATAGAGCCTTCACATTTTCTGGTTTGAGTGTTAAAGTTAAATGTAGAAAAGCGCTTCACGCGCACCAAATTTATGTGCGCTTTTCATGTTCTCCCTCTGTTTATAGATAACCATCAATCCGTCTGAACAAGAACTTAGTGCCAGTGTGTGACCATAAAAGGTCACATCCACCCTCCCCCATCATAAATTAAGCCATTGTTTGTGTTTATGTGTGTTTTTAAGGAAACAGATGAAGTTTTTATTATCATTTCATAAGTATTTGTTTATGTTTTTTTTTTCATTTTCGGATACTCTTTGGTGTTTCACTTAGATTATATTATAGTTACATGACACGAAGTGTGACCTTACATGGCTAAAGCTCGTAAAAATGAGCGAAATCCGACCTGAGGATCACGAATTAGAATAGACTGTGAAAGGAAAATAAAACATACCTTAGTAAAAATTAAAAAAAATATTCAGCAGACTTTCGGGGCCTTTTACAGCTGACTATGCGGTATGGGTTTTGATCATTGTTAAAGGCCGTACAATGACCCATAGTTGTTAACTTCTATGTTATTTGGTTTCTTGTGGAAAGTTGTCTCATTGGCAATCATACTACATTTTCTTATTTTTATAACTAAGAGGTTATATTCGGATCCCCTTATTAGACTGAATTAAATTGTTTCGCGCAAAAGTGATAATCCCGATCTCATCGTCAGCTAAGTACACAGCGAGTTCTAGAAGGGGGAGGCACTTCAATCGTTTTGTGGTAGGGATGAACAGCTTAGATCTCCAATACACCATTTTTATACGACCGCAAAAATTACAAATTTTTTGGCCGTATATTGGTATCACGTTGTCGTCGTCGTCGTCAGCGTCGTCCGAAGACAGATGGTTTCCGGATAATAACTTTAGTATAAGTAAATGGAAATCAATAAAATTTTAACACAAGGTTTATAACCACTAAAGGAAGGTTGGGATTGATTTTGGGGGTTTTGGTCCCAACTGTTTAGGAATTAGGGGCCAAAAAGGGGCCCAAATAAGCATTTTTGTAGTTTCCAGACAATAACTTGTGTTAAAGTGTATGAATCTCTCTGAAATTATACCACACGTTTCCATACAACAAAGGGATGGTTAGGATTGACTAGGGGGGGTTATGGCTCAAACCATATAGGAATCAGAGGCAAAAAAGGGGGAAAAACAAGTTTTTTTCTGGTTAAAGGACAATTAAGACAATTTAAAGCAGTCTAAGGGAGGTAATCCAATCCAAATTTAAAACAACAATGTTTGATAACCTCCCTTACACTGCTTGTAAATCATGTATTAAGAAATGATGATTGTCTTGAGGTGATTAGCTGTCAATTTATTTTTAAAAGTTACTATTAATATTAATTAATTTTAGCCATGACTATGTATGTCATTTTATATTTTAAGACTTGTATGATGGATTTAAAAGGGTAATTATGGTTGCAAATTTTATTAAAATTTGAATAGATATTATGACTATATCTTGAGGGAATGATTTTTTTTTGGAATAAGGGAAAGGGGGAGGTGAACAAAAAATTTGGGGGGGGGGGGGTAATAAGAATTGGGGGGGGGGGGGAACTATTTTTTTCTCATTTCAGATTTCAGAAATTAAAAAGAAAATTTCTTCAAATATTTTTTTTGGGGGTTAATATTCAACAGGATAGTGTATTGCACAAAAGCAAAAAAAATGGGGTCAATTTTATTTAGGGGGGGGGGGGGGAACTATTTTTTTCTCATTTCAGATTTCAGAAATTAAAAAGAAAATTTCTTCAAATATTTTTTTGGGGGGTTAATATTCAACAGGATAGTGTATTGCACAAAAGCAAAAAAAATGGGGTCAATTTTATTTAGGGGGGGGGGGGGGGAGGGGGTCAATTCGCAACAGCATAGTGTATTGCACAAAAGCAAAAAATTGAATATAAATCCAAATCATATAACCAATTTTTAAGTTCTTTGACTACATGCAGTTATTCTGTGGCAGAAACCTATTATGTGTCAAATATTTAATTACAATCCAAATTCAGACATGTATCTAGCGTGAATATTGTGTCCATTTTGGCCCGAACTTTTCAGGTTTTGGACATCTGCGGTCGTATCCAGCTGCGCTCAGCGAAGCAATTTATTTCATATATTTTGAATAACAAAAATCATAAATTTTGAAGTTATATATTTGTGTGTTGTTATAAATAAGCTTTATTTAGAGTCGGCATAGTATACAAACAAGGACATAACATAAGCTCTATTAAGTTGTTTTATTGTACTGCATGACTTCTTAAGTGCACGTTCTAGGCCCATATTGTCTAAATTGTGTACTATAAATAAACTCATCATAGATGCCAGGATTAAAATTTTGTACGCCAGGTGCGCGTTTCGTCTTCAAAAGACTCATCAGTAGAGCTCGAATCAACAAAGTTCAAAAGGTTAAATAAAGTACGAAGTTGAAGAGCATAGAGGACCCGAAATTTTGAAAGGTTGATAGATTTTTCTTAGTCTTATAGTCTCGAAGTTAGTCAATTTCGATTTTATATTTTCATTAGGGGCGGTATTTGGGTCCCCCCCCCCTTGCTCCTACGCCCGGACCTAACAATGAGTATCCCGAAGGTCGTGGGTTCGACCTGGGCCGGGTCAAACAAAAGACATTAAACTCTATATATTTGCTGCATGCTTCTCCGCTAAGCACGTGCATTAAGAAGTAAGAGCAAAGACTTTTCGGCTCGATGGCAGAATAATGTGACCGTTAGGCCCGATGACATGTCTTCATGCAGACTGTTATGCTGTGAGCTATCACGTTAAAAATCTATCTCGGCGTGTTTTCAGCAGTAGACTTTCCGATCAATTAACTAATCTACATGTCTTGTATTGCCAAAATGACACAAATTTCTACGGAGTTACTTCCCCGCTAACGATAAAGTTTAGGTTTCAGCTCTGTGGTTCCCAGTAAAGACATTATGAATTTAAGAAAAAATATTTAATGTATAAAGTTCACATAACCAAAATCTGAAGACATGATAATACGTGTATTTACCCGTGCTGAACAGCATTGACATCAAATTAAGTCATAAAGCACACGGAAGCAAGAACTTTATCCTTTTAACATAGGATTTTAAGGAGGTTTCTTTCTTTCGCAAAAAAATGTCTGAATTTTAAGAAGTCGGAATTGCCCTTCATACAACTTTGACACGAAATAGTCCTTAAATACCACCTGAAAAATAAACAGTATGTGATATTTCACTATCAGAGAATAATGCAACTATAATAATTTAAGGCCATTAGGTTCTTACGAAAATAATACAATGCAATTTTACAAACATAACACAGGAAAGGAACTATATTTGAGGACCACTGATTAAGAGCGACCAAAAAGCCAAATTTAAAATGCTGGTAGTTACTTTTTTACTATTGCTATCTTTTAATTTGTTTATCTGAATATGCATATGAATTTCCTGTAATTTTCGAATCAAAATCCATAATTTGTTGAACTTGTACTATTAGTATCAAGCTCTTGAATCCAAGAAGGAAGTGTACAATAAGCTGCTACTACCAGGCACTTTTTTCTTGTTTTCAATACATCCTGCATCAGGTATTATCATTTTTCACAATGGAAACCAAAACTATATATCTAACGTCAACATGAATGTCTTAGTTTATTTAAATAATGTTGACATTGTTTATTTCAAAAGTTCCATAAACATAACGCCTTTTTCGCAGGTTTTTGAATTGATGTTAACAGGATTATGAGGGTTATATTCTTTATTATTATACTTCATGTAAAAATGCAATATTTTGATTGGCTTATACGAGGTTGATAAATTACTCTATTCTATGGTAAATACTCTATTACCCTTCACGGAGACGCTTGATCAAGTGTGCGCTTTATTAAATACGACTCTATCCTATGGCAAATACTCTATTACCCTTCACGGAGACGCTTGATCAAGTGTGCGCTTTATTGAATACGGATAGTTGTTATATACATACGTCATAGTTTATTACTTTGAATTTGAAATTTAATCGACAGTAATAACAGAAAATTCAGTATAATAAATTAAATAACACATATCTGAGAGGGTGATAGAGCAGATTGTTACCCCTCGAAAAGACATTGTCAACCTTGGCTTCGCCTCAGTTGACAATGTTTTCTCGGGGTAACAATCTGCTCTATCACCCTCTCAGCTATGTGTTATTTATATATTATTATACTTCATGTCAAACTGCGGGATTCTGATTGGTTAATACGAGGGAGACAATTTACACTATCCTATGGCAAATACTCTAGTACCCTTCACGCAGACGCTTGCTCAAGTGTGCGCTTTAATAAATACGGATGATTGATATGTACAAGACGACATAGTTTATTACCTTGGATTTGAAATTTAATAGACAGTAATAAAAGAACATTCAGTATAATAAATTAAATAACACATATCTGAGAGGGTGATAGGGCAGATTGTTACCCCTCGAAAAGACATTGTCAACCTTGGCTTCGACTCAGTTGACAATGTTTTCTCGGGGTAACAATCTGCTCTATCACCCTCTCAGCTATGTGTTATTTATATATAATGATAACATTTATTAAAAATGTACTAAAAAAATGTTGGAATATATTATTTCATAATTTATAAAGCTTGACACAAGAAATACGAAGAAGGAATATGTGGCAAATAGAATAAAGATGAGATGAGGAGAACAAATGAAAATTTTTATACAAAACAGAGAGTAGAATTATATATTCAAGAATTGAAGGGTAATATAGAGATGAAGCCTGCTATTGAAGGTCAGGTTTTACATCAAACGAGATGGATGGCGACCCTTAAGATAAGTCATTACACGATGTAAGACTTTTTTAGTGTTCCAAGACAATGTTTCATAACTTTACGAAAACAGTTAGCTATGTGGGATATTAATTGATCAATAGAAACGAGTATTTTTAATTTTTAATGTCAAGTGATAGCAAAATTTCTCACGTTTCATCTTGCAGTCATTTTTTTCATGCACCATTCAGTAATAAAGAAACTAGCGTGTTTTCAGGAGCTAGACTTTACAAATTATTTACTAATCTAAATGTCTTTTATTGCCAAAAATGACACAAATTTCTACGGAGTTACTTCCCCGCTAACGTAAAAGGTTAGGTTTCAGCTGTGTGGTTCCCATTGAATACAAGATGATTTTAAAAACAGATATTTAATGTACAAAGTTCACATGACCAAAATGTGAAAACATGATAATACGTGTGTTTACTTGAGCTGAACAGCGTAGACATCAAATTAAATCATAAAAGCACACGGAAGCAAGAACTTTATTCTTTTAACATAGGATTTTTAGGAGGTTTTATTCTTTCGCAAAGAAATGTCTGAATTTGAAATAGACAGAGTTGCCCTTCATACAAATTTGACACGAAATAGTTCTAAAATACCACTTGAAAAATATAAACAGTATTTCATATTTCACTATCAGAGAAATGACACATCTAACAATTCTAAGCCATTGGCTTCTTACAAAAATAATGCAATTATTATACGATTTTACAAATATAAAACACGAAAGGAACTATATTTGAGGACAACTGATTACGAGCGACCAAAAAGCCAAATTTTAAAATTGCTGGTAGTAACTTTTTTACTATTGCTTTCTTTTGATTTGTTTATCTGGATATGCATATGAAATCATACATAAGTACACACTTTCTGCGTGTTAAATGATGGTTATATTTTTGTTTTCTTTTGAATTTCTTGTAATTTTTTCGAATCAAAATCAATAATTTGTTGAACTTGTACTATTAGTATCAAGCTCTTGAATCCAAGAAGGAAGTGTACAGTAAGCTGCTGCTACCAGGCACGTTTCTCCTGTTTTCAATACATCCTGCATCAGTTATATCATTTTTCACGATGGAAACCAAAACTATATATCTAACGTCAACATGAATGTCTTAGTTTATATAAATTATGTTGACATTGTTTATTTCAAAAGTTCCATAAACATAACCCCCTTTTTCGCATCCAATGAATTGATGTTAACAGGATTATGAGGGTTATATTCCTTAATGTAATGACAAAATCTATTAAAAATGTACTAAAACAATGTTGGAATATATTATTTATGAGGAAAGCAGGCTTTAAACACGAAATACGAAGAAGGAATATGTGGCAAGTAGAATAAGGATGAGAAGAGGAGAACAAAAGAAAATTTTGTTCAAAAAAGAGAGTAGAATTATATATTCAAGAATTGAAGGGTAATATAGAGATGAAGCATAATATTGAAGGTCAGGTTTTACATCAAACGAGATGTGTGGCGACCTTTTAGATAAGTCATTACACGATGTAAGACTTTTTTAGTGTTCCAAGATAATGTTTAACAACTTTACGAAAACAGTTAGCTATGTGGGATATTAATTAATCAATAGAAACGAGTATTTTTAATGTCAAGTGATAGCAAAATTTCTCACGTTTCATCTCGCAGTCATTATTTTCATGCATCATTCAGTAATAAAGAAACTAGCGTGTTTTCAGGAGCTAGACATTACAATCAATTTACTAATTTAAGTGTCTTTTATTGCCAAAAATGACACAAATTTCTACGAAGTTACTTCCCCGCTAACGTAAAAGGTTAGGTTTCAGCTGTGTGGTTCCCATTGAATACAAGATGATTTTAAGAACAAATATTTAATGTACAAAGTTCACATGACCAAAATGTGAAAACATGATAATACGTGTATTTACTTGTGCTGAACAGCGTAGACATCAAATTAAGTCATAAAAGCACACGGAAGCAAGAACTTTATTCTTTTAACATAGGATTTCTAGGAGGTTTTATTCTTTCGCAAAGAAATGTCTGAATTTGAAATAGACAGAGTTGCCCTTCATACAAATTTGACACGAAATAGTTCTAAAATACCACTTGAAAAATATAAACAGTATGTCATATTTCACTATCAGAGAAATGACACATCTAACAATTTTAAGCCATTGGGTTCTTACAAAAATAATGCAATACGATTTTACAAACATAAAACACGAAAGGAACTATATTTGAGGACAACTGATTACGAGCGACCAAAAAGCCAAATTTTAAAATTGCTGGTAGTTACTTTTTTACTATTGCTTTCTTTTGATTTGTTTATCTGAATATGCATATCAAATCATACATAAATACACACTTACTGCGTGTTAAATGATGGTTATATTTTTGTTTTCTTTTGAATTTCTTGTAATTTTTTCGAATCAAAATCAATAATTTGTTGAACTTGTACTATTAGTATCAAGCTCTTGAATCCAAGAAGGAAGTGTAAAGTAAGCTGCTGCTACCAGGCACTTTTCTCTTGTTTTCAATACATCCTGCATCAGTTATTATCATTTTTCACGATGGAAACCAAAACTATATATCTAACGTCAACATGAATGTCTTAGTTTATTTAAATTATGTTGACATTGTTTATTTCAAAAGTTCCATAGACATAACCCCCTTTTTTGCATCCAATGAATTGATGTTAACAGGATTATGAGGGTTATATTCTTAAATGTATTGATAAAATCTATTAAAAATGTACTAAAAGAATGTTGGAATATATCATTTATGAGGAAAACAAGCTCGACACACGAAATACGAAGAAGGAATATGTGGCAAATAGAATAAGGATGAGAAGAGGAGAACAAAAGAAAACTTGATTCAAAAAAGAGAGTAGAATTATATATTCAAGAATTGAAGGGTAATATAGAGATGAAGCATAATATTGAAGGTCAGGTTTTACATCAAACGAGATGTGTGGCGACCTTTTAGATAAGTCATTACACGATGTAAGACTTTTTTAGTGTTCCAAGATAATGTTTAACAACTTTACGAAAACAGTTAGCTATGTGGGATATTGATTGATCAATAGAAACGGGTATTTTTAATGTCAAGTGATAGCAAAATTTCTCACGTTTCATCTCGCAGTCATTATTTTCATGCATCATTCAGTAATAAAGAAACTAGCGTGTTTTCAGGAGCTAGACATTACAATCAATTTACTAATCTAAGTGTCTTTTATTGCCAAAAATGACACAAATTTCTACGGAGTTACTTCCCCGCTAACGTAAAAGGTTAGGTTTCAGCTGTGTGGTTCCCATTGAATGCATGATGATTTTAAAAACAAATATTTAATGTACAAAGTTCACATGACCAAAATGTGAAAACATGATAATACGTGTATTTACTTGTGCTGAACAGCGTAGACATTAAATTAAGTCATAAAAACACACAGAAGCAAGAACTTTATTCTTTTAACATAGGATTTTTAGGAGGTTTTATTCTTTCGCAAAGAAATTTCTGAATTTGAAATAGACAGAGTTGCTCTTCATACAAATTTAACACGAATTAGTTCTAAAATACCACTTGAAAAATATAAACAGTATGTCATATTTCACTATCAGAGAAATGACACATCTACAATTTTAAGCTATTGGGTACTTACAAAAATAATGCAATACGATTTTACAAACATAAAACACGAAAGGAACTATATTTGAGGACAACTGATTACGAGCGACCAAAAAGCTAAATTCTAAAATTGCTGGTAGTTACTTTTTTACTATTGCTTTCTTTTGATTTGTTTATCTGAATATGCATATGAAATCATACATAAATACACACTTACTGCGTGTTAAATAATAGTTATATTTTTGTTTTCTTTTAAATTTCATGTAATTTTTGAATCAAAATCAATAATTTGTTGAACTTGTACTATTAGTATCAAGCTCTTGAATCCAAGAAGGAAGTGTATAGTAAGCTGCTGCTACCAGGCACTTTTCTCTTGTTTTCGATACATCCTGCATCAGTTATTATCATTTTTCACAATGGAAACCAAAACTATATATCTAACGTCAACATGAATGTCTTAGTTTATTTAAATTATGTTGACATTGTTTATTTCAAAAGTTCCATAAACATAACCCCCTTTTTCGCATCCAATGAATTGATGTTAACAGGATTATGAGGGTTATATTCTTTAATGTAATGATAAAATCTATTAAAAATGTACTAAAACAATGTTGGAATATATTATTTTTGAGGAAAACAAGCTCGACACACGAAATACGAAGAACGAATATGTGGCAAATAGAATAAAGATAAGAAGAGGAGAACAATACAAAACAGAGAGTAGAATTATATATTCAAGAATTGAAGGGTAATATGGAGATGAAGCCTGCTATGGAAGGTCAGATTTTACATCAAACAAGATGTGTGGCGACCTTTTAGATAAGTCATTACACGATGCAAGACTTTTTTAGTGTTCCAAGATGATGTTTAACAACTTTACGAAAACAGTTAGCTATGTGGGATATTAATTTATCAATAGAAACGGGTATTTTTAATGTCAAGTGATAGCAAAATTTCTCACGTTTCATCTCGCAGTCATTATTTTCATGCATCATTCAGTAATAAAGAAACTAGCGTGTTTTCAGGAGCTAGACATTACAATCAATTTACTAATCTAAGTGTCTTTTATTGCCAAAAATGACACAAAGTTCTACGGAGTTACTTCCCCGCTAACGTAAAAGGTTAGGTTTCAGCTGTGTGGTTCCCATTGAATGCATGATGATTTTAAAAACAAATATTTAATGTACAAAGTTCACATGACCAAAATGTGAAAACATGATAATACGTGTATTTACTTGTGCTGAACAGCGTAGACATTAAATTAAGTCATAAAAACACACAGAAGCAAGAACTTTATTCTTTTAACATAGGATTTTTAGGAGGTTTTATTCTTTCGCAAAGAAATTTCTGAATTTGAAATAGACAGAGTTGCTCTTCATACAAATTTAACACGAAATAGTTCTAAAATACCACTTGAAAAATATAAACAGTATGTCATATTTCACTATCAGAGAAATGACACATCTACAATTTTTAGCTATTGGGTACTTACAAAAATAATGCAATACGATTTTACAAACATAAAACACGAAAGGAACTATATTTGAGGACAACTGATTACGAGCGACCAAAAAGCTAAATTCTAAAATTGCTGGTAGTTACTTTTTTACTATTGCTTTCTTTTGATTTGTTTATCTGAATATGCATATGAAATCATACATAAATACACACTTACTGCGTGTTAAATAATAGTTATATTTTTGTTTTCTTTTAAATTTCATGTAATTTTTGAATCAAAATCAATAATTTGTTGAACTTGTACTATTAGTATCAAGCTCTTGAATCCAAGAAGGAAGTGTATAGTAAGCTGCTGCTACCAGGCACTTTTCTCTTGTTTTCGATACATCCTGCATCAGTTATTATCATTTTTCACAATGGAAACCAAAACTATATATCTAACGTCAACATGAATGTCTTAGTTTATTTAAATTATGTTGACATTGTTTATTTCAAAAGTTCCATAAACATAACCCCCTTTTTCGCATCCAATGAATTGATGTTAACAGGATTATGAGGGTTATATTCTTTAATGTAATGATAAAATCTATTAAAAATGTACTAAAACAATGTTGGAATATATTATTTTTGAGGAAAACAAGCTCGACACACGAAATACGAAGAACGAATATGTGGCAAATAGAATAAAGATAAGAAGAGGAGAACAATACAAAACAGAGAGTAGAATTATATATTCAAGAATTGAAGGGTAATATAGAGATGAAGCCTGCTATGGAAGGTCAGATTTTACATCAAACAAGATGTGTGGCGACCTTTTAGATAAGTCATTACACGATGCAAGACTTTTTTAGTGTTCCAAGATGATGTTTAACAACTTTACGAAAACAGTTAGCTATGTGGGATATTAATTTATCAATAGAAACGGGTATTTTTAATGTCAAGTGATAGCAAAATTTCTCACGTTTCATCTCGCAGTCATTATTTTCATGCATCATTCAGTAATAAAGAAACTAGCGTGTTTTCAGGAGCTAGACATTACAATCAATTTACTAATCTAAGTGTCTTTTATTGCCAAAAATGACACAAATTTCTACGGAGTTACTTCCCCGCTAACGTAAAAGGTTAGGTTTCAGCTGTGTGGTTCCCATTGAATGCATGATGATTTTAAAAACAAATATTTAATGTACAAAGTTCACATGACCAAAATGTGAAAACATGATAATACGTGTATTTACTTGTGCTGAACAGCGTAGACATTAAATTAAGTCATAAAAACACACAGAAGCAAGAACTTTATTCTTTTAACATAGGATTTTTAGGAGGTTTTATTCTTTCGCAAAGAAATTTCTGAATTTGAAATAGACAGAGTTGCTCTTCATACAAATTTAACACGAATTAGTTCTAAAATACCACTTGAAAAATATAAACAGTATGTCATATTTCACTATCAGAGAAATGACACATCTACAATTTTAAGCTATTGGGTACTTACAAAAATAATGCAATACGATTTTACAAACATAAAACACGAAAGGAACTATATTTGAGGACAACTGATTACGAGCGACCAAAAAGCTAAATTCTAAAATTGCTGGTAGTTACTTTTTTACTATTGCTTTCTTTTGATTTGTTTATCTGAATATGCATATGAAATCATACATAAATACACACTTACTGCGTGTTAAATAATAGTTATATTTTTGTTTTCTTTTAAATTTCATGTAATTTTTGAATCAAAATCAATAATTTGTTGAACTTGTACTATTAGTATCAAGCTCTTGAATCCAAGAAGGAAGTGTATAGTAAGCTGCTGCTACCAGGCACTTTTCTCTTGTTTTCGATACATCCTGCATCAGTTATTATCATTTTTCACAATGGAAACCAAAACTATATATCTAACGTCAACATGAATGTCTTAGTTTATTTAAATTATGTTGACATTGTTTATTTCAAAAGTTCCATAAACATAACCCCCTTTTTCGCATCCAATGAATTGATGTTAACAGGATTATGAGGGTTATATTCTTTAATGTAATGATAAAATCTATTAAAAATGTACTAAAACAATGTTGGAATATATTATTTTTGAGGAAAACAAGCTCGACACACGAAATACGAAGAACGAATATGTGGCAAATAGAATAAAGATAAGAAGAGGAGAACAATACAAAACAGAGAGTAGAATTATATATTCAAGAATTGAAGGGTAATATAGAGATGAAGCCTGCTATGGAAGGTCAGATTTTACATCAAACAAGATGTGTGGCGACCTTTTAGATAAGTCATTACACGATGCAAGACTTTTTTAGTGTTCCAAGATGATGTTTAACAACTTTACGAAAACAGTTAGCTATGTGGGATATTAATTTATCAATAGAAACGGGTATTTTTAATGTCAAGTGATAGCAAAATTTCTCACGTTTCATCTCGCAGTCATTATTTTCATGCATCATTCAGTAATAAAGAAACTAGCGTGTTTTCAGGAGCTAGACATTACAATCAATTTACTAATCTAAGTGTCTTTTATTGCCAAAAATGACACAAAGTTCTACGGAGTTACTTCCCCGCTAACGTAAAAGGTTAGGTTTCAGCTGTGTGGTTCCCATTGAATGCATGATGATTTTAAAAACAAATATTTAATGTACAAAGTTCACATGACCAAAATGTGAAAACATGATAATACGTGTATTTACTTGTGCTGAACAGCGTAGACATTAAATTAAGTCATAAAAACACACAGAAGCAAGAACTTTATTCTTTTAACATAGGATTTTTAGGAGGTTTTATTCTTTCGCAAAGAAATTTCTGAATTTGAAATAGACAGAGTTGCTCTTCATACAAATTTAACACGAAATAGTTCTAAAATACCACTTGAAAAATATAAACAGTATGTCATATTTCACTATCAGAGAAATGACACATCTACAATTTTTAGCTATTGGGTACTTACAAAAATAATGCAATACGATTTTACAAACATAAAACACGAAAGGAACTATATTTGAGGACAACTGATTACGAGCGACCAAAAAGCTAAATTTTAAAATTGCTGGTAGTTACTTTTTTACTACTGCTTTCTTTTGATTTGTTTATCTGAATATGCATATGAAATCATACATAAGTACACACTTTCTGCGTGTTAAATGATGGTTATATTTTTGTTTTCTTTTGAATTTCTTGTAATTTTTTCGAATCAAAATCAATAATTTGTTGAACTTGTACTATTAGTATCAAGCTCTTGAATCCAAGAAGGAAGTGTACAGTAAGCTGCTGCTACCAGGCACGTTTCTCCTGTTTTCAATACATCCTGCATCAGTTATTATCATTTTTCACGATGGAAACCAAAACTATATATCTAACGTCAACATGAATGTCTTAGTTTATTTAAATTATGTTGACATTGTTTATTTCAAAAGTTCCATAAACATAACCCCCTTTTTCGCATCCAATGAATTGATGTTAACAGGATTATGAGGGTTATATTCCTTAATGTAATGACAAAATCTATTAAAAATGTACTAAAACAATGTTGGAATATATTATTTATGAGGAAAGCAGGCTTTAAACACGAAATACGAAGAAGGAATATGTGGCAAGTAGAATAAGGATGAGAAGAGGAGAACAAAAGAAAATTTTGTTCAAAAAAGAGAGTAGAATTATATATTCAAGAATTGAAGGGTAATATAGAGATGAAGCCTGCTATGGAAGGTCAGATTTTACATCAAACAAGATGTATGGCGACCTTTTAGATAAGTCATTACACGATGCAAGACTTTTTTAGTGTTCCAAGATGATGTTTAACAACTTTACGAAAACAGTTAGCTATGTGGGATATTAATTTATCAATAGAAACGGGTATTTTTAATGTCAAGTGATAGCAAAATTTCTCACGTTTCATCTCGCAGTCATTATTTTCATGCATCATTCAGTAATAAAGAAACTAGCGTGTTTTCAGGAGCTAGACATTACAATCAATTTACTAATCTAAGTGTCTTTTATTGCCAAAAATGACACAAATTTCTACGGAGTTACTTCCCCGCTAACGTAAAAGGTTAGGTTTCAGCTGTGTGGTTCCCATTGAATGCATGATGATTTTAAAAAGCAAATATTTAATGTACAAAGTTCACATGACCAAAATGTGAAAACATGATAATACGTGTATTTACTTGTGCTGAACAGCGTAGACATTAAATTAAGTCATAAAAACACACAGAAGCAAGAACTTTATTCTTTTAACATAGGATTTTTAGGAGGTTTTATTCTTTCGCAAAGAAATTTCTGAATTTGAAATAGACAGAGTTGCTCTTCATACAAATTTAACACGAATTAGTTCTAAAATACCACTTGAAAAATATAAACAGTATGTCATATTTCACTATCAGAGAAATGACACATCTACAATTTTAAGCTATTGGGTACTTACAAAAATAATGCAATACGATTTTACAAACATAAAACACGAAAGGAACTATATTTGAGGACAACTGATTACGAGCGACCAAAAAGCTAAATTCTAAAATTGCTGGTAGTTACTTTTTTACTATTGCTTTCTTTTGATTTGTTTATCTGAATATGCATATGAAATCATACATAAATACACACTTACTGCGTGTTAAATAATAGTTATATTTTTGTTTTCTTTTAAATTTCATGTAATTTTTGAATCAAAATCAATAATTTGTTGAACTTGTACTATTAGTATCAAGCTCTTGAATCCAAGAAGGAAGTGTATAGTAAGCTGCTGCTACCAGGCACTTTTCTCTTGTTTTCGATACATCCTGCATCAGTTATTATCATTTTTCACAATGGAAACCAAAACTATATATCTAACGTCAACATGAATGTCTTAGTTTATTTAAATTATGTTGACATTGTTTATTTCAAAAGTTCCATAAACATAACCCCCTTTTTCGCATCCAATGAATTGATGTTAACAGGATTATGAGGGTTATATTCTTTAATGTAATGATAAAATCTATTAAAAATGTACTAAAACAATGTTGGAATATATTATTTTTGAGGAAAATAAGCTCGACACACGAAATACGAAGAACGAATATGTGGCAAATAGAATAAAGATAAGAAGAGGAGAACAATACAAAACAGAGAGTAGAATTATATATTCAAGAATTGAAGGGTAATATAGAGATGAAGCCTGCTATGGAAGGTCAGATTTTACATCAAACAAGATGTGTGGCGACCTTTTAGATAAGTCATTACACGATGCAAGACTTTTTTAGTGTTCCAAGATGATGTTTAACAACTTTACGAAAACAGTTAGCTATGTGGGATATTAATTTATCAATAGAAACGGGTATTTTTAATGTCAAGTGATAGCAAAATTTCTCACGTTTCATCTCGCAGTCATTATTTTCATGCATCATTCAGTAATAAAGAAACTAGCGTGTTTTCAGGAGCTAGACATTACAATCAATTTACTAATCTAAGTGTCTTTTATTGCCAAAAATGACACAAAGTTCTACGGAGTTACTTCCCCGCTAACGTAAAAGGTTAGGTTTCAGCTGTGTGGTTCCCATTGAATGCATGATGATTTTAAAAACAAATATTTAATGTACAAAGTTCACATGACCAAAATGTGAAAACATGATAATACGTGTATTTACTTGTGCTGAACAGCGTAGACATTAAATTAAGTCATAAAAACACACAGAAGCAAGAACTTTATTCTTTTAACATAGGATTTTTAGGAGGTTTTATTCTTTCGCAAAGAAATTTCTGAATTTTGAAATAGACAGATTTGCTCTTCATACAAATTTAACACGAAATAGTTCTAAAATACCACTTGAAAAATATAAACAGTATGTCATATTTCACTATCAGAGAAATGACACATCTACAATTTTAAGCTATTGGGTACTTACAAAAATAATGCAATACGATTTTACAAACATAAAACACGAAAGGAACTATATTTGAGGACAACTGATTACGAGCGACCAAAAAGCTAAATTCTAAAATTGCTGGTAGTTACTTTTTTACTATTGCTTTCTTTTGATTTGTTTATCTGAATATGCATATGAAATCATACATAAATACACACTTACTGCGTGTTAAATAATAGTTATATTTTTGTTTTCTTTTAAATTTCTTGTAATTTTTTAATCAAAATCAATAATTTGTTGAACTTGTACTATTAGTATCAAGCTCTTGAATCCAAGAAGGAAGTGTATAGTAAGCTGCTGCTACCAGGCACTTTTCTCTTGTTTTCGATACATCCTGCATCAGTTATTATCATTTTTCACAATGGAAACCAAAACTATATATCTAACGTCAACATGAATGTCTTAGTTTATTTAAATTATGTTGACATTGTTTATTTCAAAAGTTCCATAAACATAACCCCCTTTTTCGCATCCAATGAATTGATGTTAACAGGATTATGAGGGTTATATTCTTTAATGTAATAATAAAATCTATTAAAAATGTACTAAACAATGTTGGAATATATTATTTTTGAGGAAAACAAGCTCGACACACGAAATACGAAGAACGAATATGTGGCAAATAGAATAAAGATAAGAAGAGGAGAACAATACAAAACAGAGAGTAGAATTATATATTCAAGAATTGAAGGGTAATATAGAGATGAAGCCTGCTATGGAAGGTCAGATTTTACATCAAACAAGATGTATGGCGACCTTTTAGATAAGTCATTACACGATGCAAGACTTTTTTAGTGTTCCAAGATGATGTTTAACAACTTTACGAAAACAGTTAGCTATGTGGGATATTAATTTATCAATAGAAACGGGTATTTTTAATGTCAAGTGATAGCAAAATTTCTCACGTTTCATCTCGCAGTCATTATTTTCATGCATCATTCAGTAATAAAGAAACTAGCGTGTTTTCAGGAGCTAGACATTACAATCAATTTACTAATCTAAGTGTCTTTTATTGCCAAAAATGACACAAATTTCTACGGAGTTACTTCCCCGCTAACGTAAAAGGTTAGGTTTCAGCTGTGTGGTTCCCATTGAATGCATGATGATTTTAAAAAGCAAATATTTAATGTACAAAGTTCACATGACCAAAATGTGAAAACATGATAATACGTGTATTTACTTGTGCTGAACAGCGTAGACATTAAATTAAGTCATAAAAACACACAGAAGCAAGAACTTTATTCTTTTAACATAGGATTTTTAGGAGGTTTTATTCTTTCGCAAAGAAATTTCTGAATTTGAAATAGACAGAGTTGCTCTTCATACAAATTTAACACGAATTAGTTCTAAAATACCACTTGAAAAATATAAACAGTATGTCATATTTCACTATCAGAGAAATGACACATCTACAATTTTAAGCTATTGGGTACTTACAAAAATAATGCAATACGATTTTACAAACATAAAACACGAAAGGAACTATATTTGAGGACAACTGATTACGAGCGACCAAAAAGCTAAATTCTAAAATTGCTGGTAGTTACTTTTTTACTATTGCTTTCTTTTGATTTGTTTATCTGAATATGCATATGAAATCATACATAAATACACACTTACTGCGTGTTAAATAATAGTTATATTTTTGTTTTCTTTTAAATTTCATGTAATTTTTGAATCAAAATCAATAATTTGTTGAACTTGTACTATTAGTATCAAGCTCTTGAATCCAAGAAGGAAGTGTATAGTAAGCTGCTGCTACCAGGCACTTTTCTCTTGTTTTCGATACATCCTGCATCAGTTATTATCATTTTTCACAATGGAAACCAAAACTATATATCTAACGTCAACATGAATGTCTTAGTTTATTTAAATTATGTTGACATTGTTTATTTCAAAAGTTCCATAAACATAACCCCCTTTTTCGCATCCAATGAATTGATGTTAACAGGATTATGAGGGTTATATTCTTTAATGTAATGATAAAATCTATTAAAAATGTACTAAAACAATGTTGGAATATATTATTTTTGAGGAAAATAAGCTCGACACACGAAATACGAAGAACGAATATGTGGCAAATAGAATAAAGATAAGAAGAGGAGAACAATACAAAACAGAGAGTAGAATTATATATTCAAGAATTGAAGGGTAATATAGAGATGAAGCCTGCTATGGAAGGTCAGATTTTACATCAAACAAGATGTGTGGCGACCTTTTAGATAAGTCATTACACGATGCAAGACTTTTTTAGTGTTCCAAGATGATGTTTAACAACTTTACGAAAACAGTTAGCTATGTGGGATATTAATTTATCAATAGAAACGGGTATTTTTAATGTCAAGTGATAGCAAAATTTCTCACGTTTCATCTCGCAGTCATTATTTTCATGCATCATTCAGTAATAAAGAAACTAGCGTGTTTTCAGGAGCTAGACATTACAATCAATTTACTAATCTAAGTGTCTTTTATTGCCAAAAATGACACAAAGTTCTACGGAGTTACTTCCCCGCTAACGTAAAAGGTTAGGTTTCAGCTGTGTGGTTCCCATTGAATGCATGATGATTTTAAAAACAAATATTTAATGTACAAAGTTCACATGACCAAAATGTGAAAACATGATAATACGTGTATTTACTTGTGCTGAACAGCGTAGACATTAAATTAAGTCATAAAAACACACAGAAGCAAGAACTTTATTCTTTTAACATAGGATTTTTAGGAGGTTTTATTCTTTCGCAAAGAAATTTCTGAATTTTGAAATAGACAGATTTGCTCTTCATACAAATTTAACACGAAATAGTTCTAAAATACCACTTGAAAAATATAAACAGTATGTCATATTTCACTATCAGAGAAATGACACATCTACAATTTTAAGCTATTGGGTACTTACAAAAATAATGCAATACGATTTTACAAACATAAAACACGAAAGGAACTATATTTGAGGACAACTGATTACGAGCGACCAAAAAGCTAAATTCTAAAATTGCTGGTAGTTACTTTTTTACTATTGCTTTCTTTTGATTTGTTTATCTGAATATGCATATGAAATCATACATAAATACACACTTACTGCGTGTTAAATAATAGTTATATTTTTGTTTTCTTTTAAATTTCTTGTAATTTTTTAATCAAAATCAATAATTTGTTGAACTTGTACTATTAGTATCAAGCTCTTGAATCCAAGAAGGAAGTGTATAGTAAGCTGCTGCTACCAGGCACTTTTCTCTTGTTTTCGATACATCCTGCATCAGTTATTATCATTTTTCACAATGGAAACCAAAACTATATATCTAACGTCAACATGAATGTCTTAGTTTATTTAAATTATGTTGACATTGTTTATTTCAAAAGTTCCATAAACATAACCCCCTTTTTCGCATCCAATGAATTGATGTTAACAGGATTATGAGGGTTATATTCTTTAATGTAATAATAAAATCTATTAAAAATGTACTAAACAATGTTGGAATATATTATTTTTGAGGAAAACAAGCTCGACACACGAAATACGAAGAACGAATATGTGGCAAATAGAATAAAGATAAGAAGAGGAGAACAATACAAAACAGAGAGTAGAATTATATATTCAAGAATTGAAGGGTAATATAGAGATGAAGCCTGCTATGGAAGGTCAGATTTTACATCAAACAAGATGTATGGCGACCTTTTAGATAAGTCATTACACGATGCAAGACTTTTTTAGTGTTCCAAGATGATGTTTAACAACTTTACGAAAACAGTTAGCTATGTGGGATATTAATTTATCAATAGAAACGGGTATTTTTAATGTCAAGTGATAGCAAAATTTCTCACGTTTCATCTCGCAGTCATTATTTTCATGCATCATTCAGTAATAAAGAAACTAGCGTGTTTTCAGGAGCTAGACATTACAATCAATTTACTAATCTAAGTGTCTTTTATTGCCAAAAATGACACAAATTTCTACGGAGTTACTTCCCCGCTAACGTAAAAGGTTAGGTTTCAGCTGTGTGGTTCCCATTGAATGCATGATGATTTTAAAAACAAATATTTAATGTACAAAGTTCACATGACCAAAATGTGAAAACATGATAATACGTGTATTTACTTGTGCTGAACAGCGTAGACATTAAATTAAGTCATAAAAACACACAGAAGCAAGAACTTTATTCTTTTAACATAGGATTTTTAGGAGGTTTTATTCTTTCGCAAAGAAATTTCTGAATTTTGAAATAGACAGATTTGCTCTTCATACAAATTTAACACGAAATAGTTCTAAAATACCACTTGAAAAATATAAACAGTATGTCATATTTCACTATCAGAGAAATGACACATCTACAATTTTAAGCTATTGGGTACTTACAAAAATAATGCAATACGATTTTACAAACATAAAACACGAAAGGAACTATATTTGAGGACAACTGATTACGAGCGACCAAAAAGCTAAATTCTAAAATTGCTGGTAGTTACTTTTTTACTATTGCTTTCTTTTGATTTGTTTATCTGAATATGCATATGAAATCATACATAAATACACACTTACTGCGTGTTAAATAATAGTTATATTTTTGTTTTCTTTTAAATTTCTTGTAATTTTTTAATCAAAATCAATAATTTGTTGAACTTGTACTATTAGTATCAAGCTCTTGAATCCAAGAAGGAAGTGTATAGTAAGCTGCTGCTACCAGGCACTTTTCTCTTGTTTTCGATACATCCTGCATCAGTTATTATCATTTTTCACAATGGAAACCAAAACTATATATCTAACGTCAACATGAATGTCTTAGTTTATTTAAATTATGTTGACATTGTTTATTTCAAAAGTTCCATAAACATAACCCCCTTTTTCGCATCCAATGAATTGATGTTAACAGGATTATGAGGGTTATATTCTTTAATGTAATAATAAAATCTATTAAAAATGTACTAAACAATGTTGGAATATATTATTTTTGAGGAAAACAAGCTCGACACACGAAATACGAAGAACGAATATGTGGCAAATAGAATAAAGATAAGAAGAGGAGAACAATACAAAACAGAGAGTAGAATTATATATTCAAGAATTGAAGGGTAATATAGAGATGAAGCCTGCTATGGAAGGTCAGATTTTACATCAAACAAGATGTGTGGCGACCTTTTAGATAAGTCATTACACGATGCAAGACTTTTTTAGTGTTCCAAGATGATGTTTAACAACTTTACGAAAACAGTTAGCTATGTGGGATATTAATTTATCAATAGAAACGGGTATTTTTAATGTCAAGTGATAGCAAAATTTCTCACGTTTCATCTCGCAGTCATTATTTTCATGCATCATTCAGTAATAAAGAAACAAGCGTGTTTTCAGGAGCTAGACTTTACAATCAATTTACTAATCTAAGTGTCTTTTATTGCCAAAAATGACACAAATTTCTACGGAGTTACTTCCCCGCTAACGTAAAAGGTTAGGTTTCAGCTGTGTGGTTCGCATTGAATACATGATGATTTTAAAAACAGATATTTAATGTACAAAGTTCACATGACCAAAATGTGAAAAAATGATAATACGTGTATTTACTTGTGCTGAACAGCGTAGTCATCAAAGCACACGGAAGCAAGAACTTTATTCTTTTAACATAGGATTTTAAGGAGGTTTTATTCTTTCGCAAAGAAATGTCTGAATTTGAAATAGACAGAGTTGCTCTTCATACAAATTTAACACGAAATAGTTCTAAAATACCACTTGAAAAATATAAACAGTATGTCATATTTCACTATCAGAGAAATGACACATCTAACAATTTTAAGCCATTGGGTTCTTACAAAAAATAATGCAATAGGATTTTAAAACATAAAACAGGAAAGGAACTATATTTGAGGACAACTGATTACGAGCGACCAAAAAGCCAAATTTTAAAATTGCTGGTAGTTACTTTTTTACTATTGCTTTCTTTTGATTTGTTTATCTGAATATGCATATGAAATCATACATAAATACACACTTACTGCGTGTTAAATGATGGTTATATTTTTGTTTTCTTTTGAATTTCTTGTAATTTTCGAATCAAAATCAATAATTTGTTGAACTTGTACTATTAGTATCACGCTCTTGAATCCAAAAAGGAAGTGTACAGCAATCTGCTGCTGCCAGGCACTTTTCTCTTGTTTTCGATACATCCTGCATCAGGTATTATCATTTTTCACGATGGAAACCAAAAGTATATGTATATCTAACGTCAACATGAATGTCTTAGTTTATTTAAATTATGTTGACATTGTTTATTTCAAAAGTTCCATAAACATAACCCCCTTTTTTCGCATCCAATGAATTGATGTTAACAGGATTATGAGGGTTATATTCTTTAATGTAATGATAAAATCTATTAAAAATGTACTAAAATAGTGTTGAAATATATTATTTATGAGGAAAACAAGCTCGACACACGAAATACGAAGAACGAATATGTGGCAAATAGAATAAAGATGAAAAGGGGAGAACAATACAAAACAGAGAGTAGAATTATATATTCAAGAATTGAAGGGTAATATAGAGATGAAGCCTGCTATTGAAGGTCAGGTTTTACATCAAACGAGATGTGTGGCGACCTTTTAGATAAGTCATTACACTATGTAAGACCTTTTTTAATGTCCCAAGATAATGTTTAACAACTTTACGAAAACAGTTAGCTATGTGGGATATTAATTTATCAATAGAAACGGGTATTTTTAATGTCAAGTGATAGCAAAATTTCTCACGTTTCATCTCGCAGTCATTATTTTCATGCATCATTCAGTAATAAAGAAACTAGCGTGTTTTCAGGAGCTAGACATTACAATCAATTTACTAATCTAAGTGTCTTTTATTGCCAAAAATGACACAAATTTCTACGGAGTTACTTCCCCGCTAACGTAAAAGGTTAGGTTTCAGCTGTGTGGTTCCCATTGAATGCATGATGATTTTAAAAACAAATATTTAATGTACAAAGTTCACATGACCAAAATGTGAAAACATGATAATACGTGTATTTACTTGTGCTGAACAGCGTAGACATTAAATTAAGTCATAAAAACACACAGAAGCAAGAACTTTATTCTTTTAACATAGGATTTTTAGGAGGTTTTATTCTTTCGCAAAGAAATTTCTGAATTTGAAATAGACAGAGTTGCTCTTCATACAAATTTAACACGAAATAGTTCTAAAATACCACTTGAAAAATATAAACAGTATGTCATATTTCACTATCAGAGAAATGACACATCTACAATTTTTAGCTATTGGGTACTTACAAAAATAATGCAATACGATTTTACAAACATAAAACACGAAAGGAACTATATTTGAGGACAACTGATTACGAGCGACCAAAAAGCTAAATTTTAAAATTGCTGGTAGTTACTTTTTTACTACTGCTTTCTTTTGATTTGTTTATCTGAATATGCATATGAAATCATACATAAATACACACTTACTGCGTGTTAAATAATAGTTATATTTTTGTTTTCTTTTGAATTTCTTGTAATTTTTGAATCAAAATCAATAATTTGTTGAACTTGTACTATTTGTATCAAGCTCTTGAATCCAAGAAGGAAGTGTATAGTAACCTGCTGCTACCAGGCACTTTTCTCTTGTTTTCGATACATCCTGCATCAGTTATTATCATTTTTCACAATGGAAACCATAACTATATATCTAACGTCAACATGAATGTCTTAGTTTATTTAAATTATGTTGACATTGTTTATTTCAAAAGTTCCATAAACATAACCCCCTTTTTCGCATCCAATGAATTGATGTTAACAGGATTATGAGGGTTATATTCTTTAATGTAATGATAAAATCTATTAAAAATGTACTAAAACAATGTTGGAATATATTATTTTTGAGGAAAACAAGCTCGACACACGAAATACGAAGAAGGAATATGTGGCAAATAGAATAAAGATGAGAAGAGGAGAACAATACAAAACAGAGAGTAGAATTATATATTCAAGAATTGAAGGGTAATATAGAGATGAAGCCTGCTATGGAAGGTCAGATTTTACATCAAACAAGATGTGTGGCGACCTTTTAGATAAGTCATTACACGATGCAAGACTTTTTTAGTGTTCCAAGATGATGTTTAACAACTTTACGAAACCAGTTAGCTATGTGCGATATTAATTTATCAATAGAAACGGGTATTTTTAATGTCAAGTGATAGCAAAATTTCTCACGTTTCATCTCGCAGTCATTATTTTCATGCATCATTCAGTAATAAAGAAACTAGCGTGTTTTCAGGAGCTAGACTTTACAATCAATTTGCTAATCTAAGTGTCTTTTATTGCCAAAAATGACACAAATTTCTACGGAGTTACTTCCCCGCTAACGTAAAAGGTTAGGTTTCAGCTGTGTGGTTCCCATTGAATACATGATGATTTTAAAAACAGATATTTAATGTACAAAGTTCACATGACCAAAATGTGAAAACATGATAATACGTGTATTTACTTGTGCTGAACAGCGTAGTCATCAAAGCACACGGAAGCAAGAACTTTATTCTTTTAACATAGGATTTTTAGGAGGTTTTATTCTTTCGCAAAGAAATGTCTGAATTTGAAATAGACAGAGTTGCTCTTCATACAAATTTAACACGAAATAGTTCTAAAATACCACTTGAAAATATAAACAGTATGTCATATTTCACTATCAGAGAAATGACACATCTAACAATTTTAAGCCATTGGGTTCTTACAAAAAATAATGCAATAGGATTTTAAAACATAAAACAGGTAAGGAACTATATTTGAGGACAACTGATTACGAGCGACCAAAAAGCCAAATTTTAAAATTGCTGGTAGTTACTTTTTTTACTATTGCTTTCTTTTGATTTGTTTATCTGAATATGCATATGAAATCATACATAAATACACACTTACTGCGTGTTAAATGATGGTTATATTTTTGTTTTCTTTTGAATTTCTTGTAATTTTCGAATCAAAATCAATAATTTGTTGAACTTGTACTATTAGTATCACGCTCTTGAATCCAAAAAGGAAGTGTACAGCAATCTGCTGCTGCCAGGCACTTTTCTCTTGTTTTCGATACATCCTGCATCAGGTATTATCATTTTTCACGATGGAAACCAAAAGTATATGTATATCTAACGTCAACATGAATGTCTTAGTTTATTTAAATTATGTTGACATTGTTTATTTCAAAAGTTCCATAAACATAACCCCCTTTTTTCGCATCCAATGAATTGATGTTAACAGGATTATGAGGGTTATATTCTTTAATGTAATGATAAAATCTATTAAAAATGTACTAAAACAGTGTTGAAATATATTATTTATGAGGGAAACAAGCTCGACACACGAAATACGAAGAACGAATATGTGGCAAATAGAATAAAGATGAGAAGAGGAGAACAATACAAAACAGAGAGTAGAATTATATATTCAAGAATTGAAGGGTAATATAGAGATGAAGCCTGCTATTGAAGGTCAGGTTTCACATCAAACGAGATGTGTGGCGACCTTTTAGATAAGTCATTACACTATGTAAGACCTTTTTTAATGTCCCAAGATAATGTTTAACAACTTTACGAAAACAGTTAGCTATGTGGGATATTAATTTATCAATAGAAACGGGTATTTTTAATGTCAAGTGATAGCAAAATTTCTCACGTTTCATCTCGCAGTCATTATTTTCATGCATCATTCAGTAATAAAGAAACTAGCGTGTTTTCAGGAGCTAGACATTACAATCAATTTACTAATCTAAGTGTCTTTTATTGCCAAAAATGACACAAATTTCTACGGAGTTACTTCCCCGCTAACGTAAAAGGTTAGGTTTCAGCTGTGTGGTTCCCATTGAATGCATGATGATTTTAAAAACAAATATTTAATGTACAAAGTTCACATGACCAAAATGTGAAAACATGATAATACGTGTATTTACTTGTGCTGAACAGCGTAGACATTAAATTAAGTCATAAAAACACACAGAAGCAAGAACTTTATTCTTTTAACATAGGATTTTTAGGAGGTTTTATTCTTTCGCAAAGAAATGTCTGAATTTGAAATAGACAGAGTTGCTCTTCATACAAATTTAACACGAAATAGTTCTAAAATACCACTTGAAAACTATAAACAGTATGTCATATTTCACTATCAGAGAAATGACACATCTACAATTTTAAGCTATTGGGTACTTACAAAAATAATGCAATACGATTTTACAAACATAAAACACGAAAGGAACTATATTTGAGGACAACTGATTACGAGCGACCAAAAAGCTAAATTTTAAAATTGCTGGTAGTTACTTTTTTACTATTGCTTTCTTTTGCTTTGTTTATCTGAATATGCAATATGCATATGAAATCATACATAAATACATACTTACTGCGTATTAAATAATAGTTTTATTTTTGTTTTCTTTTAAATTTCTTGTAATTTTCGAATCAAAATCAATAATTTGTTGAACTTGTACTATTAGTATCAAGCTCTTGAATCCAAGAAGGAAGTGTATAGTAACCTGCTGCTACCAGGCACTTTTCTCTTGTAATCGATACATCCTGCATCCGTTATTATCATTTTTTACGATGGAAACCAAAACTATATATATAACGTCAACATGAATGTCTTAGTTTATTTAAATTATGTTGACATTGTTTATTTCAAACGTTCCATAAACATAACCCCCTTTTTCGCATCCAATGAATTGATGTTAACAGGATAATGAGGGTTATATTCTTTAATGTAAAGATAAAATCTATTAAAAATGTACTAAAACAATGTTGAAATATATTATTTATGAGGAAAACAAGCTCGACACACGAAATACGAAGAAGGAACATGTGGCAAATAGAATAAAGAGGAGAAGAGGAGAACAATACAAAACAGAGAGTAGAATTATATATTCAAGAATTGAAGGATAATATAGAGATGAAACCTGCTATTGAAGGTCAGGTTTTACATCAAACGACATGTGTGGCGACCTTTTAGATAAGTCATTACACGATATAAGACTTTTTTAGTGTTCCAAGATAATGTTTAACAACTTTACGAAAACAGTTAGCTATGTGGGATATTAATTTATCAATAGAAACGGGTATTTTTAATGTCAAGTGATAGCCATAAGACAAGACATAAAGCTTTATTTAGAGTCGGTATGTGCAAATACAAGTATAAAACATAAGCTCTGAAGAGCTTTTAAAACCGGCAGAGCAACAAATAAAACTAAAGATACATATCAAGTCATGCACACATAAATTAAACATATAAAGCAAGAGTTCATATCAGTATATAAACATGCAGCACAAAAGTTCTTAAAAGCATCGAACAAGTTAAACACACAATGAAACATGCACTCGTAAGGTAAAAGCACAAAAGCAAAAATAAAATGGTTTGCACATTAAAAGCACATATAGATTAGTTAGTTACTAAAACTAGCACAAAGCAGCAGAAGCACTATAGAAAAGATAATAAAATAAAAATTGCCATGCTGAAAATAAAGTATTTAACCAAAAATAATGAACAGAAATTAACTGGTTTTGCAGGCAAAACATTGGCATGAGCGGCCAGACCAAGAATTTATCAAGTTCTTGAATTGATTTAAAGATGATTGCTTACGTAGCACATCTGGCAGCTCATTCCAAAGCTTAGCACCTGCATACCTTAAAGATTGTAGGCCGTATGCAGTTGTTCTTACATGTGGTAGATCGGCTGTATTCTGGTATCTGAAAGAGTAAGTGTATTAAATCATGGAGATAAACAGGACAATCTTTATTAATAATTTTGAAAACTTCAATAGCCAATGATCGCATTCTTCTTATTTTTAAAGATGGTAATTTTGATTTGCAGAGTAGATCTTCATAACTTGCTGAATAGTCTTCATATATAAACCTTAGTGCTTCTCTTGAATTTTCTCTATCTTTTTTGTATTAACCTCCCCACAAAAGTGCCAAACTAGTGGGCAGTAATTAAAGTTGGACATTATGAAAGAATAATATATTGTTAATTTTCCGAGTTTAGTCAGGTGTTTTCCTATTCTTTTTAATACATTTAACTGTTTGGATGCTTTTTTACATATTATAGAGACATGCTCATTGAAATTTAGTTTAAAATCTATTGTTACGCCTAGAAGTTTAACGTTATCTTCACATTCTATTTCATTACCTTCTAATTTAAATTTTAGGTTTTTGTCTTTAGTTTTTTTTCCTACAGCTATTGCTTGAAATTTTTCTGGATTTGCTTTCATTTTATTTATTGAGAACCAATTTATCAAAATTTTGCTTTCATCTTCTAGAGTATTAATTAATTTATCTAAATCTTTATCTGAGTATGAAAGGGTGTTGTCATCTGCATAATTATAGAGTTCACTTTTATGAATAAAAAAGAAAATGTCATTTAAAAAGATATTAAATAATGTTGGCCCTAATATCGACCCTTGTGGCACCCCTTTAAACATTGTTTGCCAGTAGCTTGAATGAGTACCTACTTTAACACACTGTTTTCTATTAGTTAAATAGCTTTCCAAAAGTTTAAGAGAAGAAGCGGAGACACCATAGGATTTTAATTTTAGTAGGAGGAGGTCATGGGGTAGGCAGTCAAAAGCCTTGGACAAGTCCATTAATATAGCTGCTACATATTTATTCTGATCTAAAGCCTTTTTCCAATCTTCAATTATTTTTAATAAAGCGGTTTGGCATCCGTATCCTTTTCGAAAAGCTGACAGAAAAATGTGGAAAAATGAATTAAAATATTCCACAAGTTGATTTTCTATAGACCTCTCAAATATTTTTGAAATCATGGGCAATATACTTACAGGTCTATAGTTTCCTTTATCTAGAGTGTTTGATTTTTTATGCAGAGGTATTACTTGTGCTTCTTTTAATTTATCTGGGAAAACAGCTAATTCAAATGATTTATTTATTAATTTAGAAATTGGATTGGATAGTTCAGATTCAGATAATTTTAATATTTTTGAAGAGATTCCATCTTTTCCTGTTGCCTTTTTAATGTTAATTTTATTGATTTGTTTTTTTACAAACTCAGAATTTACTGGGCTAAAACATAGTTCTTCTTTTTCTGGTTTGTTTTCTTTTATAACCTTAATACTGGGATGGGATAGCAAAATTTCTCACGTTTCATCTCGCAGTCATTATTTTCATGCATCATTCAGTAATAAAGAAACTAGCGTGTTTTCAGGAGCTAGACATTACAATCAATTTACTAATCTAAGTGTCTTTTATTGCCAAAAATGACACAAATTTCTACGGAGTTACTTCCCCGCTAACGTAAAAGGTTAGGTTTCAGCTGTGTGGTTCCCATTGAATGCATGATGATTTTAAAAACAAATATTTAATGTACAAAGTTCACATGACCAAAATGTGAAAACATGATAATACCTGTATTTACTTGTGCTGAACAGCGTAGACATCAAGTTAAGTCATAAAAGCACATGGAAGCAAGAACTTTATTCTTTTAACATAGGATTTTTAGGAGGTTTTATTCTTTCGCAAAGAAATGTCTGAATTTCAAATAGACAGAGTTGCCCTTCATACAAATTTGACACGAAATAGTTCAAAATACCACTTGATTTTAAGAACAAATATTTATAATGTACAAAGTTCACATGACCAAAATGTGAAAACATGATAATACGTGTATTTACTTGTGCTGAACAGCGTAGACATCAAATTAAGTCATAAAAGCACACGGAAGCAAGAACGTTATTCTTTTAACATAGGATTTTTAGGAGGTTTTATTCTTTCGCAAAGAAATGTCTGAATTTGAAATAGACAGAGTTGCCCTTCATACAAATTTGACACGAAATAGTTCTAAAATACCACTTGAAAAATATAAACAGTATGTCATATTTCACTATCAGAGAAATGACACATCTAACAATTTTAAGCCATTGGGTTCTTACAAAAATAATGCAATACGATTTTACAAACATAAAACACGAAAGGAACTATATTTGAGGACAACTGATTACGAGCGACCAAAAAGCTAAATTTTAAAATTGCTGGTAGTTACTTTTTTACTATTGCTTTCTTTTGATTTGTTTATCTGAATATGCATATCAAATCATACATAAATACACACTTACTGCGTGTTAAATGATGGTTATATTTTTGTTTTCTTTTGAATTTCTTGTAAATTTCGAATCAATAATTTGTTGAACTTGTACTATTAGTATCAAGCTCTTGAATCCAAGAAGGAAGTGTACAGTAAGCTGCTGCTATCAGACACTTTTCTCTTGTAATCGATACATCCTGCATCCGTTATTATCATTTTTCACGATGGAAACCAAAACTATATATATATCTAACGTCAACATGAATGTCATAGGGGGGCAAACTTCTAAAGGATGCAAGCAAAAAAAATTCTCAGTCTAATAGTCTCGAAGCTAGTCAATATCCTCTTTCATTCCTATTTTATATTTTCAATGCTCCTACGCCCGGATCCGACGCGATCCTATAGCAATATAAAGAATCAATCGAGTATAGAATACCAATATACTATCACATGATTTACCGCCTCAGTGATCTCGTGGTAGCATGCTTACAGCGAGTGTGGGAGGTCGTGGGTTTGACTCTGGCTGGGAAAAACAAGACTTTATATTGATATTTGATGTTTCTCCTCTAAGTACGCGCATTTAGGAGTAAGAGCAAAGACTGGTCAGCTCGATGTCAGAATAATGTGTCCGGTATGCCCTGTGACATGTCTTCTTGCTGATTGTAAGGTGTGAGCTATCACGTAAAACATCTATCTCAGCGTGTCGGTCTGGTTCAAATAAAACATAAAAAGGATAACAGGAAATAAACCTGGGCAATACAACAGAACACACCAACCATGCACCAACACCCAACTCCTCAAGTTCTTATTCTTTTCCTGTCCTGAATATGCATGTAAGTTGCCACTGGACGTTAAGCAGTCATCATCATCATAATAATCATCGGTAGGGGATGTTTCATTTCTGATTGAATCATTTCATCAGCAGATTATACACAAGCAAGTGAGATTAATTTCCATGTACTTGTATAACTCAAAGCGGCAAAAACCAGGAAGTTATTCAACCAAATGAGAATTTGTATTTTAAACTTTGAGTCTAAATAATCAAGATAGCAGATTTCAACAATTTGAAATCGCTCCACAAAATCAAAATGGTATTCCCTATTTCACATTGCTATTGAAAACACTGTTGATACAATATTTTCAAATTAACAAGTTTTTGTAAAATTTTGCCTCGTAACACATTTATTGAATCAAAATGATTTGGTTTTTTGGGTAGTTTTTTTTATTATTAATTTTTAACCGAAAAACAATACAAAACCCTACTTCTTTATTTTTGGATAAATACAAAAAATAATATGCCAAAATCAGTCCAAATCGCAAATGTACGAACACTCTGTAGGCCTTCTAAGTACGTCATGAATGTTGTTATGACCTCAATATGCACTGTGATAGTACGCATGTTAGTGAAGATTGAAGATTCCCCTTTGAGTAATGCCTGGTGCGAAGTTAATTCAGGTGAAATATAGGTCTTGTCTTTTTTATTATGTTCCTGAACGACTATCCTTGACTAAACTTGGAACTCCGATCACAGAAAAAATAGGTTAAGATATCACACATATTGACATGCAGTTATTTGGAAAATCAAACGACAAATAGAACACAAGTTTCCTCACATGTTTTTCAATATATCAATGTAATTTGTAGAGAGAGAAAAAAGAAACCCCTTAGATTAATTCTAATCTTCATAATTGTTCGGGGATAAAGAAATCAAGATTTTGTAATATGAAGTTGATAACCCGAGATTATTTAGTTATTCTTAAGATAACACGTTCTTCATCTTACACCTGCCTCAGGTAACATTTTACGTGGTCATATTATGTGAAGTTTTAGTTGAACCAATGCCAAGGCTGACTTTTACAATGGATTGTAACCACTGAAGAGTGTACCACTCAATTGATTGTCGTATCATAAAACACTTGTGATACGACTTACTTGCATAACAGAAGCTTGAGAAATATACACGATCAAGTAGTTTCATTTTCATCTGGCATTCTCATTATAACTTTACCCTGGGACACATATCATAAAGGTTTATTTACATATCGTGTGTATACTTATTGTAAAATCAGTGTATTGCGTGATGTGATTATTCGGACTTATAAATAACCACTTCAAAGGGTCAATTACAATGAGGATTCCGAGGAATTTAAATATTTCAATACATCACGGAAGGAGTTGACTAACCTCAAAAATATCATTTTTAAATTGTTAACATGGATAACGGAAGACAACGAGCCCATTCTGCTTCATCTCTTAAGTCTTTACATATTTACGGTCCGTCATCAAAGTGGACCAAACGACAGGCTCGAAGTACACCCGAACTTCGACTTTATATGCAACAATCAATGCTGAGTGGATTAAATACAACAGTACCTCAAAGTTTAATACCTCAGGATTTTGCAAAAACACACAAACCAAAGACACGATCATCAAAACGGAAGGGATGTTGTAATGGGAATTTCTGTCGTTCTTGTTGCTCACTCAGACTGTTTCTGGTTTTCTGGCAGTTGATATTAGGAGCAGCAATCACAGCTATGTCATTCTACTTATATTATTATGTGTCCGATTCATTAAAGATTAGAGACACTCCATTCTGGGCTGGAATACCGGTAGGTATATTTTATTAAGTATCATTTTGAAAATATTTTTACTGTAAAAAAAATCGACTATACTATAGTGTATTTGTTTACATTCCCGACACTTAAAGGTCACCACCTGCTGTAAAAATCAGACCTGTCCTATATATTTTTCTACATTTTTATGTAAGTCTACATAGTTCGGGGCATAATAAATCATATACAGGTAAAAAATATGACACATTTTATGTATGCTTTTTACACTACATGTAATCTGAAGAGATTAGTCGGTTTATTGCACGTTTTAATTATGTAGAAAACAGGATACAGTGCATACAAAAGCTATGAAATAAAAGTGCCAGAAATAATGATTAGTCCAGAAGCCAGAAGCCATAGTATGGGAGTGAACTCCATACATCAGAAGGTGTTTTGGCCCTATCAAGTTGCCCTCTTCTTGACTTTTTTCTTCAATATTATGTGGGTTCCTGAGGAAAGAGAGTAAGTAAACCAGATAATTAAGGAGGACAAGTCATAAAAAGGAAAGACAAAAAACTCCCCTATAAGAAAGTGGGTTGCAAATACAGTTATTGGACAACCATTTGGTATTTAGGGGAGAGTGGGATTTTTCCAGATTGATAAATTATTTTATAATTGGTTGCTACGCATGCTTATTTGTTTTCGTGTGCAAAGTCAATTATTTTCAATTCTTACCCTGCCAAATTATTCATTTTCAAAAGCCTCCTGTCCCCTACAGAAAATAAATGGTCATCCCTTTAGATACGTTAGTCCGAATTTTTTATACCAATTTTAAGAAACTTTTGACTGAAAGTGTTGCCTCTGTCTGATCCGCCGCTTATGGAGAATGAGCTCTGTTTGTTTGTACATGGTAAATAAAATTGTCCCATTTGTTTACTTAGCACACTGTTTAAGTATGATTTCTATAACAATGCATAGTCACGAATTTATGTAAATTCAATGTTATATTAATTCTGTTAATTATTGTGTTTATCAAATAAAATTCCTTAACATATGGTATAACTTATCTACGAGATAGAAGGCTTATTAATGTACTACAAAAACATTTCAGGACATTATTTTGCAATATCAAACATATTCATTGAGACTTACCTATACATTATTTTGTATTTTTAGAAAGAATAACTTTGCGTGAAAATACAAATAAAATTAGGTGGAAATGTAACTTTTACCAGAATTAACTTTTTGCATGTAGATAATTATTTAGTTCCGCTCAGCCTAAATATACAGGATATAATTTAGTAAACTTGTCTTATCCGTTCAAGCCATTTCCAACTGATTTTACAGTTGTTCTTATGTTGTGCTGTTACACCACTTGCTCAAGTTAGGGGGAAGTAGAGCGCTCACACAATCATGTCTAACACCGCCACATTCTATATGTGCCTGTCCCAAGTCAGAATCCTGTAATTCAGTGGTTGTCGTTGGTTGCTGTGTTTTATACATGTATTTGTTTTTCGTTTATTGGTTTGTCATAGATCTGGCCGTTGGTCTCTTCATTTGAATCGTTTCACATTTTGTCATGTTGGGACTTTTTATAGCTAACTGTACGCTATTGGTTTTGTTTATAGTTGACTGACGTACGTTTACATATAGTTGCTTATATCCTCGTCATTTGGACTCTTGTTTGGTAGTTGTCGTTGACTTTCCGTTTTGAATTTTTCTTGGAGTTCGGTATTTTTGTTATTTTGCTTTGTATACATCATTGGGGGAGAAGGAGATTTGATGTGAATTATCAGGAGAACGCAATATCCAATGGTATACTTGAAAATATATATATATTAAAACTATTTATCAGGTGAACAGTGCTCTTATTGCCATTTTTTTTTATCATGGCAGACACTGAATGTCTATGCGACGAGCTCATGAACTCACACCATAAAATCTTAAAAATACTGCACTCGTTGACCGGATGTATAAATGTTATGCATTTCCAAAAATCAAAGGGCGCTCGTGAAAACATGAAAATAGGGTTGAGACTGAATACAGATATTATTATAAGAATTGAAGACACTTTTTTCTGTCGTATATCCCCTCGTAGACCCAGATTATTTCTTCCTTTCGAAATTTTTGTGCCAAAAATTAATAATCCGATCTCGGACAAAAAATCGAAATATGACAAAATATTAGAGCCCCTTTGTCGTGACATTCCTTCCAGCGTGTGGCAAGTATCTCGTAAGACAACAGATCATTTATTACTACATACCAGTCACGTAGAGAGTCGATAAATTAACCATTTTGTATAGATAACCTGCAAGATTCCTACAAACATGGCATATCTGATTCTGATAGTATAGATATTTCGTTGTTACATAAAAATTACAGTTAACAGCTATACTATGACGGATGTGATAATTTATTCATTAAAAGGGAACTTTAGTGGATACGAATTTGTGGTTTGCAATGAATTCAAAGGATATAATCTTATCTATCCGAGATCACATTTGTGATCGAGAAACCAGTGTAATATACGATTTACATAGAAGAAATATATATTCATTGTTTTTGTCTCTATTGATAGATTTCTGAATGAGTTTTTGATCAACTTACAAAGAAAAGAATTCTTATTTGTTTTGTCATCTCAACTAGTTTTGTTCAGCTGTTGGGTGCATCCAGTGAAAAGTTACTTTTCTTATATAATAGGTCATACATTGTTTACGCCGGTAACCATTCTGACTAAAAGTAACTTTATTATTTCTAAACCACAAACCCACATTTTTAAGAAATTATCTGTTCAGCAAACTATGTTATTTGAAATTTTGTAGCCTGGCATCCTGGCACATCACTGCCAAGCAGTGCTCGATCCAGGATCACAGGCTATAAAATGTTGAGGATTTTTCCGGAATAAAATTTGTGTATCTTGCCACTAGTCATGCCTTACTGGAACTCTTTACAATCTTTAAAACGAACCAGTCAGGCCCGAGTATAAGATAACTGGGAATGAAGACAACTCAGATCGTCTATAGAGAAAAGTTGGACAGTCTAAAGATATGTCCGACCATCTATGGAGACAAGTCGGACAGTCTGTAGAGACATGTCGGGCCTTCTATCAATGAGAGGCAAATCGAGCCCTCCTTCAGACAATTACAACTAGTGTATTATTTGATCGATACGAGGAGATGTATTGAAGACAGCTTGGACCGTTTTATGGACACAAATGGGACCGTCAAAAGTGACAATTTAGTCCGTTCCGTCTCCAACAATGAGAAAAACCTAAGGCATGATAAAATATTAATCAATTTAAACAACAAAACCAGATACTGATTTATGCTAAAACAATAAGCTTAAATCAAATAGTGCATGCAAAAACTACTGAATTTGAGATTTTGACTTAGGACAGACACATGTCATGTAATCTATAGTTACATTTGTAACTTCTATGATATTTGGTCTCTGGTGAAGAGTTGTCTCATTGGCAATCATATCACATTTTCTTCTTTTTATATTATACATAACCTTTCCTTTGAACAGGGACAGGAGTGTGAAAGCTTTTCAAATTGTAAAAATCAGTTGAAAAGGGCTTTCCTCATCTAATATGTACGAGACACATAAGCAAAAGACAAAAGAAATAAAGCATCGATCCAAGAGACTAGTAGTTACTAAAACACTATAGTTGAAAGCTCACTAGCTAGCTTTAACAAACAAGTAAATCATGGTCCGAGGACACAGATATCGTCCTTTGATTTTCACAAATATAGTCCGTAGTGTGGACCATGTATAAATTGCTTTTTTGTCATACACTTTCTAAATTTATTTGTTTATATTCTATGCATGAAATATTAAGTAGGGGGATGAAATTACATGTTAAAAAAAATTGGGTGTTGAATTTTTATGTAAAGTAGTGATTTGGTCCAGTCAAAAAAGGTCAAAAATTAGTATGTCTGGAGCTGTCAAGCTGAATTATAGACCCCCTTAACATAGAATTATCCATATTTTGAGTTAGAGCTGGTAGACTTTTCTATAATTTTGATATTATATGTCCAGAAAAGTAGTACACTACACTGTAAAAATCTTTTTGAAATAGAGCAGGTGCGATTTTTTTAATTTGAATTTATTGTCTAAAAGAAATCCACTACGAAATAACACTTAAATATCAATCAGTATACACTAAATGGAATAAGTGTAAAAACGTTATAAACCTACCTAGAAAAGCATGGCCTTGACCGATACCAAATATAAGTATCGACACAATACAGACAAAAAGTGTTCATAACTGTACATAGCAATACATATAATTAAGTTATGTTTTCATTAGATGAATACGTGTTAGTAAGTTTACTCATGCTTCTTATTTTACATAGAATAATTTATGATCATTTTTTTAATCTGAAAATACAATAGATATTTCTTAACAAAGATACATTCCATCACACCATAATGTAAAAAAAATTAACTTCTCTCACATCTTTGAATGCAGCTTTAGTGTACTGTCATTTTGTCAGAATATACTTTATTTTTTATCAAAATGCTTCTGGGGTTAATTGTTTCGCTTAATGAATAAAGCATTGTGCGTGAGGTTTGAACAAATTTTAAGAAAAAAGCAATATATTTGTTTACAGTCTTTGAAAAACAAGTCAAACTGCATGCCACTCATGGTCCCTATTTGAAGTCAAGTTTGCTAGCTAAACAAGACATCATATTTTTATATGTAAATCCGTTTACATATAACTGCTCAATTTTAATTGAAATACTCCATCACAACAATGAGATAAAGCATGCACTGTAACTTTGAACTAGGTGATATAATAAGAGGTTTCAAGTACCTTCCATCCTTTGTTCATCATCAAAATGGATGGTCCTGGAAATTTATCTAGCACTTTGCCGTTATTATCCTTTAAATAAAATGTATTTATTTGCAGTACACTTCATACATGTATCTTTCGATTGCTTTCTTTTCCATCGGTAATAGACATTTAGATAAACTAAGTGATTTCTTGGAGGCTTGTTTTTCAACATGCAAGATTGCCAATGAGACAGTTATCCACCACAGTTCAATTGGAGTGGATATAAGCAATTATAGGCCACCGTATGGCCTTTAACAATGCGAAAAACCCATACCGTACAGTTGGCTATAAAGGGCCCCGACATGAAAAATGTGAAACAATTCAATCGAAAAAACCAACTGCCTTATTTATAACAGAACAATTTACGAAAAACATATATGACAGACATAAGCCGAGTCTGTAAGTCTTTTAAAATGCGCGTGCTTTAGATATTAGAATGACGATATTTACTTCTAGTCTCTATTCATTACTGTATATAACAGCTAGCTACTCATGCTTCTAGTCTATATTATTGTATCTAACATTTAGCTACACATGATTGTATTTAAAGAATATGAAACAAATCGCCCTAAGGATCTGGGTGTATCTATAAAACATTATAGTCATATCCACATTGTAGTGTAATCATTTTGATTAAGTTATTAAAATACTATATCTGTATTGTAGATAAAACAAAATGAGTTTCTGTTTTGTAGATATGAATAAATACAGGCCATGTGCAATCTTCATAACAAATCTGTTAGTCTCAATTGACTGAAAACAGAACTCGAACTAGAATTAAATTTCTTTTCAGATAATTTGTCTGATACTTACCATAGAACCATAGGGGTTTGACCTTTCTAAACAATAAACTTTTGAGCAGGCAATTTGAACGCAAAACTTGGCGCCTATAAAATGTATTTTAATGTCTATATAATTATGTTGTTTTAACACTTTGTATAAAATTCCTCCTGAAAAAGGGCAATGGGTTTGTTTGCCTGCAAATACTTTTCCCTCTTCCGCATTTGGTTGAAACATATATTTGAATCCACTGCTGCATGGCTGCTTGCAAGTTCAGTGTAGCATTTACAATACATGTACTTAGTTCTGTCATCGCATGAGAAAACATGAATCTAAAAAAGGATTCAGAATCATGCTAAGATCGTAGTACGATTCGAAGTCGCAAATCAACCACTTGCAGGAGCAATAACTGGTGCGTTGACAAATGTATTACCTAGAAGTTTTTAATATAAAATTAGGAAATGTGGATACTTTCCACTGAATAAGACAACTGTCCAGCCAGTACAAAGGACGAGGATGTAAATAACTATAGGTCACAGTATGTCCTTAAACAATGAACAAAACCGACACCGTATGTCCTTAAACAATGAACAAAACCGATACCGTATGTCCTTAAACAATGAACACAACCGATACCGTATGTCCTTAAACAATGAACACAACCGATACCGTATGTCCTTAAACAATGAACAATACCAATACGGTATGTCCTTAAACAATGAACACAACCGATACTGTATGTCCTTAAACAATGAACACAACCGATACCGTATGTCCTTAAACAATGAACAAAACTGATACTGTATGTCCTTAAACAATGAACACAACCGATACTGTAAGTCCTTAAGCAATGAACAAATCCAATACCGTATGATAAGCTATAAAAGGCCCCGGTATAATAAAACATGAACATTTTAAAAGAAGAAACCAACGGACTAAATTAGCTAATTTATGCTTAATACAATAAACGAAAAACAAATATGAATACAACAGCTAAAGACAACTGCTGAGTTACAGGCTTTCGACTTGGGACAGGTACATAAAGTATGTAGGGGCTTATCATGTTTGTTAGCGCTCAACCCCCCCCCCCCCACAAACCTGGGACTTTGACGTAACAGCACAGCATAAGAGCAAACTGTTAAAATTAATTGGAAAAGGATTACATCCTCAGATCGGCTCGAAATGAAATAAAACACAACAAAAAGAAAAAAAATAGACCGCAATTTATTTAACTAGTAAAAATCATGTTTACACATAATAAATCATCAAATAATTCACATCCGACGGATTTCGTGTAAAGACGTCATAAACAGCTTGAGACAAGCATGACCATGTGCAATGCCGAATAATATATTGATATATATGTTACAGACATTTTCTAAATTTAGGCACTTTGTAAAACGACTGAATTTTCAGGCAATTTATAAAATGCCTAACCTTGACAGGCAATGTGCCATTCAGTGGAAAGTATTGACCATGTGCAATGCCGAATAATATATTGATATATATGTTACAGGCATTTTCTAAATTTAGGCATTTTGTAAAATGACTGAATGTTCAGGCAATTTATAAAATGCCTAAATTGACAGGCATTATATAAAATGACTAAAAATACCTAGTCATATTGTAAAATGACTGAATTTTGAAACAAAATTCAACAAATTGCCTGTTCAGTTTCAGGCAATATGTAGAAAAGGTATATTATTGAGATGCATATACAAAAAGTGGACAAAAACACAACATCTTGCAAAGAAAATAACTAATGGTTCGGTAGAATTAATTTATTCTTCAAAAACCACCTGGGAAAGTTTGTATGTCATATGATATGTTCTTTTTAGTGAAACAACGTAAAGTATGTACTCCCTCTGTATTTCAGATAGTAAATTTATAATTATTTTGCCAAAATGGCAGATGGACACATTGTTCTTTCAAAAACAGCGAAGTGAAACATATGAAGCAGAGAAAAAGAAGTTTGTTTTTAATTGACTGATTGCTGTTTGTTCGCTTTCAGAAGCAAATATTTCATGCATTTTTAAGACGAGAACAATTTGGTTATAATTCATATGGGTTATTTCTGCAGTGGATTAACCTGGGTGAAGGACAGGAATTCCGACTGCCGCTTGAAATGAAGGTATTTTGGATAGGGACAGAAAATTCCACCTGTAGAACGGTCAAAGAGTTCTTAACGCGCAGAGAGTGTTGCACTTTACTAACATGCGGCAATATATTTAATGTCCCCATTCAGAAAAAAATGAGAATTTATACACCCACATCCAAACAAATTCCCCTCTATAGCATGGGTTTAGCCATACAAGGCCGTGTTTGGTTGTGATGCAATGATATGTGTATCTTCATCTTCACTGCCTCAAGGAAATTCCTGGGTCTTTGTAATCTGATGAACTAATGAGACAGTAGCTAACTGTGGTTATAATCTCGAAAATCGTCCAAGAAGAGACAAATAACGGTGCATTGACAAGGTAAGCGTCTCCTGTTATAGATGCATCACCCGTAATGGGCAGATCTGCTTCTGTCCGTTAAAAGCTATAAGCCAAAAGATACAAGTCAAACTAATCATGATAATGTACTTTGAATCTTTAGGGAAAATATTAAAAAGAAGATATTCATGTGTGACGTGTGTGCTTATTGCGAAACCCAATGTTGTTGGTAACGTTAAGTGTTTTATCAGAAAAGGTAATGAAAGAGCTAAATGTGTCATGATCCAGGTTTCTCCAAATGTGGTCGGAGTGTTAAAATCAGATATTACGCCAAACAATGTATTTGAAAAAAAAATCAGGACAAATATTGTGTAACAGTTCTGTCAACCAACATTTTAAGAAATAACAAATAATTGTCGAGTTCTGTGCTTGTGTGAATTTGGAATAATTCAGTAAAACGTATTTTTGATTATTAAAACTCTTAAATTGCAAGCTTTAACATTCAGTAATTATTATAAATAAAACAGCTCTGTTGTTCAAAGCTTTCAATTGTCTTTTTAACATTTCATTCTATAAAATAATTTCAGGCATTTTGTAAAATGCCTTTCAATTTTTCTAGGCATTTTGTAAAATGCCTAGAAAAAAATAGTCATTATGTAAAATGCCTAAATTTAGAAAATGCCTGTAACATATATGTAGGACAATAAGTGTTCATGGCTGTATAACAAATAGTTTCAATTTATTAAAAAAAAAAACACAGATTCAAAGTTAATACCGATGGAGACATTATTCAAAGATCTAATTACTAAAGTCAAGTGTTAAATTGATCGAACCTTTTCAAATGATCAATATGTTTACGGGCTCTATAAACAACACCACCGCAAAAATAAGAATGTGGGATCCCGTTTGTAATAAGGTTTCTACGGGTACAGCCAAACTCTTAAATCAAATCTTTGTATTTATAAAAGAATTTGATAAAGGGTCAAGTAATTTATTAAAAGGTGGTCTCTTCCTATATGGATGTCTTCCTATATGGATGTAAACACAGACGTTTCGCTAGAATTGGTCCCTTTTTGATACGTCAAGGCTGAGAAATATATGAATGGGTTATGATATTGCCATGAAATATATACTAGTATTTATGTGTCGTGATTTACACAAGATTTCAATGTATAAATGGAGGTGTTTTTGAAATCCGAGCTTCATGTTTGTCATGTCTAAAATCACATGTTGAAACAGCAAATACATAAATAAATAAAAATTTGTTTGGTCAAGACGTCAGAAGAAAATGTATATTTTGTGTCTACGAATTACCAGTAGTTCAAGAAGTGTTATTAAGTCGTATATGAGCGTATTATATCAGTAGTATAGTTCATATGCATATCATATATCTGTATACAAAAACCTTGTTTCTTCCTATATATATATATCTTATCTAAACAATAAGAGAGACACAATTATCCATATTCATATGGGTGCCGACGCTTTATTGGAAAGTAAATAAAAAGGGAAAACAAATAGTTTTTCGTGGAAATTTTCAATGCATTATTTATTTGTTGTCTCTTTCAGTTATTTGTGGCCGGTGCACTAGGGATATATGTTTGTGCAAATGACTATGAAAACTACATAGGTAGCTCGAAAAACTTTGCATTAAAGGTAGGAATTACATCTTAAAAGTTAGATTTATACTATATGAAGCGTGAAAATGAGAAATGATAGAAATTGGTCGTATTAACTCCAGTAATGAAAGTTACAGAAACTGGGCACAAGTAATTAAGAATGTGCAGACGAAATGAGAATGGTGCTAAAGCTGGAAATAGTACTTAAAATGACAAATTTGTAGAAAGGTGATGACAGAATACTAGAACATGAGAATTCAATTCAATTTAATTCAAATTATTGTATTGTTCAAATATCAAATGTACATATTTAAGAAGCATTAACTACGATTCTTTTTGTTTCAAGTATAATTAAAAGCGGAATTTTGAAACAATATTTCGTTATAAGCAGTCAGTTTGGCCCAAATTTGTCATAATACGCTAAAAAAACATCGCTGATGTATTACCCTCAATTGAATTCGTATTCATGTGACCTTCATTTTAATCCCTTAGCTTACGCACGTGCTAGGAGTGTTCAGCTATTAAAAGGAAAAACATGTCAACATTGAAAGTGAAACAAGGATGAATCACTTTGTTGCCTGATTCAATCCACAGAAAATCATTCTTGAATCAGGTGAAAATGATGATTAACGTATTCTTAAATCTATAACATGAAATCAAACAGACCTAGAAAAATTCAATTGCACGTGCTTGATGTCTATTTATATTTATATTTATGTTTTTATCGGGTTATATGACCGGCAGTCTTCGGAGGTCATCTCGATGGTTAATTATATGGCGTCTATACTAAAATACATACGAAGTGCTGATACATATAATCGAGTCCATGCATTGTTAATTGACTAATTTAGACTTTTCGTAATTCGGATATGCGTTTTAGTATGATATAAATCAAATATGAGAATTTGGGTCAAATCGGTGAACATGAATTTGACAGCTTATGCCCCTTTAAACAAAAGGATTGGACAAAATGCAAAGCCTATACAAATCCTTTACATAAAAGATGGATTGGATACTCTGACAGTAAATAATATATTTCTGATAATCCAAAGAACATTCATTATTGCAGTGAATCCAGGGAGGCAACCCTCTTCTTGATTTTTTAATCGTGTATGCATATATAAAGTATAATTACTGAAAATGTCAAATTTATATCCAATCAATAATTAAGGTTTATGACCCGTTCTATAGACTTGTGTATTACAAAATTTTCAAGATGATACCATATCAAAATAGCAAAAATACAGAATCAACGTGACGTGCCATTTTGTACATATACCAAAGGGAAACGTAGTTCAAAGCAATACTGTTTATTGCAATATTTAAAAAAAAATCAAGATTTTTGCACAAAAAAACACAGACTTTGTTGCAGAGATTTTCGTTATAAAATTTTAAACATAGATTACTCGCTTGGTAGTTCATGATGTGCTAGCGTTTATTGTCTACAACAAGTCCTTAACAACCTTTACAATCCCAAAAAACTCGTGCTGAGTCACTAAAGTCGAGCACACCCTAGAGTTTGTACTTGAATAAATCCATATTAATGCATGTTTTAACCAATTTCTTTATTTATATCCTTGTTTTAGGGAAATAATTGCTAGCACTGCATGCATTAATCCTCTATCTATTAAGCACCGAATTGTCAAATATAGGAGTACAAGGGGAAAGACTGGATTTTTTTTTATAAATTTCCATATGTTTAGCATTGGAATAACAAAGTGGTACATTATCTTTATATAGGTAAAGATTTAAATAAAAATTGTCAATTGATATTAACTAAAATTCACTAACTTACTGCAACAAAGTTGTTCACTTATATTATAATAAGAATTGTTGCCCTTCATTTTGCCACACATAGTAAGACAGTATACCATCTTGTTACAGAAGTCAGTTATTTTCAATATTATTTTTTATAACATAAGTATTAATAGAAAAAAACATAGCTTAAAGTATTAATTAATATCTTTGACTAAAGACTAAAAAGTGGTAAAATTACAATGTGATTGTAGGCTAATCAAATTTTAAACTGTTATATTATTAATTACATCCTATAAAAATCTTCCAGTTTCTTAAATATATTATTGTTGGACATTATATGTTATTCAGGTCTCAGACAAGGTATATAATGTGACATTCCGGCTTAGGGTTTATATTCCCTGAGCCGAAGACGAAGGGGATATAAACCCTTAGCCGGGAATGTCACATTATATACCCTATCTGAAACCTGAATTACACATATATTACGGATTACCCCTGCCTTAATGTTTTTTATTGAGAACCAGATATTTGTTAAACATTCACCATGCAGTATATATATTTTCCGCATACGTGAAGGATTTTGTAATTTGCTGTGAAAATAATTCTATCGTGTATGCAATAATTTGTAATAACACTTTAAGACATTAATTAAGTATTTGATGTGTAAATCGCGTTATTTTAAATGAAAAACGTATTATTGACGGATACACGTCATTATTTTCCCTCTGTGAGCCTCTGACGTTCTGTAAGTGTTCTGTATAGCTTAAGACTACGTCACATAGTAACGTTCGTTTTGATAACGCTGTTGAGGTTCCAATTAGGGTGAAAAACGTCGTATATACCCCAGCAGTTTCCTGAATATATACTGTAATCCGTAATATATGTAAATATCTCTGTTTCAGACCTGCCAACTTTCCCGCTTTACGGGGGATGTCCCCCATAAGAGGTGTTGACCTAACCCTTATAAAACTCTATTAGACTAAATACTTTAAAAATGGCATTCAAAGAAGTAAAAAAATACATTGAAACATATGTATACTCACTTAAAACAATAGATGTTTCAATTAAGTACACTAGTGGCATGTAAAGGTATGAATTGTTTAACATTTCTTACCGATATAACATGTTACTTTTATTATTCTTCCCTTAGTTTATTTATTTTGTATTTACATTGTGTCATAGGTCAAATTTATTTGTTCAGTGTATGTTCAATGGTGTTAATATGTCCTTTGATTGAGTTAAGCTATTTCAGTTGATATTTTATAGTGTGTCTTTCTATGTTGTGATGTTACACTATTGTTTCAGAAAAAGGGTGAAGGTTTGGTACCATTAAAACGTTTAAACCCGCTGCATTTGTTTGCACCTGTCCTAAGTCAGGAATCTGATGTTCAGTAGTTGTCGTTTGTTGATGTGGTTCATAAGTGTTTCTCGTTTCTCGTTTTTTATATAGATTAGACCGTTGGTTTTCCCGTTTGAATGGTTTTACACTATTAATTTTTTGGGGCCCTTTATAGCTTACTGTTCGGTGTGAGCCAAGGCTCCGTGTTGAAGACCGTACTGTGACCTATAATGGTTTACTTTTATAAATTTTGACTTGGATGGAGAGTTGTCTCATTGGCACTCATACCACATCTTCTTATATCTATTAGGTCCTCTTGTGCTTAACCCCCCCCCCCCCCCCCCCGCCGTAATGGAGATTTTTTAATGTTGGCAGGTATGCTGTGTTTTAATCATCATTTAAATCTGAGTAACCCTGTAGTAGGACATCAAGATTGATGTTGTTAAATAGCGCGAGTTGTCGTAAGAGCTCATATATCTGTCAAATGTAAAATGCATAAATAATTTTGAAAATACAAGTATTGATTGAAATGAGACGTGATAATATGGTAGCGAAACGCATTTAGTTTGTAGCGACAAAAAAAACAAATTATGCCAGTAATTCTGAATCAACGCAGAATTGTGCAAGAGAAATAACTCTATTTTTAAAAACACGCTGCCAAACATTAGATATTCAAAGGTTTTTCCGGGAATTTCCACATTTCTCGAAATTAAAAGACATTCCTAAGCATTTTCCAGTTTTCAAGGTAATATGAATTTGCAATTCGCAACAAACTGTTCAATTAAGTATACACGCTCAGTATATAATTAAAGCCCTTATTATACCAAATTTGATTAAAGTCATGGTTATTTTGTCCCCTTGTCATATTCTTACTTTCTCTAAAATACGCTTTAAAAAATCAGTGTCTCATTGACTTATAACATTCAAAATGTCTGAGTCTGCGCTAATTATATAGATATATCGAGAATTTGATCACGCTGTTGTTTGCAAAGCTAAAGAAGCACGTCATATTAGATTTTGTTTTTAATTTGGAGAAGCAAGTGTTGTCGGATTGAAGATCATTCATTGGTAGTTTCTTTTTTATTTATTTCCAATTTTACTCGGGTTGATTCAGAAATTAAAAATAAACTGACCTTCGAACAGAAGGACTTCAGGTACCACTGATTACCTTTTGGATTTTGATACAATGAAATCAGATTAGAAAAAAGAAAAGTGATTACTCAGATGAAAGAACATGAAAGGCCATGATTTAAAGATAGTACCTTAAGTAATTTGCTCGAATACATTTTAATTAGATAAACAAAGCAGTTATATCTTCTTATTTATTTTCAGGGATGCTGTTTTGTTCTTACGGTAATCTGCATATTTGTTTGCCTGGTTGCCAGTACATTCCCTGTCATTCATATTGTGAAAATGTACAAATACCACCATTGTGAAAATTTGAACAATGACTGTCTATGTTACGGATCTCCAGATCCTCTATCCAGACAATACACGTACAGAGAACTGGGCAGCTGTGACACCTTATATTGTTTGGTTAAGATATTCTTTATAGTAGAAAGTGGATTGTGTGCTTTAGGAAGTGGCATATCTTTTTGGTTTGCAATTTTACTTTGGAAATCGAAATATGGGGGGATATACTCGGGAATAAGATACTCTTTCAGTTCGCACACAAATGGAAATATCGACCATGTTTGATGAAATACTTAATATGGATAGTATTTCAGATTTATATAATCTAGTCAATCGGTATTCAGTTTGAAAATAAGATTGCACCGGTGAACCAACAACACTAGGTGATAAAAATATCTTCTTGAATTCAATCTTCTATACAGTAGGATTTAACTATTGCTATATATAAAACGTCTATTGCACCGGATAAAAAGTTTGGACAGTAATTCACAATGTAAACCATTTCTATCTTAATCATCAAACGGCAGAACGGTTAATGGGCACACTTGTAAGAAAAAAATATACCTTTTATTTTCTGCATAACTTTATTCTTGTTTGAGGTGTGCATGAGCTCAACGTTAACGAGACAGCAACTAAAAAATACATGTTTACTTAATTATATAGACATCACGTTTAACTTAATCGAAGACTTCGTCGGTGGATTTACATGCATTGTCCAAAATTCTATAGACATACATGTATTTTAATGAAAACAAAAGACACGACCTTGATCCGATACCAGCAACAAATCCATAAAAAAAACACAAAAACAGCGACAGACACTGGAGTGATTCATAATAGACACATGTACATTGTGATTAGGTTAACATAATTTTTGTGAATACTCAACCCTCCTCCTTTACCTCAAACCAAAGAAAGGTTGACAGGGTTTTGAAAATATAAGTCACACGGAATCTCCCATTCGCGCATCCGACAGTAAAACGTTTCTTCACCTTTCAGAATCCTAACATCAACTCTAAGGAGTCCCTAAAAGGTTTGATACAAAATAAAATTTCTGTCCCTATCCAACATAGCCTGTTTTTCCAGAGGCAGTACAATTTAAATTCCTTGTCCTTCAGTCGACCCATATTGCAGAATATTTCTTTTCAATATATTATTTATTCGGTCTAGACCGAAATAAGCATCAAATGCTTGCCACTGGACGTTCGTCAATCAATCAATTTTCTACCTCGATAAATAAAAGAATAAATAAGCAATCAGCCTCAGTCAAACACTCAGCCTTTTGTCGTACTTGATTGTCATGTCGTATCAGGGGACTTAAGCGGACCTGGTAAGAATAACAACAATCAAATTTTCATTTAAATATAAAAGTAAGAAGATGTGGCATGATTGCAAATGATACAACTCTTTATCAGAGAACAAAATGACGTAGAAGTTTACAACTATAGACAGAGACATATATACATATATGTCTCTGCTATAGGTCACCGTACGGCCTTCAACAATGAGCAAAACAATAGCGCATAGTAAGCTATAAAAGACCCTGAATTGACAAATTCAAACGAGAAAAATATCAACCCCCCCCCCCCTGTCTTCCCCCTATCCTGGGACAGTGGTGTAACAGCACAACATAAAACAGATACTATAAAATTCATTCTAAAAGTTCTTTACTCATCAGAGACAATCACAATAACAACTAACATAATCACAAAGTATAGATCTGAGAGTATTTGCATTTACTGAAAGCTAGTTCAAAGCCAATGAGAACTATTGAAAAAATTCATGTATCCAAGACTAAAATACCAATCAGTTCACATCCAACATACAATAGATTTAGTGGAAAGACGTCATAACCAGTCAGAGTTTTTCTTGACCATGTGCAATGCTAAACTCCATATACCAAATGTTATTACCAATACATTTGTGATCTAAAATTCTCCAACTGTTACTGAGGAACAGTTCTGATCATGAAAACTATGCCAAGGCCACATGAAATATGTCAGACAGTCATATAAACTCTTTACGACATTTCCATTGTGATTCTAAAAGAGGTAGGATAAATTTCTCCTGTATTTGTTTAACCCTCAGTTTCAAAATCTACAAATATTCAAATCCTACAGGAAATTAAAAACCAGTATCGAAGAATCTATAAAATATACGTATCATCTGGTTCATTTCCATGTGTCAATCTTGATATTAATAGGCTCACAAGTTTGACCTTTCTTAAAAGGTGTGGAATGATTCGCTCTATCCTAATTTAAGGTAATATGTGTGCATGTGGCTGTTGACTTAGTATTGGAAATGTGGTATTTTTAGATATTGATTGATATAAAATGGATTTCTAACACTTTGAATATCAATTTTTGTATATATATTAAGATGAACTTTTCTGAAATTTTAAACTGGCTGTTCAGTGTTGTGCGTTATACACACATGCTTTTAAAATTTTGTTCACTTTACTTGTTGAAAATTTAAACATTTACAAATAGACACGACTCTGGAGGTGTGCCTAGATTGGCAGAAGTTATAAAATATAGATAATGCATTTTTGTAAACATTGTATAGGAACATTGTTTAGCAAAACAAATCGTGCATATTGCAGATTAACAAAGCAAATAAACACTTATAATAATTGATATTTCAATATTGAATTTCAGTGTGCAATATATGTATAATAAAACGAACATGAATTAATGACAGTTGATCGGAACTGAAATACACATGGTTAATTTTCCGGCATTTGATGTCTTATCCTGAGACGAGAAAAGTCTGTAAATCTTTATCTCAGGAGGCAGGAGGATTTGTTTTGGATGGATTATTTATTTTTGTGGACCAAAAGGACAGATTATTTATTTTCTGCACTGTTGAAGCATGATTTTTCATTTTCATTAAAACAAGGGACAGATTATCTTTTTTCACAATTACATTTATAATATTTGAAAACATACAATTTTTAAATTCTTAAATAAATAACATATATAGTCAATTAAGTCATCATCCTCTGGAAGTTAATCTTCTGAATTGCAAACTGCATATATTGCATACGTACAAGGTATTAAAGCTGGGCTGTAACTAGCCTCTTTTAAAAGTTGTCAAACATTTTCGCCGAGCGGAAAAAAAATCAGCGAAGAGTCAGGGGTTCGCTGAAGGCCCCAAGAAGCTATAGAAAAAATGGCGCAAAATCATGCATTATGCGCGTTTCCCAGACCCTTTCTTAATCTGAAACGCAAGTTCTGTTTTAATTTTTTGACAATATTCTGGTTTCAAAGCAAAATATATAGATGCAGTGTAAGACTTTTAGTTTTTAGGGACAACATCAAAAGACCAATATGTAGGAAAAAGCAAAAAATGTTTCAGTTTGCAGAAAAACCTTTTATATCTGTCAATTATGTTTTTTTTTCAAATTAAGAGGGGGCTGATTATCATTGATATAACTATGTCAAGTCAGTTTTTATAACACATTTCAATTACAACTTGATGTAGTTCCTAACTGGGATACAATTTAAAGTAGTTTGTAATAGACAAAAGGTCCTTAAATATAATAAAAGTTTAAAACATAATTACTAAATTACAAATAGAATGCAACACTAAGAGAATAGTCATAAAGAAGGGCAATCAATAAACAAAAGACAAACCCGGGAACAGATAAAACACAAAACGACAAACATTATAGACAATCAACACTGAAAAATAAAAATAAATGAGAAACATGGATCTCAAAAAACAGGGGCTACGTCAGAGGGTGAACAGAACTTGCTTCTTGCAAGACACTTGCCGTGAAAACAATTTGATATGAAGACAAGCTTTTGTTTTGAAATTTCCAACATGAGGCATTTGCCTCAATGTAGTTACGGCCCTGTGATAAAAGTGAGGTAAATGTTCACGAGACAATATACATCAAGTGAAATGAAACCCGTTTTCAAACATTTCAAATACATTAATATTTATATTATTAAAAGACTTGAGAAGTTTTTCCCGAAAAAAATATGAAAAAAGGCGAATTTTGGAAGAATCTGGTGCCATCTCATACTTCAGAATAGCATTTATAAAATGGCTTAAAAGACCTGCCAAGTTATTTTCAATACATTGTAAGTCAGGTTATTTATTTTCAAACTACCACAGAATAAACCATTCATTTTTGTTATTATCAAGGCTGAGTTATTTATTTTCAAAATCCTCCTCCCCCCCCCCCCCACCCCACCCCAGAATATCAAATGGTCGTCCCCTAAGTAATTATTTCAAGATGGCGGGTATATCGACTGAAACTAATAGCTCCGCACTGTGATGCGAAGCAAAGATGCGAAGCAAAAAGCACCATGATAAAATAAGAAAAGCTTTAATTCCATTTAAATAAAAAATCTCTTCATTAATACTCCTAATTCACACAGTAAAACCAGTATTGCTATATCGATATGAAATATTGGGGTATTCCCTATTAAGAAATTTCTTAGCGACCCTGAGATAATAAAAAAATTAGAAAATTCAAAACCAGAGAAAATTTGCCACATTATTTAATTAAAAATGGAAATGGGGAATGTGTCAAAGAGACTACAACCCGACCACAAAGCAGAAAACAGCCCAAAGCCACCAATGGGTCTTCAACACACCGAGAAAATCCTGCACTCGGAGGCGGGCTATATATGTACCTGTCTTAAGTCAGGAGCCTGTAGTTCAGTGGTTGTCGTTAGTTCATGACTGCCATATTTTTATACGACCGCAAACATTTTTTATGGTCGTATATTGGTATCACGTTGTCGTCGTCGTCCGAAGACACTTGGTTTCCGGACAATAACTTTAGTATTAGTAAATAGAAATCTATGAAATTTAAACACAAGGTTTATAACCACAAAAGGAAGCTTAAGGTTGGGATTGATTTTGGGGGTTATGGTCCTTACAGTTTAGGAATTAGGGGCCAAAAAGAAGCCCAAATAAGCATTTTTCTAGTTTTCAGACAATAACTTGTGGAACGGTCTCTCTGAAATTGTACAACAAGTTTCCATACCACAAAGGGATGGTTAGGATTGACTTTGGGGGGTAATGGCTCAAACCGTTTTAGAATTAGGGGCAAAAAAGGGGGAAAAACAAGGGTTTCCTTGTTAATGGACAATCACTTTTAAGTACAATGTTAAATTTGGATTACCTCCCTTACACTGCTTTAAAATTATGTATAAAGAAATTTTGTATTGTCTTGAGGTGATTAGCTGTCAATTTATTTTTAGAAGTTACTAATAAAAATGCTGATTAAAGATATATTATTTTTAGACATGATTATGTATGTCAGTTTCTATTTTAAGACTTTTATGATGTATTTAAATGGGTAATTATGGTTGCAAACTCCATTGGAAATTTAATTGAGATAATGACCACATCTTGAGGGAAAGATGTTAAATTTTGATGACCTTTACACTGCTTTAAAATTATGTATAAAGAAATTTTGTATTGCCTTGAGGTGATTAGCTGTCAATTTATTTTTAGAAGTTACTAATAAAACTGCTGATTAAAGATATATTATTTTTAGAAATAATTATGTATGTCATTTTCTATTTTAAGACTTTTATGATGTTTTTAAATGGGTAATTATGGTTGCAAACTCCATTGGAAATTTGAATTGAGATAATGACCATATCTTGAGGGAAAGATTTTTTTTTTTAGAAAAAGGGGAGGGGGAGGGGAGGTGAAAAAAAATTGTGGGGGGGGGGGGTAAAAAAGAAATAGGGGGGAAATTTTTTTTCGTTCTCATTACAGATTTCAAAAATTAAAAAGAAAATTTCTTCAAATATTATTTTTTTTGCCAAAAAAAAGGGGTGGGGTGAAAAAAAAATTTTTTGAGGGGGTTGGGGGGGGGTCAATATTCAATAGCATAGTGTATTGCAAAAAAGCAAAAAAAAAAGGGGGTAAATTATTTTTTTTTGGGGGGGCGGGGGGGGGGGGGCAATTCGCAACAGCATAGTGAATTACACAAAAGCAAAAAATTGAATATAAATTCAAATCATATAACCAATTCTAAGTTCTTTGACTACAGTTATTCTGTGTCAGAAACCTATTATTTGTCAAACATTTAATTTCAATCCAAATTCAGACCTGTATCAAGCACGAATATTGTGTCCATTTATGCCCCAACTGTTCAGGGTTGGACCTCTGCGGTCGTATCCAGCTGCGCTCGGCGAAGCAATTAATTTTTTCCTAGATTGTTTTGTTATAAATAAGGCCGTTAGTTTTCTCAATTGAATTGTTTCATATTTTTCATGAAGGGGCCTTTCATATCGTTGAAACAGTATGGTTGCCTATAATTACTTACATCCACTTCATTTGAACTTGGTGGATAGTTGTCTCATTGGCAATCATACCACATCTCTTTATATATTCATTAAAATTTGTAAGGGTTCCGCGGAACCCAGTGTCTCCCCTACTTTTGCTGTTGTCTATGTAATCTTTTGGTTGTAAGAAGCCTCTGTCCAAGTTTGGTAAAAATCCAGGATGTTATGAATCTAATAAATGTTTTAAAAACTTTAACTGCAGACTGTATGTAATGTTAACTGGAAGAAAAACTAAGTCCATTTATAAGTAATATACGGAAAAACAGGAAATAAATTTTTACAAAATTTCCTTCTAGATACTAGCTTTTGATCATAAACAAGCTTCTGATCAAGTTTGGTACAAATCCAGGATAGTTTTAAGAAAGTTATTTAAATTTTAAAAACTTTTAACCACTGAGTGAATATAATGTTAACTGGAAGAAAAACTAAGTCCATTTATAAGTAAAATACGGATAAACAGGATTTTTTTTTACAAAATTTACTTCTGGATACTATCTTATGATCATAAACAAGCTTCTCTCCAAGTTTGGTAGAAATCCAGGATAGTTTAAGAAAGTTATTAAAATTTCAAAAACTTTTAACCACAGAGTGAATATTTGTGGACGACGAATGTAGGATCGCTATATCTCCCTTTTGCGACAAGTCACAGGCTTGACAAAAATGCATTAGATGTTAATGGCATAGAACTAGCTTTCAGTAACTGCGAATACTCTTATATTGGCGCTTATTGTTTTTGTGTTTTTTGTTAGTCTGTGCGTCGTACCCATCTATTGATTTAAGCCATTTGCAACTGGTTTGTATAGTTTGTTTTTATGTTGCTCTGTTACACCACTGTCAAAATACCCCTATTGTTTACTCCTCTTCTTCTTCCCGATCCCCCCCTCTCATTTCCAGGTTCCCTTAAACCTGTCCAACTCCTCATTTAAAGCCTTGGTCTTATTATTTTGAAGTCCACCTAATAGGGTGTCACACAAAAGAGATGGCATACTAAGAGGTGTCAGATTATTAAGGTGTCGAAAAGTGGATTGCTGGACCAATGGGGTTTTGGACCAATTTCGGTGTTGGACTAAAGGGGTGTCAGAATATTGGGAATATCAGTCCTGCTAGATTTAACAAGTTATTGCAAGATTTGTTTGATGTGTTGTTTTTTTTTGCAAATGAATTTAGGTTATATGTGTATATGTATTACACAGATATACTATCTGCCTTGAGAAAACAGGTGACTTAAAACGAAGACTAGCATTTCTCTGACCACGATTATTTTTCACTCCAAAAAGAGTTTCTGTGCGATTATTAACAAATTTTGTTAAATATTTTAAGAATTTTTTTTTACATTTGGTCCCAAATGCAAAGCTTGAAAAATATTGATGGAAAACCATTGGAGTTGCACATGACAAAAAACTAGGTATATCCTGTTACCTTTACAAAAATTACTCAAGGTCCACACACAGGAATCAAAGCCTTAAAGGCTGTAAAAGCAATTGCTGCCATGTTAATGTTTTGGGGACTTTTATTTTTCATCCACATATATATAAGAATTAAACCTGACAGGAGTGTTGTCTAGAGAGAAGTAAGAAGGTTTGAACTTTATATCAATAAAAGACTTTAGCAGAAAGTCATTTTTAATATGTTTTATATTTCACAAGGAGACAACACGTTTACCAGGCTAAAGTTGGGGTCGAAATTTACATGTGCTGAAACATATAATTCAAAAAGAAATTATCCCCTGGTAGTGTTTGTAACTGGGCAATAATTTCCTTAATTGATTTAATTTTAACAATTATCATAATTAATTTAAATTTGACCATTCAATTAAAACATTTCAACTTTCCAGACGCAAATGTTGAAAAACGGGAAAGAAATAAAATATCTTACAAGACATAAACATGTAAAAAATAAATATATATTTCAGCTTACTAAAAATATTTTCATAATGTTACTTTGTCTTCATTTCTTAAAACTAATTCCCAAACATTATTGCTCAGTTGATATGTGTCATCCTCATGCGGTACGAGATAACTATAATTCTCATGCAATCCCCGGCGAAAATGGGGGTCATCACAGACAAACATGACATTAAATCGTCATTATACGAACAAGAACAAACAGCTCTTCGTTGCTTTGATATTTATCAATTTTCAGGAAACATTGCGAAAAATGATCTTCAATATTTCGAAAACATATGAAATAAAATTGCAAACACGGTGGACCGTCGAGTGTCAACACACGTAGTAGACTCGTCCACTGGAAAGACGAGGATAATGGTTTCATCATTTGTCATGCATACCCAGTTTTGATTATGATATCCAAAAGGACGTACTTTTTTTCAATCTATGAAACTAGAAAATTCCAAATTTTAATATCTCTTCATCTGAACTTGGCATCTATCACGTTTTGACGGGTCCATTTCATTAGTAAGGTGATCGATAAATCTTACGGAGTTATTACAAAAAAGGAAAACGAACTTATTGTTATGTGTTTTTAACAAGGGTTTCGTTCCGCTAAATTATTTGCGCAAACAAATCAACAAAATATGCCAGTTAAGTTTATCTATTTTTAGATTACAGGTAATCATTTGACACTACGTATAACCTGTGTAGTGATTTTGATTTTACGATAAATTTATGAATGAACGATAATTTTATGAATGAACAAGAGCACCTGGCCTCTTTCTTAGAGAAACACCAATTAAACACATAAAACCGTATTTAATAAGAGATAATTCAGTAAAATTTTCCAATACTAAATCAACAACTGAAATGATTCCATATTTTGCTGAAACATCGTACGAAAGGAGAACGGAATCGCAGAAATTTGCTCTTACGAAGTAAATAGACGCAGATATATAAACCATGAGACGACTGGATGCAAAGCAATACTAATTAAATGCTAAGAAATGATTAAAGCGAATTAAAATAAAACATTTAATTTTGGCAAAATTATTACAATTTCATATGAAAAAACAATAATAGACGTTAAAGTTAATTCAATCAATGTTCAGCACCATTTATCAACAACACTTTGCTCACACGTCTATATCCAGCGGGTAACAATAAATCTGAAATTTCTGAATCCATTACGAAATAATCCGAATCAAAATTATCAGGTATATTAAACTAAGTTGCTCGATCGTCCTTTAATCACTCAATTACATTGTAAATTCGTCTATCCACAGTAACAAATCAGCAAGGAACATACGCTGAAAAATAAAACTTCCACAGAAAATGAGAATGAAACTACTGATCATAAATATTGGGTGGGATAAATAATGGGAGGGTTAGTTTTCGGCTATCAACGGCAGAATGAAAAACTTTAATTCCTTTAAATCACAAGTCTATAAAGGAACCAATCAAAATTCATTGTTATGTTATAAAAATCATAACAAGTTGTATCATTAGCTAAATGTAAAGAACCGAAATAATTCGAACAGTATAAAGTCTATTTCTTTAATCTTCAGTCGCCAATTATATATTTTTAATTAATTAAAAATAGCACAATTTGCTCTTACGAAGTAAATAGACGCAGATATATAAACCATGAGACGACTGGATGCAAAGCAATACTAATTAAATGCTAAGAAATGATTAAAGCGAATTAAAATAAAACATTTAATTTTGGCAAAATTATTACAATTTCATATGAAAAAACAATAATAGACGTTAAAGTTAATTCAATCAATGTTCAACACCAAAAAACCAACGGCCAAACAGTAAACAAAGCACATTGATTGATAATAAACAAAAGTTAAAAACAATTTAAGTTATAGGGCTCATTTAAAGCCATGTTTCAGCTTATACAAAGATCAGAATGAAAACAAAAATAATAATAATACTGACATGAATGGTCAGAAATCAGAAAATATCACTGACATGAATGGTCAGATATTTCTAACAAAAATATGATAATACCGACATGAATGGTCAGATATCAAAAAAAATACTACTGACATGAATGGTCAGATCTTTCTGACAAGAATGGTCAGAAAACAAAATAACCCAAAAAGGATATATACAAATCACCCACTACTGTAAGCACAATTAAACAAAATTGGTACAGAATAAGATTGCTCCTTCTGTTTAAAAGTAACAAGATGAGACTAAACATCCTCTTGTTTAACAATGTGCCAATACTTGAACAAAAAAATTTGTCAACTTTAAATTACCAAAATAATTCAAATGTAACCTACAGATGGGTGAATAAAGTTCACAAACTGGCATCCCAAACTTCAAAAAAGGTTTATAAGTAGCTACAAACTGAACACCACGTTTAAAGCATAAACTTCTTAATCTAGAATTAATAGTGGTGACAAAATAACATGTATTCTGAAAATCAAGTAAACGTGGAATAATTGCTGACATAACTATTACAGTATGTGGCTTAACTAATTTCTCAATTGTAGAGATAAGCACGTTATAGGCTATATCAAAATCAGCAACCTCATAGGTACCAACATTATTGGTTCCTACATGCACCAGAATTATATCATAATTTACCTGAATTGTTCCACAATTAAGCAAATTTATTATGTCCCAAATATTTGCTCCAGGAAAGGCTTGCAAGTGACACCTTCTAATAGTTTTAACATGCTTGGCTATGAAATCGCACACCAGAGTAGACCTAGAATCTATAAAGAGCAAATTTATTTTAAAACAAAGTTTTTAATTTGTTCCACTACATTGATTTTATCAGACAAAGAACTAACAATATATTTAGTATAGCAATTGCTCTTCCAATCACCCACCAATTGGATAGAACTAGGAGAAACCCCTGCTTTCGAAGCCAACGTTGCTCCACCTCTTCGGATATGTGAAGAAAATAATTTTGGATTTAACCCAATTTTACAAAGTAATTCTCTCAGTTTATTCTGAAACTGGTTATAAGTAATTGGCATGCATTTCCCCTTTTTTGTACAAGAAAAAGCGGCACCATCCGAAGTGCAAGGATTTAAAGAACACATCCTTTTATATGCATTTACAGGGCAAAATTTAGATAAAGGATATGCAAGCAAAGGTATCCTTAAAATACGATTACCCAACTGAATTGTTTTTGTCCATTTGAATGCAACTATTATAAGAGATGGAAAGACTGTAACACCACCTCTGCATAGCTGTTTGTTTTTGTCAAATTTCTTGGTTGATACTGGAACTAAATTATACTTCCTGCTTAAAAGTAATAAAGCAAAAAGAAATAAACACCAATATGTCGCATCAAGAGGAGTATTCAAATTCAAAAGTTCACGAAATTTTCCTAGAATTTCTAAAGTAATAGGAAATGCCTGTTTAGGTAAATGTTTTAATTTCCTATCTAACCCTTTCATCGTCAATTTCAATTCGTAAGACGAAAACACATCCACGTGTAATCCTAATAACAGGAAAAGAACTTTAATTCCATTTAAATAATTGCGAATAGATTGAGCTGATTTGAAACTTCTACTGAGAAACTCCGAATAAGTACATAATAACTCCGCATTAATATCAAACGGTTCTAAATGAAAGTAATTACAAAACAATAAATAGGCTCTCCACTGCGTTTTAAAATTAACCAAAGTACCTTTCGCGAAAGCCGAAATCCTAGTCAAAAACATATCTCGTCTTAGCACTTGCAAATCTACAAATACACGAATAAGCAATTACCAAATATGTTCAAACTGAAACAATTCTTTAGGAATAAAATCTCTAGATAGAGACATGCCTTTTGTCCTCTCGTAAAATTCTAACTGAAATTTATAACCTAAATCCCATCTAGACAAAAGATCCGGTAAACGGTTATCGCAACCTGAAATATGTATAGCTTTTAACTCAAAATTATTTAAAGCTGCAATCCAACAAACTTCCCGCAAACACGCCTGCAGGAACACATTTCTGGTAGCGCCTGTATTCAAAACACGAACTGATACCAAATTATCGCAATAAATAACCACCTTTAAATTTGTAAAATGTTTACCCCATAATTTTAAGGCTACTACAATCGTCAACATCTCGAATAAATTTATATGCAAATTTTGATCTAAAATGAACTCCGGAAATGAACAGTGAAAGTATCTTCCGTCCATCCATCCGCCACATCCTGTCAAACATGCATCAACAGAAAACAATTGATCAGGATTTGAGAATTCAGACAAAATCATAGAAACCCCATTGTAACCAGGCAAAAATTCCTGCCACCACAATAAGTCAAGTTTAAAATCAGCTTGAATGACTAATTTCCCTTTATCAGGAAAATCTCTTAACCAATTCAAAAGTCTTGAGACAAAAATTCGGCCAGAACGCACACATTGAGATACAAAATTTAATTTTCCCAGCAATGATTGTAATTCTCTCTTTGTACAATCTGTGCTACATAGCCAATTCGAAACTAACTGCAGAATCTGTGACAATCTTTGAGTATCAATAGAAATTGTCATATTCTCAGAATCAAATAAAATGCCAATAAATATCATTTTTGTACAAGGCGGACAGGCTTTCTCAATTGATTCTTCAATGCCACACTTCTGTAAAATAAGACCCAATTTAGCATAAGCATCATCATTGCTGGAAGGAATATCACATCCAGCCAAATCATCTAAATAGTTCAAAATATCTACACCCATGTTTTGACATATAAATGCAATAGCATTTGTTGTTCGCATACATATATATGCAGCCGATCTCAAACCCATTGTTAATACACGATCGTAATACAAGTGTCCTCTCCATTTGTAACCTAAGAGATGGATGTCACCGGGGTCAACGACTAATTGTCTATAAGCCCGTTTCAGGTCCCTTTTAAACATTTTACAACCTTGACCTTTACTCTTGATTAACATAATAAAATCATCAACCGTGGGATACGAAACTGAAATTTCATCGCCTAAATATCGATCTTTGAAAATACCAGAATTAACCGCCTCGCCCTCTGGAAAGCTCAAATCAACAATTACCCTGCGTTCTATCGAATCCTTTTTTGGAACAGAATTTAAAGGAGATAAAGCTGAAGGACAGCTGAACGGATTTGCCTTAAATGGTCCAACAATTGCTTTATAAGAACTTTCTTTTTTCAAATAATTGGCAATATCATCTGGAAAATCAGTAGCCCCCGAATGATTACGGGAAAAAGTAGACCTGAACGGGCTCCCATCGTGACCCACCGGCCATCCATACTCCAAGAAATCACAAACCTGAGCGTCACTATAATTCTGTAACAAGCTTCTCAACAAAAGAATATTAATTTTAGAGTAAATTGGAATTCTACAACCCTGAAAATTGTACAATCCAGATTTTTTAACAATATTATGAATAGTTACAAAATTTTGCATATCATTTGTACCCAAATAACTAATACAACAAAGAGTACATTTAAGTGAATGTCTAGAACCCCATAATGCTTTATGAAAATCAGGTAATTGAACATGTTGATTTAGTCATTCATTATGATGAGGACATGCAGAAGAACATTCAGGATGATGACTTTTAAGTTTGTCTAATCTATAACAAGTGGCACAAAAATGATTAACCTCACGTTCAACACCTCTAATCATAATTTTATGCGGTGATGTTTTTGAACATTTATTCTTCTGAAATAAAGAACAATACCATAACGTAGGTGTCTTGGACTCTTTTTTACCACCAAAAGAAGGCTTCTTATCGAACTCCTGTTTAACATATTTAGACAGAAGAGGAACTTCCAAATTATCAGGAGTATCTTTCCAGGTTTTAACCCCCGTTTCAATTTGTCTCAAAAATGCAGCGTAGAAGTCAAGTAAAGATTTCCACTGATAAATAGAACTGTAATATACAATTTTCTTCAAAAGAGACAACCTAGTATTTCTCTCGTCAGTTTTAATTTTGCTTGACCCAATTATTTCTAATTCTCCCGCAACAAACAGCTTTAAATCTAAATCTTGAAATGAAACAGATTTATTTATATATTCGTACTGAAGTGTAGTATGGGGCCAAGTTTGTGGATTCTGCACGTCATCGCTAGCTTTAGCAACCATACCCGATTTAACCTTTCGCTTTTTAAGTGATTTCTTTTTACATGACGAATCTGTACCTGACGTACTAGAAGTAGCATCATCAGTACTAGACTCGGATGAATCATAATCAGAACTATCAGATGATTTTAATATTACTCGTGACTTGTGTTTTGTCACCCTTGAGCTACCCGACTTTTTCAACTTTTTGGTCTTAACCGATTTAACCTTCGGGACATGAATACTGTCGTCCGAATCGGAATCTGAATATTGTAATTGAAATTTTGAACCTTGCTTTTTTAAAGATTTTTTTGAACGTTTGCGTAATTGCGAAGAAAAATCAAGCTCACTATCAGAACTATCTTGAGCAATTTCACTAGAATCGACTAAATCTATTAAAGTATTCTTTTTTAAAATATCTGATAATTGTTTTTCTACTAATTTAGTCAAAACTTTCTTTTTTCTTAATTTTTCTAAATTAATCTCACCCTTCTTTTTAAAACTTTTTGAGTCCCTGGAGTCTTTCCTTTTCGCTGGTTTTGTCTTCTTACCGGCTGTTTCAGTTGACTTTACTTTAGGTGCACTCGACTGGAGCTGGCGCGGTCTGCTAGAATTATCGCCTACACCTTTCTCCTTGACTAAATCATTAAGATTACTCGACTCCACATATTTACTTTTCAAGCGCGTTTTTGGAATTGCCCCCTGTTTTTCAAAATCGGCTTTTTCAAGCTTTCTTTCTTTTTCGGAAATGCTTACTTCTAAATTATGGATTCGATGTTCCAACCTATCTACTTCATCGTCAGGTGTAGTCTCATGATCAAAAATATCAGATGTCGGGTCCGACACATCGAGTACGTCCTCATGACCAAAACCAAATTCACTTATTAATTTATAATTTTTTCTTGCTTTATTTCGGGTTACAGGCATAATAAGCCTCCTGTGTAAGACACGGCAACTTGAAAAAATAATAAATTCTTGCAACAAATGACTTGATAAAAAATTAAAAAAGGAAAATTAACCTACAAAATAAGTACTTACGAAAAATAAAGTTACAAAAGTTTCAAAGTTCAGATAAATCAAATGTAGTTGCCATGCCTCACAGGATGAACTTCTAACAGAAAACACCACATTAGTTTTCGGCTATCAACGGCAGAATGAAAAACTTTAATTCCTTTAAATCACAAGTCTATAAAGGAACCAATCAAAATTCATTGTTATGTTATAAAAATCATAACAAGTTGTATCATTAGCTAAATGTAAAGAACCGAAATAATTCGAACAGTATAAAGTCTATTTCTTTAATCTTCAGTCGCCAATTATATATTTTTAATTAATTAAAAATAGCACGTATAAAATGCACTTTTTTTCACTCGGACTTCTATGTTTTTTGATAGTCAAACGGTTGTCCCCCTAAATACAAAAATACATCCACAAGAACATATGCTGAAACCTCTTAAATCCACTAACGTTTTTCAAAAGTTTCAAGCTATGTATTGCATTAGAAAACATACATAGGTGTTTAAGAATGACAGACCAGGAGCCTGTTTAACAAAATACTATGGCTTGATCTGGGCGGAGTCACTGATTTGCGTCACAAAGATGGCCATACGCGATGGCATAAAAGCAATTGCTTTAAAAACTGAGAAAAATAAATCAAATCTGTCCTACATAGGAGGTACACATCTTCAATATACATAGCAAAGTTTAAATAATGTTGAAGGAAAACTGTCTGAGTTAAGAATGACACAAACTAGGTATCATGTTTAGTATTCAATGACATAAACTAATAAGTTCCACACATAGGAAACCTGAGATAAAAGTTTAAAACTGTATAGGAGTTACAGAACTTCAATATGTGTGCAATCACTGTGCAAAGTTTAAATAATGTTAAAAGAAAAAGTTGAAGCTTAGCATGACACAAGCTAGGTACAATCTTTCTGAGTGTGGCAGTTACTAGACCTGCTCTAGACGCTGGCAAAGCAGTTAGCAGCTGGTTAAATTGAACAAGATATTAAACAGTATTATTGTGTTTTGTTTTTAGTGTGAAGCATTATCAGAAATTTACTCTTATTTTATTCATGAAGAAATGCACTTCACAAGTTGTGTCTAGACTTATTTTATCTAATGAGTTTTGTTTATTGTACACCATTTTATCTAATGAGTTTTGTTTATTGTACACCATAAGTGTAATCATTCCCCACAGTAAAACATCAAAGTGACCAAGGTAAAGTGAGAAACGGAACAGAAACGAAACAGAGCGTAACGAAACGAAACATGGCGAAACGAAACGAAACACAGCGAAACGAAACGAAACACAGCGAAACGAAACGAAACATGTAAATTGAGAAACGAAACACAACGAAACGAAACAAAATCTGTATTTTGAGGAACGACCTATAGAAAATCTTCCTGACCAGATATTTGCATAGCCGAAGACACCGAATATTCCATTCAAAATTACTCGTCATTTACATTGGCCAGTATAGATCTTCGTGCAATAATTGCAATAATCAACTTTTTTTTGTTAAATGTGAGGCTTAGGTGCGTCAGCTATGCTACTGAGCTTGTTCTAATATTTATAATTTCCCACGGTTCGATAGTATAGTGGGAAATTACTGTAAAAACGGTACTAGTGAATACTATTGATACGGGTACTTCGTATGTACACGGATGATGTATACATATCACGTGATATTGATATTAAGCGGGAATATTTTCCGGCCTAGTTTGTCACTTCTAGCCAAGCATCAGACTGGACAACAGTGAAATAAAGTTCATTTTCAATTGAATTGTTATTCTAATTTGTATTTAGTAGGTATTAGATATTTTACTAAAGAGTAACTAAGTTATTACTTATTACATATAGTCATGATATTTACTTTATATACAGTCCAAGTATAACTCTCGAGACGGTCTTCCGAGCATTTGGGTTTGGAAACAGGTTTCCCACATATTCCACTTTATTTAAAATGTAGTCTTTTGACTGCAGTTTAAATGGAGTTTGACCGAGGTAACTCGTTTTTGTTGGTCTTTCCTGGCCTAAGGGATCGTTGATGACAGAGCAAAATATTTTTGAATACAATTTATTAATTATTCTATTGAATTCTTTAATGAAAGTTAATTTACTGTGCATTGATACTCATGATTTATGTATATTGTGTTTATCAATTATATTTATATGAATAACATATGGGGTCCACCAGTATTGCTGGGCTATCGGCTATATATATAGTATTTAGTATTTATTGAGATGCCAAGAAATAGTAATTAGTAAAGTTGATACTAAGGCTTCTTGTCACGTGCAACAATGAGGGAACATTGACATTAGAATAGCTATTACTGTGGATCGCCTGAATACCAGCCTAGTCCGTCCAATACTAGGTTTAATCTGTTTGTTAAGGTAGATTAAATTACAATGGAGTTGTGTTCATGTCAACTTGAAACTATACAACAAAATATAACATGTTCATTATGACATGTTTTTTTTTAAATGTATGCAAAATTAGGAATTTGAACCATAATTTGCGATTCAATGAACATGAAAATTTGAGATTTTAAGCGAGTCACACTGTCCTATGGATACTTAACACATGACATGGGTAAAATCTCTTTGTTCTTACTGTGTTATTATCTGGATAATGCACAGGAAAAGTGTGCATTAACTACCTCAGATATACTGCACAGTTCAAAAGTACTCTTACCTTTAGGGGCGGACCCTCGATTTTGAAAGGAGTGTAATTCCATATAAAATTTTAAAAATATCACCAAGTGTAGCGAATATAAAAAATGTGATATGATTGCCAATGAGGCAACTCTCCACAAGTGACCAAATGACATAGTAATTAACAACTATAGGTCACCGTACGGCCTTTGCCAATAAGCAAAGCCAATACCGCATAGTCAGCTATAAAAGGTCCCGAAATGACAAATGTAAAACAATTCAAACGAGAAAACTAAACTAACGGCCTAATTTATATACAAAAGATGAACAAAAAACAAATATGTAACACTTCAACAATTGACAACCACTGAATTACAGGTTCCTTACTTGGGACAGGCACATTCATACAGAATGTGGCGGGCTAAACAAATTAGCGGGATTCCAACCCTCCCCCTAATCTGGGACAGTGGTGTAACAATACAACATAAGAACGAACTATAAAAATCTGTTGAAAAAGGCTTAACTAGTAATTTTTTGGGGCCCTTTATATCTTGCTGTTCGGTGTGAGCCAATGCTCCGTGTTGAAGGCCGTACCTTGACCTATAATGGTTTTCTTTTATAAATTGTAACTTGGATGGAGAGTTGTCTCATTGGCACTCATACCACATCTTCCTATATCAATGTAAATCTGAAATCAGTGTTTCCCAGTAAAACCAGATAAAACATTTTTTTTTGTAATTTCTGCCGAAAAAGAAATGTATTTTAGAATATCCAAATAAATAAAAATCTGATTTGGATTAGTTTCGTGCTCAATGGAATTAATTACGACTATTTAGATATGTATGCCTTTTAAGTTTTGGGATCGAATTTAACGAGGAACATATTTAAGTTTGTATCAAAACAGGTTTGGGGGATAAGCTACAGATCAATCAGATTTTGTTTAGAAGCGACATGTCTTTTAAATTGATACAGTAAAAAAATGGAGGTGAGGGGAAGTTAAAGATCGAAAAGTGTAACATTATTTTCAGTTTACATAATATTTGTAATTTAGGTACATCTCCACATGGGAAGGTCGAATATTCATATGTATTATATATGTATGGAACGCCAACACTGTCTTGTTATGACCATTTTCATTATATGATGTGCATTTACCTTTATATGATGTGCACTTGTCATTATATGATGTGCAAACACCTTTATATGATGTGCAAACATCCTTATATGATGTGCAAACATCCTTATATGATGTGCAAACATCATTATATGATGTGCAAACATCATTATATGATGTGCAAACATACTTATATGATGTGCATATATACTTATATGATGTGCATATATACTTATATGATGTGCTTATATACTTATATGATGTGCAAATATACTTATTTGATGTGCAAATGTACTTATATGATGTGCGAATGTACTTATATGATGTGCAAACATTCTTATATGATGTGCAAACATTCTTATATGATGTGCAAATGTACTTATATTATGTGCAAAGATCCTTATATGATGTGCAAATATACTTATATGATGTGCAGATATACTTATATGATGTGTACATATTATCATTATATGATGTGCAGTTACCATTATATTATGTGCAAATATCTTTATATGATGTGGATGTGTCATTATATTATGTGCTTGTAATCTTATATGATGTGGTTTGGTTTACTTCATTATATGATGTCAAAACGTCATTATATGATGTTCTTTCATCGTCGTTATGGTCAATGAACATGATTACGATTAGAATGATTACTGTCTACGTCATAACTGATTCCGATCTGCTTCTGTAAACTATAAACCCAGCTCAAATATGTGTCTATCGCTAGCGAGAGTGCAATTAATAGGAAAAATGAGACAATGCAATTTAACAAAATCAACGTTTCAAACATTTCGGAGGGAGATTAAGATCAATTAATACAGGAGCTAATTGGAGAAATTTGCGGCTGTGGCGAAAATATGATAAAACAAATTTTGAGGCTCTTTATAGCTTGCTATTTGGGTTAAGCAAATGCTACGTGTTGAAGGTCGTACTTTGACCTATGATTGTTTACTCTTACAAATTATGACTTGGATGGAGAGTTTTCTCATTGGCTCTCATACCACATCTTCTTATTTCTATTCATTGCAAAATGCACCATTGAACTCACAGTCAGTTTTAAAAATATTTCATAACAATAGCTATAAAATTATCTACTCGTGCATAATATGGCGAGATGGTTTGTCTTATAAAATGTTATTGAATAATATAAATGGTAAGATGTATAATGTAGTGTTGCTCCTACAAAACCATACAAAGTCGGAAATATTTGTGATATGACGTATACATGTAGTGTTTTGTACTTCCTTAATTTGTCTTTGAAACAATCTTTTTTCCACAGAAAAAGCCAAAATATCCAAATTTGGAGACCGCATGCTTAATTCACGTACTGCCCGCGAAATGCGAAATGGTCAGGTTGGGTAATGTTCACATATTTGTATATACAGATTGTTTATTTTCAACTTATTTTAATGGAGATTTTTTTAATTGCTAATAAAATTCTGCAACTTGAGTATGACAACAGATTTGGAGTGGCGTCAACGGTTTCTGAGATACAGAGGGGTTGATTCCTGGTGAAGTGTTTTGGATTTTATTTTTCATCCGATTAGATGGGATTTTTTTCATTGTGTACTCATTTTGATCCTTTTCGGTAATGTCAAAGAATTTTACGTAGTTCATACGGTTATTTAGTTAAAAGGAAAAAAAACCCATTGAAAATCACACTTTACCACACTTTTTAAATTTAGGGTATTTGATATTTTTATTTTCCAACAGAGATGAATGGGGTGATGCCCGTCTTTTGCATTATGTTCCTCGTTTTCGTCTCTTTAAAGAAAAAGAATTAAATGCATTAAACGTGTCCAAATCCTTACTGTGTCCACCTTATTACTGTGTCCACACTCTTTGTTTCAACACTTGCCCAATTGTTCCGCGCTTTCGATGGCATCTTCTAGTAATTATAATTCGAAATACTTTGCTTGCTTGTGACAATGGTGTTCGTCAAGGAGTAAACTTATCACCTTTTCTATTTTCTTTACTTTTGATTGACTAAAAAAAATTCTTAGTGAGTAAAAATATTACAGGACTTAACAGAACTATACCAGAAGATCTGGAAAGAGAATTAAAAATATATCTTAAATTTTTTATACTCCTGACTAAAGACTTTTGAAACCTCTCTCTCTTGTTTTGTATATATTGTAAAGTTATTATTGTTATCTCTGTACTGATGTCATACATTGACTTTATGAGAATAAAGATATAGATTAAGAGGCCATAATTATACCGGTATGGATGATTGATTGATTAATTTGTTGATTTATATTTACCGCCACTTTCAACACTTTCATGCTATTTCGTGGCGGTGAGTTTATATTGGTGGAGGAAGCCGAAGTTCCCAGAGAGACCACCCAACCTTCGTTTGGAAAACTGACAATTCTGGTCAATTAAGATAGGAGTCGAGCTTACCTGCCACATGCGGTATTTGAACTCACACACCTAAGTGTCGACAGACAAGTGATACAGTAGTTCGACTATTCACACCACTCGACCAGCAAGCGCCCATCTCTTTCATCCGAAATGCTTTAAAGGAGATATATAGAATGAACTTCAACTCGGTGTTTTTCATTTGCTTTCAGCTTTTTATTATGTTTTCGTGCATATATTTCACAACTTCAATATAGATGGTTATGGATGGATGCTTGATGTGCAGCGGCAAATTGATATGCATATTCGTACAAGAACATGTTACAGCTATTTTCCTGATGTATGTAGTTAAAAGGTTTGGTTGGCTTGCTTGCTTTATTTGTATAAATGTTTGTTCAAGCATTCAATAACATCATACAAGCTGAAACCCAGCCTATCTGTTGATTAGAATTGTAAAACTTAATTAAAATGCATGAGCAAAAAGTTATAAAAACAAAGCAATCAAGCCGCAATCAAACCTTTAAACTACATGCATTAGGAAAATAGCTGTAATGTGATATGAATATTAACCCTGCTTTGTACTAGACCGACACCCTGAGCCGAATTTTTAACATGCTAGTTCACAAGGTAACTTTCCGAAGGAAGACATGTCACCTTACCCGGACAAATTCTTCTGATTCCGAGCCGACCAACTTTTGCTCTTATTCCTTAATTTCGCGGGCTTAGCAGGGAAGCAGCAAATATCAATTTGAAAGTCTTTGGATTTGACCCGCCGGGGGTCGAACCTATGACCTCTCCCACTCTATGCGAACATGCTACCACGAAAGCACCACCACATGCAGTAACCCGCAATATAAAAGGTTTTGTGGGAAGCCGCTCATTTTTTGGTGAGAGGGGGGGGGGGGGGGGGCAACATTTTTGGAATATGTTTGATTCCAAATTTCTTGAAAGAGATTTTAAATTTTCAGAAGGGGAGCGAAATAGTTTGTTTCTATTTTAAATCAGGGAAAAATAAAACAATAATGAAATTAAAAAAAAATAACCATGTTCTTTTTTATTAAAGTCCATCAAGGAAATACACGTGCCCCTACCCACACTACAGTCGGTGTCTAACAAATGATTAATATATAATGTACAGATCATCTGTCTAAGCTTTGGTTACAAGGATCTGACAACACTTCGTTTTACTTTCTGTCCTGGTTAATATTACATCAGCCAATAAAATGTCAGCCTTCATATTTTTGAAGGTGTGGATCAATCCGACAAAACCAGAGAATCATGGCCCTATGGTCTTGAATTGAGCGTTTTCAGATCGGCGTAAGCAAAGCTTGAACACACAATACCTGTAATCTAATCAGATTGGTGTCTAAATGAACTTAAACGCTGCATTCATTTATTGTTTACTGAGACCTGTTGTTCTCTTATAGATAGAGAGTTGTATTTTGAATTTTTCAAAGTGAAGATTTACGGCAGCGGCTTTTAATATTTTGCGTTTATCCTGGAAACTATAATAGATTTAAAAAAAAACAAATAGTGCAATGTGTCTGAGTAAACTCTATAGTAAAGGTCCTTTTTGGGCAATTTTGGCTCTTCAGAGTTTTGTTGTTTTATTGGCTATTATCTTGATAACTTATCTATAGAGAAACCTTTCTTGAAAACTGGTATAGACAAGAACAGATATAATCAAAGTAGTGAAGTACTGATCATCGGATGACCGCAAATTCTTGTGGATGGTCACAAGCACTTGTCCCAAAAAAAATCATATCTGTACCTGAAAGTAATGTTAATGTACAGAGATATATTTTTTTTCTGAGACAAGTTCGTGCGTGGATGATGAATAAATGTTCGGAAATTCAACCTCACCGTAATAACTATTATATTGTAGTAGTACAAATTATATATTATTAATCTGTGATCTAAAAAAAAAAATTTTTATGAGTATTCATTGAAGAAATTAACTTATAACAAGCGATAAGGAATGTTATTTTGCACTCTATAATGTCCGTATTTATAAATCGGTTACCAGTCAAAAACGAAAGCTACGTAAGTAGAAATCTCTTTGGTAACAATACATCGGAATGTTAAAATAAATAAATAATAATTATGGTAATTTTCTTTCATTGGGGGTGGGGACGTGTGAGGAACAGTGGAATTTCTCTTATTTTTTTTCAAGTCTACACCTTGAAAAAGGAAAAACAGTCAATAAATACCCCCTTTTCCAAAGACCTACAAATTTCAACCCCCCCCCTCTTCCCCAAAAAAAAAGCCACCACCGGACAATTACACACAAACGCACATACACACATTTTCAATACTTTTGTTCGTAATAACAAAAAAAAAGTATTAAGTTTCTAAATGCATTATAAGTTTAAAATATTGCGTCAGTAGTGAATCTAGAACTTCAAGTGTGGAAGTTGTTTGCGACTTCACGAACTTTATTTGGATTTGCCGGTTATGGTCTCATTAATATTTACCACACCTTCATTCGATATTAGCTTCAGATGAAAAATTTTCGGCTAGTGAAATTGTTGAAACTAAGGATTCAGGTTTTAACAATTGAGGCGAGCGGAATCAGGCGTAAAAATTGATGCCTACGGATTTTGAAGACATCGCCATAACATTATACCGCAAATCTATAACTATATAAAATTGAATGCACCTTTCCATTAAATAAATGATGAAATTAAAGGCCCCTTTTATTTCTTCCTATCCTTCTTTTTGGGGTTACAAATGACTGGTCCCTTATATAAGCCATTACCCTATCAAAGTCCGATTTTTTCCCATTCTTTTGTGTCTATCTTGAGAATATATAAAGAGAAACTCGAACAGCTAAAATAATCAGCAAGGCAAAATTTACATTAAATAAAATGTACATACTAGAAATTCGTGTATTAACTTCTTATAGATTATTTTTTTTATGGTGTACAGAAATTGACAAATATAATGCCCGCCCTTGTTAAAATGAGCATAGAGCATGAAATAAAAGAATTATTTCTTAAATTTAATAATTTTAACCGTATGTTCATTATTGCAGACTCCGTATGTTTATTATTTTAGACCAATCGATTATATCAGATAATGTCAAATTGTCATCATATAAAGGTGATTGCATATCGTTTAAAGGTGATTGTACATCACATAATGCCGTTTCTACATCGTATAAGGAAAGCATCACATAATATAAGGACTCAACTACATAACATAATGGAAAAAGCACATCATTTAATGAATTGTGGACATGATATAAAGATGTTTGCACCTCATATAAATGTGTTTGGACAGCATATAAGGACAACTTCACATCATATAATGACAAGTGTACATCATATAAGGACAAGTTCACATCACATAATGACAAGTGTACATCATATAATGATAAGTGCACATCATATAATGTCATTTGCACATCATATAAGGGTAAAATGACATCATATAATGGCAAATGAACATCATATAATGAGAAATGTCATAATAAGACAGTGTTGGCGTTCCATATATATGGATAGAAACAATTAAGTGCCTGTGTACATCTCTCGTTGGTTCATCTTCCTAGCATTATTGAGGGAAAGAAAGATAATTAATTTAATAATCTATACACAATAACCAGTTAAGTTATGATTTTTCATGCACCGATTTAAAAGTACACTCAACGTAACTAAAACTGTATGAATGTAGGTTTTACGTCAATAAGACAGCAACCAAACGACAAGAACAAACTAAGGACATCTGAGAAGGCAACATATAGTATAATTTCAACAATAGATAGGTGTCTACACAATACGTCCATTTCTAATTCGTCACTATAACTTATATACAAATTAAGAATAAATTTAACAGAAACGATAAAAAAAAGCTATCACTAAATCGCAATTCTCAAAATAATGTAACAATTTTTTAGGAAGAAAACCTAAATATGAAAAAAGTTAATAGAAGTTGTTCAACAAATTTTTACATTTTAAAACTATCCGATGTATATAGTACTGTAAAAATAATCTTAAATAATACAAGTGAAAACAACTCCGTTTCTACTTGGTGTTCCTAATTGGAAGGAAATACGAAGAAGAAGTTATCCAATTTTAACTACATAAAAGCGTATTTCCGCCTTTCTTTCCCCTACAAGAAACTTTCCTAGGAGCCGTGGATTGCGGAATATCGTCCGCATATTTCCAAAATGTTCACATAGATTAATGGCATCATGTGTTAAAACAGTATTGACCAATCAAATCGGTATATATCATTTAATCTGCTCGTTCGGGTTAGTTAGGGTCACCCGAGCCGTGCAGATTAAATGATATATATACCGACTTGCTTGATCAATAACTATAACATATTCTAGTTTGTATTCGTTTCTCCTTTTTTTTTAAGTTTCAAAGATTTTTTTAATATGGCAGTCCATGACCATGATGACATTCTTTCATTTTGTAGCAAATCAGGCAAGACATAATCTCGTTACAAGTTCAATTCATATTAACCTTTTTCAACTACTTGCAACAGGTACCATCGACTTCAACTGCATGTATGGAGATGCCGTATGTACTTCGTAGCTTATCTTTTGAAAATGTGGTAGATACTATACCTAGTAACACGCGTCTGTCAAGATAAATGGCGAATAACAAAACACAATATTCGGTACAGTAAGTTTAAAAAAGAAAGTAGAACATGACGAGTCGAACATACAATATTGTATGAATAAAAGGAGAAAAGTGTGCTCCAGTACCCACTTTAGATCACACGGTCACGATTAAAAATTGCTTCGGTCACTTTTAAGCAAACTATTCAGTTCTAAACTGATTTGATTCTCGGTTTAAACATTTTGAAGGTCACATGTACTTTCAAAAGAGACGTCAGGTCGCAACGTGGTCAATCCCCCCTTTGACGTCCCAGGTCGGACTTGACAATGTTGTAGCCACTATAGGGTGAATGCATCCAACTTGATCATTTGGATCTTACCACCTAAAGTTATGTATGGCAAAGTGTCCGTACCATTTACATATTTTGGCTATGGTTATTTCACTTGGAATACGTACATGTAAGTGTTTCATTCATGAAATAATAATACCTTTCTTGGCACAAACTCATTTATAAACAATAAATGATAAAAACCTATTGCAGATTATTGCACATACAATGTAATATATATAAACGATAATAATGTGTGGGACTATAAAGCATAAACAAATACAAAGCACAATAGAACTGGTATGTAATGCGTTCTTTCTAGTGCGGCAATCAGTGAAGTTAATCCCAGTGTGTAATGTGTGTTCGAATGAACCGTTAATCACACGTTCTCTTTGGATTAAATTTAGAGATCTTGTGTAAAAAATAAACCAGAGACAGATCCAGAGTTTAAGGAAAGGGGGAGGCATATATAATTGTCCACAAAGATAAACACACCACTGGTTTTTTTGTTGACGATTTTTAAGCAAACGATTATATGATTTCAATCAAAAGGGCCCTCTAAACCCACATTGATCTTCGGCTATGTCAGGAAGATTTTCTATAGGTTGTTCCTCAAAATACAGATTTTGTTTCGTTTCGTCGTGTTTCGTTTCTCAATTTACATGTTTCGTTTTGATTCGTCGTGTTTCGTTTCGTTTCGCTGTGTTTTGTTTTGTTTCGTTTCACTCCGTTTCGTTTCTGTTCCGTTTCTCACTTTACCGGGACCCAGGCTATACATGTACTCTAGATATAATACAAAATAATAAACTATTCAGACTTTATTGACAAGTATACACATTACAAACATATAAAATGCTGGAAGGATCAACATATATATCATTTAACAATCATTCAAAGTGGACAGAAGGATTTTATCACTTTATTATAAATATAATATATATATATAATTCTCAAAAAAAGGAAATTTATAGCCCTACATACATATTGGAAAAGAGAACATTGGAAGTTCCAAGCATAACAAACCTATTGCAATTAAAGCAACTGAATTCTACTTTCTGATGAAAAGGATTTTTTGGCAAAATCATTAAATAACACCATAATGCTGTATCATTGGGCAAACTTTCAGTCTATTATGAGCAAGGTCATCAAATTGTGTATTAACAAAATGTTTTGGCCCAATTCCTTGATAAAGGTAGATGTTAGCACCTTACAAATCAAACAGTATAAAAATTTCTAACAAATAAACAATGGCAAAAAGTACCAACAAATAGTTGAAGTGGAAGTTCTCTTTTTAAATTTTTTTAAATTGATGATTTAATACAGTGAAGCCTATCTAAAACAAGAACATGTGTCCATAGGACACCATTTCCCGCTTGTACTATCACATTTACAAGTTCAGTGAACCATGAAATTCAACATTTGGCATATATATTAAACAGTTCACTTATTGATGAATGCTTATCCGGCTGTGCGGGACCCTCATGCGTAGTCCAGGACATTAAACACCCACATAGTAGTTATGAACATATCACATTTCAATGTTTAGTGAACTATGAAATCTGAGTCATAGATATTAAACAGTGCTAAGTTTCAAGTTGATGTGACCACAAACTATCCTTAACCAAAACTTTAACCTGATATGGACAGTTGGATGGAAGAACATATGAATGTACTCACAGACCAGAAACATAATGGCCAACTTCTATCATAGACGGGATAAAAACTGAGGATTTCATTTTGATTAGACATTAATTATGTTAACAAATATCAAATAACTCAAAAATCTCCATTGCATGTCCTCTTGCTGGAGTTCCATTTAAACAGGTTTCATCGTATTATTGAAATCTTGTTTAACAAGTACATTACATTTTTAACTTAGCTTAATGAAACTTTTGAATTAAATACAAGAAATATTTTATTTATTTAGTCATATTTAATAATAGATCAACATAATGTTTTTGCTTATATTATATTATTATTTTTATATATAGAGTTTTAATGGGTAATAAAATATTACAATTATCAATATACATGTATATGTATCATAAGTCAATAAGACTTCTAAATTTATATCCTTGTTATTGTTCTTTATTGTCAAAATTGTTTGAACAAATATATTTGCATGTATAAATATGTATTATAAAAATAGTGATTAAAGCACCATGATATATATATTAACTCCTAATATAAAACAATAACTTTTCTATTCACAATTAATATTACAAATATGATTTAACATGGTAGTACAAATAACAGCAAAAGGTGGGAAACAACAATTAGAAATACATCTTAAGATTGAACAAGAGTGCACACGCTGAAATGTCTCGCCTGCTTTACTGAACATTGATTTTATATTGATAGTCCTAAATATAAAGCTTTACTACAAGTATCACATAAACTTATCATGATCCAAGAAAATGAGGTCAAGCCATCAAGGTCAGATAAACCAAAACCAAAAATACATGTACACCTTACACCAAATATAGTTGACCTACTGTTTATAGTTTCTTAGAACTGAACTTAACCAGGAAAACATAACACTGACCAATGAACCATGAAAATGAGGTAAAGTTCAGATGAACCATCGCAGAAAGACATGTACACCTTACAATCAATATATGCATTAAATTTAGTTGACATATTGCTTATAGTATCTAAGAAACAAACTTAACCATGAAACTTAACATTGACCAATGAACCATGAAAATGAGGTCAAGATCAGATGATACCTGCCAAACAGACATATCATTACAATCATTCCATACACCAAATATAGATGACCTATTTCTTATAGTTATAGAAAAAAAGACCAAAACAAAAACTTTACACTGAGCAATGAACCGTGAAAATGGGGTCAATGCCAAATAAAACCTGCCAGACTGACATGTACATCGTAAAATATTTCCATATTTCGCAGGCTCAACAAAAATTAAATCTGACTGACTTCTTATGGTGTTTGAACTGTGAGTCTTGGCTGATTTATTTAAAACTGGTATATACAAATATCCTCATTTGTTGACAAAAAATTATTTGGCTTTAGCATATATAGCAGGAAATATTAAATTTGATGAAAAATTAACTTTTAAAATAGCTAAATATAACAATGATACTGTTTTATTTTGTATCTTCATCAAAATGATGATTTATATTCTGGTCTATTGTTTACATTATTTGCACACCATTCCTGATCAACACTGAACATTTGTGTACATGAATTTCCTCCCTGTCTGGACCTTTTAAAGAGTAATGAAGTGTGGACTAATAGACAGATCTTAGAGAATACAGGGAAGCTATTATGCTTCTTAGATAACACTTTTAAGATTAAAGTTTCTCCTCATTATTAAACAAAAACAACAACATACTTAACAATCACAGACAGGTAAAATATCTTTAATTGTACTAATTAAAACCAGAGACTACTAAAGCAACTGTGCATACACAATAAATAATACTATAGGGTTATTTCATGAATATTGGTGAACATTGTCCCAAGTATATTTTCTTATTGCACGAAATAGCAATATATATTCTGAGGAAAAATATTCACTAATATTCATGCAATAACCCTTTTATTGTATAGCAAAGCTTGGAAAAACTGTTTATAACAAATTTTTGATACTGATGACATCACTAATTTGAAGATTTTTAGCACTAATGCAATATGACATATTATTGCACGTTTGTTTATTGGCAACATAAAATATGCTGTTGCTATACAATAATACTTCATCTAAAACCAAAAGTTTTCTGAATGAAAAATTAAAGTTCATTTAAACAACTTTTTGTAATGACAATATATGTTTTAACTTTACAATCATATATGACATAAACATGATATTGCTAAATTTTGATGAGAAATAAATCTAAAACGGACAAACAAATATTTGTTATTTCAATATGTTCAGACCTCTATTGCTGCATAATGCTATTGTTTTTCCATTTAATGATTTAACATCACATAGTCATGACATTTGGAACTGTTGCTGAATGAAGGAAACCTTTTCTTTGTTTTTGCTTTCTTTGTTCTGTCATCTGAAACATAAATCAATTTGACTGTTACTTGAAATATAAAAAATATATAAAATGAGATGTATTAAACAGCAATCTATAAAACAGTTGTATCTTTAAAAAAAAAGTCAAATGTAAATACAAAATCAATAAAAATATAAAAAAAAAAATGACAGAAATATAAATGATTCCAGTACATAACAGGTTCTGCTTTTCTTATGAAACCCTATTGACTTTTTTTATTAACTCAAAGAAAAAATCTGCTTCAGAATATGTAAATATATAATACACATTAAATTATTCAGGCACTACTGGAAAAAGTGTGGAAAACTGATATTTTTAGGGATATTTTCTATATTAAAGGACCACAACTCCTGAAATATTGCACAACAGAAACAAAGCTCATGTATTTGATCTGTCACTTCTTACGATAGGACTATTTTCCAAATATCTAATCAACAGATTCAAGCAAAAGAGAAAAATTGATGTTAACAAGCAATTTTCAATGTCCAAGAGCCAAATTCTACCAAAATTACTCAACCGGAACAAAATTCAAACTGTATCTGTATCTTCTTATGCCAAATATCTAATCAAAAGATTGAAACATTACAGAAAAAAATTTGGAAAGTTTAAACTTACTGGATAAATTTATTTACAGACTAAATGCAAAAGCTAAAGTTCAAATTGGATTCCCCAGCAGGGGACTAATAAAAAGAGATATAGATATAGGAAGATGTGGTAAGAGTGCCAATGAGACAACTCTCCATCCAAGTTACAATTCATAAAAGTAAACCATAATAGGTCAAGGTACGGCCTTCAACACAGAGCATTGGCTCACACCGAACAGCAAGCTATAAAGGGCCCCAAAAAATTACTAGTGTAAAACCATTCAAACAGAAAAACCAACGGTCTAATCTATATAAAAACGAGAAACGAGAAACACGTATGAACTACATAAACAGACGACAACTACTGTAATCAGATTCCTGACTTAGGACAGGTGCAAACATTTGCAGCGGGATTAAACGTTTTAATGGTACCAAACCTTCTCCCTTTTCTGAAACAATAGTATAACATCACAACATAAAAAAAAACACTATAAAATATCAATTGGAAGGCTTAACTCAATCAAAAAACGTAAATTAACATACTATGAACGAATAAATTTGACCTGTGACACCTGAATGCAAATACACAGTTAATAAAAAATTAAAAGGGATAAATAATTAAAGTCAAAAGTAAATAAACAGGTTTAAACAGAGTTAAAGTATGATATCACTGTGAAATTTCAAACAATTTTTAGAAAATCATCACTTTTGAAGAAACCTGTGTCATATTATACACAGGTAAATGAAAATAATTTTGTTGTTAAGTATACTTCTTCTTCTGTGTGTATAAAATCTTCCGTTTAGGAATACCAAGAAATTTCTTTAATTATAGTGTATATATCCTTGAGATAAGCAACCTGAAGACTAAATTTAGAGTTCAACAACACTTGCATTATGCAAAAGAAGTTTTTGATATGATTCCACAGAAAGACAGAAAGTGACAACTATATCTCATCATGATTACAAAGGACTCTTAAAAACAAAATTCCAATTTAAAGTTTCCAGTTTTCTAGTTTACCTGTTCCCTAAGTTCTGTAAGCTGTTTAGTGAGATTTTTAACAAGTCTGTTGGTACTATCCAGTGTGGCATGGAGATTACGGATTTCATTCTGCTCTCCTTCACTATCTTCAGCCTGTAAAGACATTGCTCTCATTCTTGGAAACCAATCCAAATTCTTATCCTGAAATTAAATTGCATGTAGACAGAATATAATGATAAAAAAGAGAATCCCCACACTGATATAAAAAACAAAAATTAATTCTCAGTGGTTTTTCTAAATATTTTCTATAGTTCAACCTTACAAGGGATAACAAGCATTTACCCGTTGAATAACTGAATATTTGGTCAGTACCAGATAGGAACATATGGTTACATTTGAATTTTGCAAGATATAGAGCAAGTTTTATAGATATTTTCAATGGCATTAAAGTAAGCTAAAAGTGCCAATAATTTACCTGATTCTCACAACAGTTCTACTTAACTCTGTTTTTATACAAAGTCCTCAGAAATAGTCCTGAATATGTTTAACTGTCATTTGTTCTATGTTTGATTAGTGTATCAATTCTTGATTCTTGGATTGTAAATATATTAGTGGTTAATTTATAATTTGTTTTAATGCTGTACTTATATTTGATTGTCTGTTGTTTATACTGTATTTCTCCTTTGGAAAATGTATGTATGTTTTGTAATATTGAACAGTAATTTAATACCTGAGTAAACATCGATCCAGAAAAACAGTTACCTCTTTGTAAAATCTGTTGACCTGATCATTTTGCTACTTAAATTTCTATCTATGTATTATAGTTTTCAAGATAATAGGCAAAAACTATTGGTAAAAACTGTCATTTAAGGGCAATAGTTATTTAAAAAAAGGATTAACAATTTCAGCAATATTGACTTATTTGAAGATCTTGTCTTGCTGATAATTTTTGCTATTCAATGTTTCTCTCATTCCATTATAGTTTTTAAAATAATGCAGAAATAACCTGATAAAGATTGGTTCCAATTGGCTCAGAAGTTTCAGAGGAGAAGATTTTTAAAAAAGTTAATGGACAATTGACAACAGTGGAGTACAGACGGCAAGCGATGAGCATAGCTCACTTCTTTGGGTCAGGTGAGATAAACCACAGGCTCTTTAGAGCCTGTGTCGCTCACCATGGTCTATGTGCATATTCAAATAAAGAGCTGGGCCATAAGCGCATGATACCCCCGTCGCTTTTTCAAGAATAAAGTTCCATAATTCCTCAATGTCATATCAGAAATTTATAAAAAACTAAAGGGAGGTTATTTTAATAGATATAAACCAGTCACCAAAGTTTCATGAAAACTGCTGAAAGCACTTTTGATTTTTGTCCCAAAACTGGAAAATCAACCCTTTTTTATGAATAAAACCCCATAACTCGGAAACGTAAAATCTAAAATTCATAAAAATCGAAAGGAAGCTCACGTCAATAGATATAAACAATTCACCAAAGTGTCATGCGAATTGGTCGAAGCGTTTTTGAGTTATTGTCCAACAGATGGACGGAGAAAGGTATACCATAATATGTCACGTAAACGGGCATATAAAAAGGACACTCTCCAAAATTGTAGACGAGAATAGAATTCATGACAAAAATCTCTGTTTTGTTGATCTTGTATTGCTGATCATTTAGTCTGTTTAGTTTCTCTCTATCTTCTTTAGTTTTTTGCTCAAAACACAAAAGAGGGTAAAAAAAATCCTCATTTAAGGGCAATCTCTCCTATAAAGAGTGACAGTCTACTAACTATTGTTATGATATTGTAACTATCCTGTTTATTTAGTTGGCCTAATTTGTTTTGTGTGGCCTTATAATATGTTTACATAATATTTATAGTTTTTTACCAAATAATGTTGTAACTGTGCAGTTTAGAAACCACTGTAACAATCATAGAGACTGATGGAATGATTATAGAACTTTCTATTTGACTTACGGTACATAACGATTCCAGAATGATCATAATAAAAGATGCATAATTTAAACTTCTAAATTGTTCTAGAAGTTTCCGTTCAATAGTTTTCTAGGAGTTTCCTTTCTACAGTGATCTAGAAGTTTCAGTGACAACTATATATACAGATACCGAAATTACAGACACAGACATTGGATTCTCAGAAGTTCTCTGGAGTTGTTGAATTGACACTTTTATTTACGAACAACATCATACTAGATTGTGATTTACTGGACGTAATATTCTGTTTGGATTTCCGTACAGTTATGAGAAGGATTCCAGATAAAGAAAAGACAAAGGATCGGACTTATATTTTGACAGTTGAGTTGACATTTCTATTTGTGTAATACTTCTTGTAAACTTGTGTATAATAAATCTTATTAAATTTTATTATTGATTTGTGTCTGTTGTTGGCTACAATTTAAAGGTGATTTCTGGTTGTAACACTATATCAGCAAAATTTGACTTTAAAGTAGAAATTGACTTGCTGATCATTTTTGCATTTAAAGGTTTATTCTATCTATTATAATTTTCAAGGTAATAGGCAACAAGAGGCTGTCAGAGTGACAGCAAACCGGATTTTCCTGCAGAGGTCGAACCCTGAATAGTTGAGCAAGTATGGACACAACATTTAAGCTTAAAACAGCTCTGAATTTGGATTGTGATTGAATATTTAAAATAGATTATTATCTTATTAATAATGAAAATGATATTTGCAAATCTGAACCCCCAAACAGGATCAAGTAAAAATTAAACATTAACACACACAACAAAAATAAAATACCACACAACGACTGTGACATCTACATTCATAACACACATGACTTAAAAAAAATAGTTATAAAGAAATTTTTGACAACTAATGACTAAAATCAATTGAACAGAGACAATCATTGATAGACTAAAATCCATATACCATTTCTGTTCAAAGGGAAATAACTCAAACTTATTTCCATGAACCAGTGATGACTTAACAACAAAAATAGTTCTCTAAAATTAGATATGATTTAACCACTAAAACATTGTTAGAATCAGCATATCAAAGAACCCCAAGAATTCAATTTTTGATGAGATTAAAAAGTTTAATTTAGGACCCTTTGGACCTCAATGTGGTATTATCTAATTAATAATGAAAATAAATCCAGGTTTAGATTCAGCATTTCAAAGAACTCTATATATATTCAATTTATGTTGAAATCAAACACAGTTTAATTTTAGATTTGGACCAACTTGAAAACTGGGCCCAAAATCAGAAATCTAAATATATGTATATTAATAGACAATATAAGCTTAGTTTTTAAAGGAGTTCACTTCATCAAAAAAAAAAAATATATAGCATTCAGAAAATTAGTTTATACAGAATAACAAACAAACCTACCACAAAATTCTTCAAACAATTTACCAAAGAAAAGAAAAATTAAAGAACCTTAGTGAGCGCGCTCACATACCCCACGCCCCCACATTGTCATTGGAGAAATAAAATAGGTGTAAGAAAAAAAAATTGTATGAGAAAAAAAAATTGAATCATAATTTCCTGTCAATATGCACATCTACATAGTATGTCCTTATTATCTAAAAAGGTTTCATGAAATTCTGTTGTGTGGTATCAGAGGAGTTGCGATGACAAACTGTTGCAGTAGTACATTGAAGCAAATAAGTTCAAAGGGGCGTAACTCCTAGAAAAAAAATTGAACCGTAATTTCCTGTCGATATGCACATCTACATAGTATGTCCTTATTATCTAAAAAGGTTTCATGAAATTCTGTTATGTGGTATCAGAGGAGTTTGGATGACAAACTGTTGCAGTAGTACATTGAAGCAAATAAGTTCAAAGGGGCGTAACTCCTAGAAAAAAAATTGAACCATAATATCCTGTCGATATGCGCATCTACATAGTATGTCCTTATTATCTAAAAAGGTTTCAAAAAATTCTGTTGTGTGGTATCAGAGGAGTTGCGATGACAAACTGTTGCAGTAGTACATTGAAGCAAATAAGTTCAAAGGGGCGTAACTCCTAGAAAAACAAGAGTGCACACGCTGAAATGTCTCACCTTCTTTACTAATCATTGATATTATGTTGATAGTCCTAAATATAAAGCTTTATTACAACTGTCACATAAACTTAACATTAACCAAGTAAACTAAACATTGACCAATGAACCATGAAAATGAGGTCAAGGTCAGATGAACCATGCTAGGCAGGCATGTACAGCTAACAATTCTTCCATACAACAAATAGAGTTGACCTATTGCTTATAGTTTAAGAAAAACAGACCAAAACACAAAAACTTAACACTGAGCAATGAACCTTGAAAATGAGGTCAAGGTCAAATAAAACCTGCGTGACTGCCAAATAGATCATAAAATATTTCCATACACCAAATATAGTTGAACTATTGCATATAGTATAAGAAAAACAGACCAAAACACAAAAACTTAACTATAACCACTGAACCATGAAAATGAGGTCAAGGTCAGATAACACCTGCCAGTTGGACATGTACACCTTACAGTCCTTCCATACACCAAATATACTAGACCTATTGCTTATAGTATCTGAGATATGGACTTGACCACCAAAACTTAACCTTGTTCATTGATCCATGAAATGAGGTCGAGGTCAAGTGAAAACTGTCTGACGGGCATGAGGACCTTGCAAGGTACGCACATACCAAATATAGTTGAACTATTGCACATAGTATTAGAAAAAAAGACCAAAACTCAAAAACTTAACTTTGACCACTGAACCATGAAAATGAGGTCAAGGTCAGATGACACCTGCCCGCTAGACATGTACACCTTACAATCATTCCATACACCAAATATAGTAGACCTATGGCATACAGTATAAGAAAAACAGACCAAAACACAAAAACTTAACTATAACCACTGAACCATGAAAATGAGGTCAAGGTCAGATGACACCTGCCAGTTGGACATGTACACCTTACAGTCCTTCCATACACCGAATATACTAGACCTATTGCTTATAGTATCTGAGATATGGACTTGACCACCAAAACTTAACCTTGTTCACTGATCCATTAAATGAGGTCGAGGTCAAGTGAAAACTGTCTGACGGGCATGAGGACCTTGCAAGGTACACACATACCAAATATAGTTGAACTATTGCACATAGTATTAGAAAAAAAGACCAAAACTCAAAAACTTAACTTTGACCACTGAACCATGAAAATGAGGTCAAGGTCAAATGACACCTGCCCGCTAGACATGTACACCTTACAATCATTCCATACACCAAATATAGTAGACCTATGGCATACAGTATAAGAAAAACAGACCAAAACACAAAAACTTAACTATAACCACTGAACCATGAAAATGAAGTCAAGGTCAGATGACACCTGCCAGTTGGACATGTACACCTTACAGTCCTTCCATACACCAAATATACTAGACCTATTGCTTATAGTATCTGAGATATGGACTTGACCACCAAAACTTAACCTTGTTCACTGATCCATGAAATGAGGTCGAGGTCAAGTGAAAACTGTCTGACGGGCATGAGGACCTTGCAAGGTACGCACATACCAAATATAGTTATCCTATTACTTATAATAAGAGAGAATCTAACATTACAAAAAATCTGAACTTTTTTTTCAAGTAGTCACTGAACCATGAAAATGAGGTCAAGGACATTGGACATGTGACTGACAGAAACTTCGTAACATGAGGCATCCATATACAAAGTATGAAGCATCCAGACCTTCCACCTTCTAAAATATAAAGCTTTTAAGAAGTTAGCTAACGCCGCCGCCGCCGCCGGATCACTATCCCTATGTCGAGCTTTCTGCGACAAAAGTCGCAGGCTCGACAAAAATTGAACCATAATTTCCTGTCGATATGCACATCTACATAGTATGTCCTTATTATCTAAAAAGGTTTTGTGAAATTCTGTTGTGTGGTTTGAGAGGAGTTGCGATGACAAGAAACAGGACTGACGGACTGACGAACTGACGGACAGACGGACGGACGGGTCAAAAACATTATACCCTCCGCAACTCGTTGCATGGGGTATAAAAATCCAAAATGTCATTTATCATTAATACAATCAGTGATATTGTTGTCTTTTTTCAAAACTACCTCTACCCTTTTATTTTGGGAAAATTAGGGAAATTGGGAATTTTTTTAAACAGTTTTTTTCTGGTAATATTTTGAATTGTGAGACATTTTCAACCGGAAAGGAACTTTTTGGGGAGGGGAAAGAAACGAAGAAATTGACGGTACTTATTACATTGAAAACCACGTGTTACAAACACCGCAATGATTCTAATAAGAAACCCGGATCTCAAAAGCGCTTATGATATAAAAAAAAAATAACATGAATACGAAATTTACGTACATTACTACCGATGCCATCACTGTTTGGGGAAAATGTATAACTTTTTGGGAGGAATTTTATGCCATTTTTTGGGGAATTTTCTCTAGGGGAAAAAGCCGTATTTGAGGCAAACAATATCACTGACAATGTCTTTTAAAAATCTATAAAACTTATCTGTAATTATCTTCAAAATGTCTAATAATGAACAATAAATTTCTAACTATATATTTATACAGTCATACAGAGCTTATAATCATCAACACTTAGGAAACAGAAAATTTTCAAATAAATCTGTCACTCCAATTATAATTCTGTAATTGATATTTACCATATGTAATCTGATAACAGGTGAAATTTATCTAAAAACACTTAGTGCAATCAAACTTTATATATATAATTAACCATTTCTGTTCAAAGGGAAATAACTCAATCACATAATAAGTACCACTTTTGGCTACTGAAAAGGGCTACAACTCAACAATGAGAAAAGCTAAAATCGTGAAAATTGAACTTGACCTTCATTTAGTCACAGGAAACAACATATCTAAATTTGTAAAAAAATCGTCAAGGGTTTTCATGTTAATGAACGGACACTGTCTTGCAGCCGCCTGCCTGCCCGCCGTACATCCCCAAATCAATAACCGATTTTTCCTTCAAAAATCCGGTTAAAAATGAAAAAAAAGGTAAAATTTATCATTAAAGGGCAATAACTCCTATAAGAAGTTGTCTGACAGTTTTGACATATGTAGACAATTGGTAGAGCTGAACATTTCTGCTCTTGTCAGATTTTCTCTATTTACAACAGTTTTTAAAACTAGAGGCTCTAAAGAGCCTGTGTCGCTCACCTTGGTCTATGTGCATATTCAACAATGGACTCTCTCCAACATTGTAGATGAGAATAGAATTCATGACAAATATCTCTGTTTTGTTGATCTTGGATTGCTGATCATTTGGTCTGTTTAGTTTGTCTCTATCTTCTTTCGTTTTTGCTCAAAACACAAAAGAGGGTAAACAAATCCTCATTTAAGGGCAATCACTCCTATAAAGAGTGACAGTCTAATAACTATATCAGCAACATTTGACTTGTTAGTAGATCTTGCCTTGCTGATCATTTTTGTGATCTAAAGTGTCTATTTATCTATTATAATTTCTATCATCTAAGGCAAAATGCAAAAAAATGGTAACAATCGTCATTAAAGGGCAATAACTCCAGTAAGGATTCGTCGGACGATTTCCTCCAAATAGTCTAAATTGTAGATGTTGCCTTGCTAATCATTTTTGCCTACTGTAAATTCAGAAATTATTGCGATTTTTGAAAAATTAACAAAAATGTGAGTTTAACTATTGCGAATTTTGGAAAGCTACATACAGATATATGTATTTAATATCAGAATGCAAGTTTTTATTATTGCGATACTCAACTAGTCGCGTTATTCGCATTAATAAAAACCTTGCAATAATTTCTGAATTTACTTTAAGTTTCTATCTATCTATTATAATTTTTAAGACATAAGGCAAAAACGCAAAAAATTGGTAAAAATCGTCATCAAAGGGCAATTACTCTAATAAGGAGTCGACTGTCGATTTCGACCACGGGGGGGACTTATTTGTAGAACTTGTTTTGCTGATCATTTTTAAAATCTAAAGTTTCTCCCTATCTATTATGGTTTTCAAGTTAATAGGCAATAAAATGCTCCGCAGGGCGCAGCTTGATACGACCGCAGAGGTCGAACCCTGAACAGTTGGGGCAAGTATGGACACAACATTCAAGCTTGATACAGCTTTGCATTTGGATTGTGATTAAATATTTGACACAGCATAGGTTTCTGACACAGAATGAATGTGGTCTAAGAACTTAAAAATCTTAAATTGGACATTCACCTATTATGGTCCAATATCCAAAATCTAAATACATGGTTAGATTCAGCATATCAAAGAACCCCAAGAATTCAATTTTTGATGAAATCAAACAAAGTTTAATTTTGGACCCTTTTGACCTCAATGTGGACAAAGTTGATAACGGGGCCCAAAAATCAAAAATCTAAATACATGGTTAGATTCAGCATATCAAAGAACCCCATATATTCAATTTTTGTTGAAATCAAACAAAGTTTAATTTTGGACCCCGATTTGGACCAACTTGAAAACTGGGCCCATAATCAAAAATCTAAATACATGTTTAGATTCAGCATATCAAAGAACCCTAAGAATTCAATTTTTGTTAAAATCAAACTAAGTTTAATTTTGGACCCTTTGGACCTTAATGTAGACCAATTTGAAAACGGAACCAAAAATTAAAAATCTAAATACACGGTTAGAATCGGCATATCAAAGAACCCCAATAATTCAATTTTTGATGAAATCAAACAAAGTTTAATTTTGGACCCTTTGAACCTCAATGTGGACCAATTTAAAAACGGGGCCCAAAATCCAAAAACTAAATACACGGTTAGATTCAGTATATTAAAGAACCCCAAGAATTCAAGAATAAAACCCCATTGAAATTGGTCAAGAAATAAGCAATTTATAAGAAGTATCTTCTTTTGCACAATACTGTGCAATTAAATATTTCTTGCTATTGCACAATACTGTACAATTGACAATTTCTTGCTATTGCGCAATATTGTGCTATTGGATATTTCTTGCTATTGCGCAATACTGTGCAATTGAAGATTTCTTGCTATTGTGCAATACTGTGCAATTGAAGATTTCTTGCTATTGTGCAATACTGTGCAATTGAAAATTTCTTGCTATTGCACAATACTTATTATATAATAATTTATACATCCTGTTTGGTGTGTATCTCCTACCATATCATTATTATTTGCTTTTAAATATAAATCAGAAATAACCAACTTAAAATGGAAAATTTTAAAAGAAAAAAAAAAGGAAAAAAAGAAACAAAAGGAAAAAAAAAAAAATCCCCCCCCCAAATTTTTTGAACCCTCTTATGATTCATCACCCCCAAACTCAATCCCAGCCTTCCCTTTGTGGTATGGTACCTTGCAGTACAATTTCAGAGCGATCCATACACTTGGACACAAGTTATTGTCTGGAAACTAGAAAAATGTGTTTTTTGGCCCCTTTTTGGCCCCAAATTCCTAAACGTTTAGGGCAATTACCCCCAAACTCAAACCCAGCTTTCCCTTTGTGATATGGAACCTTGTAGTACAATTTCAGAAAGATCCATACACTTACACACAAGTTATTGTCCTGAAACTAGAAAAATGCTTGTTTTTTGCCCCTTTTTTGGCCCCTAATTCCTAAAATTTTGAGGCAATTACCCCCAAAATCAATCCCAGCATTCCTCTTGTGATATGGAACCTTGTGGTACAATGTCAGAGAGATCCATACACTAACACACAAGTTATGTCTGGAAGTTACAAAAATGCTTATTTTTGGCCCCTTTTTGGCCCCTAATTCCTTTACTGTTGGTACCATAACCCCCAAAATCAATCCCAACCTTCCTTTTGTGGTATTGAACCTTGTGGTAAAATTTCATAGAGATCCATTCACTTAAACTAAAGTTAGAGTGCGAAAACCAATGTGTCTTCGGACGACGCCGGACGACGCCAGACGACGACGACAACGACAACGACGACGCCAACGTCATACCAATATACGACCACAAAAAATTTTTTTGCGGTCGTATAAAAATAAAAAAAAACTATAAGAAGTGGTCTGACAGTTTTGACATATATGAACAATTGATAGAGCTCAACATTCTGAACATTTTTGCCCTGTCAGATTTTCTCTATTTATAACGGTTTCAAAATAATAGACAAAACTTGCATTTTACCCCTATGCTCCAATTTTTAGCCATGTCGGCCATCTTGGTTGACACGCAGGGTCATCTGACACATTTTTAAAACTAATTCCCCCTTTAATGATTGTGGCTAAGTTTGGATAAATTTGGCCCAGTAGTTTCAGAGGAGATTTTTGTAAAAATTAACGACAACGGACGACGAGAAGAAATTTTAAATGTACTGCTTATAGAAGGATATTATAAAGTCAGCATCTACAAGCCTTTAACAAACAAAATAATGCCATTTGCATTGATGAGTTATGAAAATGTCCCCTTTGAGATGCATTTTACCATCATACAAGAAGCTCACCTTGACTAGTTCATAAACATAACTTTCTGGCCCAGTAAACTCAGTTTTCTTTTTCACTATGACAAGAACAATAAAGTTCAGATAATGCCACATATTATGTTCTCCATTTATGTGCTCCTCAAATGACACAGTCTTATTGTCAAAAGCACTTCTGTTCAAACCTGAAAAAAGCAAAAAAATATCATTTTTTTATAATGGATTATCTAGATTTGTATGTAATAAGTGTTCAAAGCAGGATTTTTCCTGGAACTTTTTCCAACTGTGGTGCACACCAAAATGTGAAGTTTTATCTTCTCATTGGTACTGTTCTGTAAACAATGTATGCATCACACCATACCTGCCAACATTTTGGAGCAATAATGTGGGAGATCCCCCTCTTTCAAGCTCCACTAAGGAGGGATTATTTGTGACAATCCTTTCTTAGAATTTTGTATCAGTTAAAATAATGTTCTTTGACCTTGGATGTCTTAATACTATGCAAATAAGCATTGTTTTGCAATACAGTGAAAATCAAACACAGAAAATACTATCAAAACCCCTGAAATGATGAAAGGGGTTGAAAATAGGCTGATTTTTATCAAAGAGGGAGATTTTGACCTCTGTCTTGGGTAACATGTCAAAAGGGGGATATCAAATATTTAAAGGAAAAAGAGGGAGTCTCCCTCCTACAACTGGTTTGTTGGCAGGTATGTTCAATTTTTAGCAATGGTGGCCATGTTTGTTGACCGACTGGGAAAATAAACAAAAATTTAACGGTCATTCAACCAAGTTGAAATTTGGTTTAGCAGTTTCAGAGAAGATTTGATTTTTAATTTTTGGTGTTTTAACGCCACTTTTAAGCACCACTTTTGGGCTATTTCGTGGCGGCCAGTTTTTATTGGTGGAGGAAGCCGGAGTGCCCGGAGAAAACCACGACCTTCGATAGGAAACCTGACAATCCTAGTCAACTAAGATTGGAGTCGAGTGTACCCGCATGAGCGGGGTTCGAACTCACAACCTCAGTGTTGACTGGCTAGTGATTACAGTAGTAACTACTTAGACCACTCTGCCACCGGTTTCAGAGAAGAAGACTCCAAGTAATCAATAGCTCACATATCCTTATGGCCAGGTGAGCTAAAAATAACTATCAAAAGTTTGCTCAATTGCCAACTTATGATCATGATAAAGCTTCTGTCCAATTTAAGTAAAATTCCATGAAGGTTTGACAAAGTATTGAGGTCAATAAATAACTTTTAATTGAACAAAAATGTTGATTACACCAACAATACAACAAAACCTAGGATTGTTTTGGCCTTTGTACTTTTTTTGCCTGCACCCAGACAAAAAGAAATAATCATATTTTACATATCTATAATATAACCTACCACAAATAAAACAAGTATTTTTCAATATTTCTTCTTTGTTCTGTTTTTCACTTCTCAGATCAGCAAAAGTATCGATGATAACACCAAAGATGAGATTGAGAACAATAATAATAATGATGAAAAAGAACAGCATGTCATACACCACCCTGGCCACAAAGAAAGGTTCCTGAAAGTATAAAGGCATACAAGAATGAATACTGATAAAAAGGAAGAATCTGCAGAAATTTATTGCTATGTTTTAAAAATGCCAAATATGAAAAAATCAGGTAAATTAAAAATAATTTGTTTTGGCAAAAATCTAAATAAAATGATAAATTTTGAAAAAAAAATGGCAAATTAAATTATTTATATTGGCAAAATGCCAAATATAAATATAAAGGTGAATTATATAAAAATAAAATGCTTCGCTGGGCGCAGCTTGATACGACCGCAGAGGTCGAACCCTGAACAGATGGGGCAAGTATGGACACAACATTCAAGCTTGATACAGCTCTGAATTTGGATTGTGATTAAATATTTGACACAGCATAGGTTTCTGACAAAGAAAGAATGTGGTCTAAGAACTTGAATTTTTTTAATTTACCTATTATGGTCCAATGTCCAAAATCAAAATACATGGTTAGATTCAGCATATCAAAGAACCCCATATATTCAATTTTTGTTGAAATCAAACAAAGTTTAATTTTGGACCTCAACTTGGACAAACTTGAAAACTGGGCCCATAATCAAAAATCTAAACACATGTTTAGATTCAGCATATCAAAGAACCCCAAGAATTCAATTTTTGTTAAAATCAAACAAAGTTTAATTTTGGACCCTTTGGACCTTAATGTAGACCAATTTAAAAAACGGGACCCAAAATCAAAAATCTAAATACACGGTTAGATTTGGAATATCAAAGAACCCCAATAATTCAATTTTTTATGAAATCAAACAAAGTTAAATTTTGGACCCTTTTGACCTCAATATGAACCAATTTGATAGCGGGGCCCACAAATAAAAAATCTAAATACATGGTTAGATTCAGCATATCAAAGAACCCCATATATTCAATTTTTGTTGAAATCAAACAAAGTTTAATTTTGGACCCCAACTTGGACCAACTTGAAAACTGGGCCCATAATCAAAAATCTAAACACATGTTTAGATTCAGCATATCAAAGAATCCCAATAATTCAATTTTTGATGAAATCAAACTAAGTTTAATTTTGGACCCTTTGGACCTTAATGTAGACCAATTTAAAGACCAAAATTAAAAATCTAAATACACGGTTAGATTTGGCATATCAAAGAACCCCAATAATTCAATTTTTGATGAAATCAAACGAAGTTTAATTTTGGACCCTTTTGACCTCAATATGAACCAATTTAATAGCAGGGTCCACAAATAAAAAATATAAATACATGGTTAGATTCAGCATATCAAAGAACCCCATATATTCAATTTTTGTTGAAATCAAACAAAGTTTAATTTTGGACCCCAACTTGGACCAACTTGAAAACTGGGCCTGTAATCAAAAATCTAAACACATGTTTAGATTCAGCATATCAAAGAACCCCAATAATTCAATTTTTGATGAAATCAAACTAAGTTTAATTTTGGACCCTTTGGACCTTAATGTAGACCAATTCAAAGACCAAAATTAAAAATCTAAATACACGGTTAGATTTGGAATATCAAAGAACCCCAATAATTCAAATTTGATGAAATCAAACGAAGTTTAATTTTGGACCCTTTTGACCTCAATATGAACCAATTTAATAGCAGGGACCACAAATAAAAAATATAAATACATGGTTAGATTCAGCATATCAAAGAACCCCATATATTCAATTTTTGTTGAAATCAAACAAAGTTTAATTTTGGACCCCAACTTGGACCAACTTGAAAACTGGGCCCATAATCAAAAATCTAAACACATGTTTAGATTCAGCATATCAAAGAACCCCAATAATTCAATTTTTGATGAAATCAAACTAAGTTTAATTTTGGACCCTTTGGACCTTAATGTAGACCAATTTAAAGACCAAAATTAAAAATCTAAATACATGGTTAGATTTGGCATATCAAAGAACCCCAATAATTCAATTTTTGATGAAATCAAACGAAGTTTAATTTTGGACCCTTTTGACCTCAATATGAACCAATTTAATAGCAGGGTCCACAAATAAAAAATCTAAATACATGGTTAGATTCAGCATATCAAAGAACCCCATATATTCAATTTTTGTTGAAATCAAACAAAGTTTAATTTTGGACCCCAACTTGGACCAACTTGAAAACTGGGCCCATAATAAAAAATCTAAACACATGTTTAGATTCAGCATATCAAAGAATCCCAATAATTCAATTTTTGATGAAATCAAACTAAGTTTTAATTTTGGACCCTTTGGACCTTAATGTAGACCAATTTAAAGACCAAAATTAAAAATCTAAATACATGGTTAGATTTGGCATATCAAAGAACCCAAATAATTCAATTTTTGATGAAATCAAACGAAGTTTAATTTTGGACCCTTTTGACCTCAATATGAACCAATTTAATAGCAGGGTCCACAAATAAAAAATCTAAATACATGGTTAGATTCAGCATATCAAAGAACCCCATATATTCAATTTTTGTTGAAATCAAACAAAGTTTAATTTTGGACCCCAATTTGGACCAACTTGAAAACTGGGCCAAAAATCAAAAATCTAAATACATGTTTAGATTCAGCATATCAAAGAACAGCATATATTCAATTTTTGTTAAAATCAAACAAAGTTTAATTTTGGACCCTTTGGACCTTAATGTAGACCAATTTGAAAACTGGACACAAAATTAAAAATCTAAATACACAGTTAGATTTGGCATAACAAATAAATAAATGTGGTCAAAGATTTTACAAATCTAATGCGCCATACTGTGCAATTAAAGATTACTTCTTGAAATTTTTCAATATTTGAAATTTGAAAAAAAAATAATATTTGAAGAATAATTCTTTTTAATTTCTGAAATCTGAAATGAGAAAAAATTGACCCCCCACAATTTCTTTTTACCCCCCCCCCCCCCTTTTTTTCCCCACCAAAAATTCTTTCCCTCAAGATATGGTCATAATCTCAATTCAAATTTCCAATGGAGTTTGCAACCATAATTACCCATTTAAATTTACCATAGTGCTAACTTAATCTATTTTATAATAGAATTTAAAATATAGTGTCAAATCTTTCATATGGATTTTTTTGTAAAAAAAAATGATGCAACATTTGCAAATATTTTTCCTGGTCTTCCTTTATAAATATGCATTTCTTTAAACATAATTTAAAAGCAGTGTAAGGGAAGTAACCAAAACGTTGTATTTGGATTACCTCCCTTACACTGTTTTAAATTATCTTAATTGTTCATTAACCATTACTTTATACATAATTTAAAAGCAGTGTAAGGGAGGTAATTTTCATGATGCACTTGATTTATCTCCCTTACACTGCTTTAAATTATGTTTTGTACTAAAGTATTTGTCCATTTACCAGGACAACCTTGTTTTTCCCCCTTTTTTATCCCTAATTCCTAAACGGTTTGAGCCATAACCCCCCAAAGCAAATCCCAACTATCCCTTTGTGGTATGGAAACTTGTAGTATAATTTCAGAGAGATCCATACACCGTTCCACAAGTTATTGTCTGGAAACTAGAAAATGCTTATTTTTGGCCCCTAATTCCTTAACTGTTGGTACCATAACCCCCAAAATCAATCCCAACCTTCCTTTTGTGGTATTTAATCTTATGGTAAAATTTCATAGAGATCCATTCACTTAAACTAAAGTTATAATGCGAAAACCAATGTGTTTTCGGACGACGACGCCAACGTCATACCAATATATGACCGCAAAAAATATAAAAAACATTAAAATTTTGCAAAATAATTTTTGGTATTAAAAATGGCCAATCTAAATATTCTGGTAAATCAAAAATTAGAAAAACATTAAAATTTTGTGAAAATATTTTTTTGTTGCAAAATGGCCACTTTAAAAAAAAACAATTGTTTTGTTGTTGTTGGCAAAATGGCAATTAAAACAAAGGAAGAATGTGTCTATTGGACACAGATGCCCCACAGAATTGTGAAAGTGACACCAACCAAATTCGAACTTGATTTGTATTTGGTGATTATCAAGCATTGTGTTTAAGTTGCATAACATTTGGCTGACGCAAAGTAAAGTAAAAGTGTGAATTGGGCAAGGTGAGCTAATAAAACCAATATGGCTAGCTTTTCACTTAAAATACCAGTTTTAGAAAATCTCAAAGGTGAATGAAAAATTCCAGAAAGGAGTAGGGACATTTATAAGGCCCTTATTTGGCCCAAATATAAATGCAAATTTAAAAGTTATCATACTCGTTCTTAAATTTGTCCACACTACACTAAGGTAAAAGGCGTTTAGAAAATAAAAAACAAATTTCACATTTAAGAGTTACCATGCATGGCAACAAACCATAGCAAAATTTGTATATTTTGTAAAATTTCTTGATTTTCCTTGTGTTATATAAATTTTTAAGTATATGTTAGATTGGAAAATTATGTGCCCATCCAAGAAACAACTTTACATTTGATTAGAATATGTCAATACTTGTTATAAACGAAGCATCTCTTAAATTATTTTGTTGTTTCTTGCCTGAGCACGATGTTTCCCCAAAGGAAATAATGAGTGACTACTGCATAAACTTTGCAGTTTTCTTTGTTTTCATGAAAATGGTACATATTATGACGTAATTGTGACATCAAAACATTAACAATCTTATGTTATTCATTCATATTTCTTAATTTTATGCATTTTCAAACTTTATTATGCAAATTTGCAATAGTTCGCAGAAACCTTATTTCTTGAGCCAAAACCAGACTACTTCCCAAAAATTTCCACTTTTGAACCTTATTTTCTTGAAAATAAAACATGGTAAACTTTGTTTTACTTTCAATCAAAATCTATTTTGATCTCCGACATATCACAATATCACAAAAATTACAATACAATATGAAACTGTATAGACATACCTTAATATTTTACAAAATTAAACTTCTACATCTGTTATTGAATAAAATTGATTGATTGATTATTTATGTATAACACCACTTTCAGCAAGCTTGGCTATACTGAAGCGGCCAGTTTTTATTGGTGGTGGAAGCTGGAGTACTTATAGGTTGCAATTCTGTAAATATAGACAATTTCCCATAGGAACTCACTTTGCGGCTAAAACTGTGACACTTTTACTATGAAGTTTCGTGAAAAATAATATCCTAGAACGGAAAGTTTATATGCACTACTATTTTATTCAAAGGTCAAAACATAGGGCTGTGCGGCATATTTTCAACATTTACATATCTATGAATATCATATATCTCCCCAAAAGAGGCGTGGTTTGAGAAACAGCTGTATTTACAAAGTGCAACAGGTGACAGGACAAAAACACCCCACCAAAAATATTTAAGAAGGATCAATGAGTTGCAATGACTGCAAGGAGTAAATATAAGCACTTCTAAACAATTTAAATTACAAATAGGCATATATTATGAATTTATTTTTAATTCAGGGCTTTAAGTAAACAATGCATACTGTAAACTGTGAATTTATGCTGACTCATCATAGTTAAGGCCCAGGATTTTCTCAATCTTCATGAAATATTTATAAAACTTCATATTTGAATTAAATTCTTCAAAATCTCTGAGATAAACAAGATTTTGTGAAATTCTGTATGTTCTAATTTTTAACCCTATATAGGTTGCAATTCTGTAAATATAGACAATGCAATTTCCCATAGGAACTCACTTTGCGGCTAAAACTGTGACACTTTTACTATGAAGTTTCATGAAAAATAATATCCTAGAACGGAAAGTTTATATGCACTACTATTTTATTCAAAGGTCAAAATATAGGGCTGTGCGGCATATTTTCAACATTTATATGCCCTGAACTTCTAAGAGTTTAAACTTATACTAAAATTCTATACTACCCTTACCTCCATTTTTGGACCTCCTAAGAATTAAAATTTAGGCACTACCACGTTTTTCTATACTGGTTACATTCCCAAGTGATGTCTCCATGAGATGAAACACAGAGATCATAGATGGGAACCAGTACGTTAACAAATTAACATATCTATGAATATTATATATCTCCCCAAAAGAGGCGTGGTTTTGTATTTACAAAGTGCAACCTATAGAGAACTATCGACCTTCAGCAGGAAAACTGTCATCACTATAGATGAACTACATATACCCGCGGTCGTGAATAAAATTTAAGACTTTCATTAATGAATTAGTCAATTTCATTCGTAACTATACTAAATTTATGAGTATGAAGCAGTTAAAACATTTGTTTTTTTTACAAATCTTTCTCGCATTTAATGGTACATTTGCTGTCTTAAGTTTAATTTCAGTTACCTTTATCTTATGTTCATTTCAAGTATTTTCTTGAAGTAATAAGGGGGGTTATGGTTTTTTGTCTTGAGTCAAAGCGCGAACATTTTGTTTGTTTTTTCGACGCTATCAATCAAATTATTTTTTTTCAAAATTTAACACTGTAAGGTATGGGGAAAATCTGGATTTTTTGTCATCTGCTTGACCACAATATTTTTTTTCATCAAATTGGGGATCAGAATATTTTTTTAGGAAAAAACCATAACCCCCCCTTGAAGTAAAATGGTCGTTCCCTATTTAAATGTGGAAAGAACTACTTAAACACAATTATCCTTTGTCAACGTACACAGATTTTACACATCTGTCTCTGGTCCGTGTTTTACCATTGTGAAGTCAACATCTGGTACAAATGTATTAGGAAAATGTGCTTTTAAAAAACAAAAGTAAAGGTTTGACAGCATAATTTTGCATTTATAAAGAGTCTAAGGCATATATTGGTACAATGATGTTGCACACTTCGTATGATGCACTGTCAATGTAAACATATACATCAGAACATCAAATTTATATCAAAAGTTTGAAGTTCAATGTTGTTCTATGTTAATCATCGACATGATGCCCAAATGATTATCATGATTGCATATTGTTACTAAGTCCAAAGGAATGAAAATCAAAGTAATAATAATAATAATAATAATAATAAATTCTTTATTTAAAGAGGGTAAACTCAGTTAGTTACAATAAACTAATAAACCTCTTCCCTGAGGCCCTCACATACAAATTACAATACAATCAAAAACAGATATTTACACATAGTTAATTTACAGTCAATTAGTTCAATGTAATATTACTAACATGATAAGATATAAGGCTGTTCAAGATGTACATGTAGTCAAAAAATCAAATACAAATAAAAATAAAAGAATATACAAATACATTGTAGAAAAAATAATCTTATCAGGACTGTGTTAAGTACTTCTTGATACTTTGTTTAAAAGTATAAGTGTTTTGAGCTTTACGCATTTTGTGTGGTAGTCCATTCCATAACACTGATCCAGAATAAACAAAAGATTTCTTAAATAGCTCAGCTTTTGGCTTAGGAACTATCAGATTACCTTGAGTGACGCCTCTCAGGGAGTAAGGATTATTATCTGATTTCAGTTTAAACTTTTGAACTAGGTACATTGGTGCTTCCATACGCATACATTTATATAGAAGTAAATATTTGTGGTATTTTATTCTATTGTCAACTGTCATCCACCCAAGTTCTTTAAATAAGGGGGCTGAGGGGGATAAAGGAACTGCATCTAGAATTAATCTTGCTGCCCTTTTTTGGAGTTTTAAAATTCTTGCTATACCTTCATTTTTACATTCACCCCAAATAATACAGCAGTAGTCAATCAGGGGCAGAATATACCCATTGTAATATGTTTTCCTTGCATTTATATCTAAAAATTTCTTTATTTTAGAAAGAAGGTATATTCTGGATGATATATTAGCACAAACTTGGTCAATTTGATTTCTCCAGTTAAGTGTGCTGTCAATTTTAACACCTAATAATTTTTCACATGAAGAATTTTGTAATACTTTTGAATCTATTATTAAGTTTGGTTGATAAGTCTGAATTGATAGTTTCTGCTTTGTTCCAGTAACCAAACATTTTGTTTTATTTGCATTAATGAACATGTTATTCATTTTGCACCACTCTTCAACCCTGTATAAATCTTCTTGAACATCATCATGTATATTTTCTGTAGTAGAGAATTGATAAGAAGTAGTGGATTCATAAACGATAATCAACGAGCGACTTTAGTCGCAAGTTGATTATCGTTTACGAATCCACTACTTCTTATCAATTCTCTAGCTTAACCCATTTCTAGTAAAAAGACTGTCTGTTTTATGTTTTGACAATGAATCAACAGAATTTCATAAAAATAATTTCGTATTTTGTCTTTTTTATTCTATAATAGCTGGAAATGATTATATCCACACAGTTCACGTCTATATTTAAGTTAACATAAGTTTGATATAACTTAAATGGGTTGTCAGCTCCCCTTTTTATTATCAGATTTAATACTTGTATATTTATATTTCATTTAATGTTTTATCATTACAAAGTATTTAAATTATATAGACTTTGGTATTTATGATTTATTCAAAAAGACATATGTAAATATACAGAATTTTTTAATCTTTTTTTGAATAGTTAAAAAAATCTAATTACCAAAATTTAGAAACCTTTCAAATTTACATATATAGTATTTAGCAAGCTATGATTCTTTACAGCTGATTAAGGATTGCCTGCAATTTAACCGTATTAAGTCAAATACATGTATTTAGCGTAGTTGCCATAATACTACAATTTTATGATGCTCCAGTAAATGATGCTTTCCGAAATAAATAAAATAATTGCTGAAAGTCTTTTTGGAAAATTATACATGTATTTTGTTTAAACTGTTTCCCTTTCATTAAGTTTAGATTATTTTAACGTTATTACATTTGGCATCCATCGTAAACCAGTCAATAAACTAGTATTTTCTGTGGTACGCATTCTAAATCTCCAGCAGAATTGCTCGTGCTACAGATGTACAATGTATAATTATGTCAATTTTTTACTATTACATTCAAGCTGTTCATAGCCGTGATCGTCTAGTCGTTGGTATCAAAAGACACAACTGTGATATTAGCAGTGCCAAGTTCAAACCTTGTACCCGAATTGAAATTTTTCATTGAAATTTTTTTCTCGACAAAAATATTGTTTTAATCTTAGAGGTATTATATACTTCATATTCATTTTAAGGCGATGATTTTGTTTCTGGTTTTACAGTCAAGGAAGTAGTTTTACGGTCGTAGCTTATATATCACACTTTATTCAAATTAGAGTACGTTCAATGTTGACGTGATGTATATTTGGACCATTTATAATCAAACAAAGAAGAAAATATTGATAGTTCGATATCATTATAAGACTAAAACCTTAAGTAAGCATTTGCTATGATGAAAAGGAAAAGACCTTGTACGTTAAAAGTGACATGTGTAATGGGCATATGGTTGTTTATTTTATCAAGGAACTGTACTAATATATACCATTCCTCGATTCTCTAGTGTTTAGAACTAGTGTGTAATAGCCACAATCGTATAAAGACCCATCGGTTCATTATAACGATGTTGAAAATCGACCAATGTTCAAACCTGACATCGTGAATAGACTCTTTTTTAAGATATTTCCATACTGCTATATAACTATACTCAAGAACGTTCAAATGTAGAACATAATCTTCCTTAAAAAATAACGCATAAAACAATTTACATATATTTGAAAAGAACATGAACAAATCCAGACATAGTATAAATATTTTATTAGATAACAAAAGCGAATTATCTCTGAGATAGAAATACAGTTTATTGACATGTATTGACAGTTGTGCGCTTTAAGAGTGTTATTTAAATATTGATTTATGTCAGCACGTGGTATAGTGGTAACATGCATAGACTGAAGACTCTACTGATTATGAAGAAAATACGGGAGAGTTCGAACCCTTCATATGCCTCTCGTTTTTGAAAGGATAAAAAATAGTAAGTTAAAAGTTTAAAGTTATAAAATAAGTTATCTTAAGTAAACGAAGTGGTCAGTGGATTCTTGAAAAATAATCTACTGTAAAAACAATAGACTGACGTCAGAGAAATGGGTTAAATGTTTTTCCCTGATTTATGAAGAGTGGTGTCATCAGCATATAGGTCTGTTTCACAATTTTCAATGCATAAGGGAAGGTCGTTTATAAATAGCACAAACAATAGAGGACCAAGTATAGAACCTTGGGGGACACCAAATTTTACATGTTGTTGTTCAGAGTAAACATTACAAATGTTTACCTGCTGTTTTCTGTTATTCAGGTATGACTTGAAAAAACTAACAGTAGCCTCACTAAATCCATAAATTTCAAGCTTTAAGCAAAGAATGTCATGATCTACCAAATCAAAAGCTTTTTTAAAATCAAATAAAATTGCTAGGTTTAAATTACCATCATTCATTTCTTGCAACCATTTGTCAATGATATTAATAAGTGCAGTGTGACAAGAATGCTGCGGCCTGAAACCAGATTGTGTAGGGTGTAAAAGTTTAAGTTTAGATAAGTATTTGTACATGTTATTAGAAACATGCCTTTCTATTAATTTTGATAAAGTTGGAAGAACAGATATAGGTCTGTAATTTGTTGCTAAAAGCTTGTCACCATCCTTGAAAACTGGTGTTACCTTAGCATTCTTCAGTAAAGAAGGATATATACCAGTATCTTTCATTCGGTTAAATATGTATGTGAGAGGTGATGCAATAACAGGGGCGCTTAATCTTAGGATTTTTGGTCCTATATTATCCATATCAGATGCTTTGTTTATATCAAGTGTTGTTAACTCATTAAATAGCTCATTCATGATCACTGGTGGTATAGAAAATTTATCATGTTGATGTAATTTATTTTTAACAAATTTACCAAGATTACTGAAATCTGCTTTGTTTACAGGTGTATAACTTCCTTGTTCTCTTAATTTTTCAGCACAGGAAGTGAAAAAGTTATTAAAAGTTTCTGCTATTGATGTTTTACTTTTAGTTGTATTGTTATCTTCTGTGGCTAACTCATATGGTGTATTTTTAACTTTTGGGTTCAGACTGTGAAGACATTTCCATAAAGTTTTAGGGTCATTGGAGTCTTTTACCATATTTTTATAATAATTCTTTTTTGAGTAAGTGAAGTATTTGCTGAAAATTTTAAATTGTATTTGTTAAACAATTATAATTTATCAAAAATCAATATAAAACAATTCCCTCTTATTGTTTTATTCACACTATTTTTATTAATGACTTTTATAAACCTATAATAAGAAATCAGCTATAGCTAATTATATATATACTGTGCTCCTATACACAGGAAGGAGATAAAGAGAAAGAAGAAGTAACTGTTGTTTACATTCTGTGCACATTTGTAGACCACATGGATTTGAAGTGACAACAAAATTAAACGATTAAAAATAGTTAAGGGACATTTTAATATGATAATTGATAATTGCAAACGGCATATTCTATAAATCGATTCATGACATAAAATTGTAAGTCGAGCTTCAACCTTTCTGGGGTACAATTAACAAAATTAGCGAATTGTTATTACCTTTCAATCAAAAGAGTGTCAAAATTATGTTTTGATAGCTGTAGATCATTCAATTGGGAGTGAATTATCTAACTTCTTGTCCAGGAAGAATTTCGAATTTGGCATTTTTCAGAGGAAATTTTAGACATTCGAAGTCTCATGGCGCAAGAATATTGGTGAAGAATGGTCATTTGATGACCCAGACGTGTATTGAAAACTCTTGGGTGACGTGGTAAATTGCGGGTCATACCCACAAGATACGGGTTAGTTGACAGGTATGAATGAGGTCAAGGTCAGACGAACCCTGCCACTCACACATTTTCACCTACAATCATTCCATACACCAAATATAGTATTGTATCTTAGAAAAGTACCTTACTAATGAAACTAAACATTGACCAATAAACTATGAAAATGAGGTAAAGTACAGAATCTGGACATGTACACCTTACAATCATTCCATACACCAAATATAGTTGACCTATTGCTTATAATATTCCAAAAATAGACCAAAACACAAAAACTTATTATTAACCAATTAACCCATTCAAGGCGAACGATGCCTCAAGGCATCGCCGACCACACGCCGGACGATGCCTTCAGGCATCGCCGTAGCCAGGCCGAACGATGCCTTCAGGCATCGTCAATCACGTGATAAAAATAATTTTTGTCTTTTAACACGTTTTCCCAAGTAAAGCTACGTTTAAGCCAATTTATATATGGGTTTTCAAGAAACTTGTTTATCAAAGTTAAAGAATACCAATTCTGACTGAATTTGATACCTAATATTTACTACAATACAATGGAAGATCGGTAGCGTCAACAGGCCCAAGACCACAATTAATGATCCCGCTTTTCGTTGTCCACGAATATAGTTCCTTTTAATTAGAGTGTATTTTTTCTTAATTTTTTTTCTTTCCCTTCCTCACTCATTTCTTAGTTTTTTGTGGGTGGAAATAAAAGAAGAGAGGTGAAATAAACTTTTGGATGTTGTATTTTAACTGATTTTGATATGGAAAGAGTGATTAGGCCAGGTGCAAAAAGGTGATATTTACAGTTTTCGGAACATCTCTTGACTTGTCCATAGGGGTATGGATGTGTATTGGCTAAATTTGTAAGAGTCATTGGTTCAATCTTTCTGAATTTTGGATATATTTTTGGACTAGTACTATACATTACACACACAAAAGATTTGACAAAAATGCAAGGTGCAATTTTTTTAATGAAACAAAACGTTATAAAGAACTAATAGGGGAATTTAATTGTGGTCTGTGGCCTAAGAGGTGAATTCAGGAAATATTGAATTTGTACTTTGACAACTTCACTGAATGATCTATTGGTATTAATTTGTCAAACTACATGAGAATAAATGATTTCCACTTTTATTTGATAGAAATTTTGTAAAAAAGTGACATTTCAGCCTACATGCCCAAAATTGAACTTTTTCAGTTGTTTCAATATTTTTACAAAAGTAGCATGCTTACTTTCTCTCTGACAGATTTTTCTGGTTTTCTATTTGTGTTTGTGGTATCTAATGTAGATGTTTAACTCATTTTTGAACACTGAACACAAAAAAAAGTAGATAAAATCAGAATAAGAGTGCAAAATGTGCTGCTTTAATGGTCTTTGTCTAACGGTCAGTATGAAGCAAGTGAAAAATGAGGTTCTATGCACATACAAGTTGAATTCCTTTTAGCAGATTTCACTGAATCTGTATCAAAAGCACTTATTACTGGTTGTTTGACCTTGTCTGTTTCACAGACTACCTTTATTTTATTTTGTTTGATAGCTAGTGGTTAAAATATTGGCCTTTTGAGGCTGAAATTTCATGCCGGTTTTAAAAAGTAAAGTAAATAACTTTGCTTCAAATCATACTGTCTACATATATAGTTGAAAGTGACAGTCATGTTACATCCAGGCTCCATGTTTTATCATATCTAAACAAAGATTTGAGCAAAAAGAAGCATATCTCTACCTACCATATCATTTATATGCTTTTTAATATGCAAATGTGGGGAACGACCTAAATTGACAACCTGTTTTTTAAGCTTGACATTGCTGAAGACAATTTTATTCACATGTGTTATGCTATTTGAAACTAATATTTCCATTAAAAGTACATTTATAACATGTAAAAGGTTTTTTTATAACTTAACAACTTCAGAAAATTGTGGTAAGTGAAAAATATTACATTTCATATAAGGCCTCACATCACTTGAAAACCTCTATTTTTTGGCACAGGCTCATATAAAATTTACTTCTGGCCATTTTTTATAAGTCTGAAACATGAAGTATGCTATCTGTTGCTTTTAATAAGTGATAACTTATACATAGAAACATTAAAAAATGTAAGTTTTGGTATATTTTGGTTTTTAGAAGCCCAAATTTGATAGTTGAAATTGTTCGAATTCAACGCCACAATTCAGCACCCAAAGTTCAGATATAAAAAATGCCACATTTTTTATAATTGGTATCATATGGCTTTGAAACTTTGTAAACTGTTTTATAATACACTAAGCTTAAATCATGCCAAGTTTTATTAGAATTGGTCAAGTTTTAGACCCCTAATAGGCCCAAGACCACAATTAATGATCCCGCTTTTCGTTGTCCATGAATATAGTTCCTTTTAATTAGAGTGTATTTTTTCTTAATTTTTTTTCTTTCCCTTCCTCACTCATTTCTTAGTTTTTTGTGGGTGGAAATAAAAGAAGAGAGGTGAAATAAACTTTTGGATGTTGTATTTTAACTGATTTTGATATGGAAAGAGTGATTAGGCCAGGTGCAAAAAGGTGATATTTACAGTTTTCGGAACATCTCTTGACTTGTCCATAGGGGTATGGATGTGTATTGGCTAAATTTGTAAGAGTCATTGGTTCAATCTTTCTGAATTTTGGATATATTTTTGGACTAGTACTATACATTACACACACAAAAGATTTGACAAAAATGCAAGGTGCAATTTTTTTAATGAAACAAAACGTTATAAAGAACTAATAGGGGAATTTTATTGTGGTCTGTGGCCAACAAACAAAATGAGACGTCGCCATTTTGTACAACACATGTGATGCGAACATGTGACCTTTTTGGTCAAGAAAATGTTATTTGGAAAAAATTTAAATTTAATTTCATGATTAATTTGATGAATGCTATATTAAAAAAATACGAAAAATGCGTTTTGCAATTCCACGGAGACAAAAATCAAATAATAATCGGACTTTTGGTGGGCGCGGTTATTGGATTTTCCCACGAGTGCAAAAGGTCGCACTCCTTTTATGGAAAATCTAAATAAAACTGTCCAATCACTTTCCTCTCTCACTTGTTCTGTGTCAGGGACGCCAAAATCGTAGTAAATAATAGTAAAATGTCGTCTGTAACATTTTAAAACACAAAAATGTCCGATAGTTCAGAGGACGAGTTTGAGGGATTTTCGGAGGGAGAAGTAGAACTTGCTTGTCAACAGTATCAAATGCAATTAGCTCAAAATGGTATAGGTGATGATTTCATGATCAGTGATGTTGAAAGTGAACTTTCAGACGAAAATAATGATGAACAACAACTGGCAGATGTAAATAATGCTGGTGATGCCCCCAACAATGACGGATGGCACCAAGAATTTGATATATTTGAAAGAGGTCTCCCCAATCTATTCCAACCTAGAAGTAATACAGGCCCACAAAACATATTAGGCCCAGAGAAGGATACCATTGACTTTTTTCAACTGTTCCTATCTGACAACTTTATACAAAGTATAATTGAGAAAACGGATAGTTATGCAAAGATGCAAAAAGATATAAACCCTGACCAAAACAAATCAGCTTGGTCTTGTCCCTCCTTGCCTGAGATGAAGGCTTTTCTTGGTATTACTTTTCTCATGGGTATTGATGTAAAGCCAGACATTAAATCATATTGGTCTACAGATTGCTTGGAAACCCCATATTTTGCCACAGTTTTGGCACGTGACAGATTTATGCAGATAATGAGGTATCTACACTTCACTGATCCTCACCAGCAAGTTCCGCAAAGAGGGGAGGCTAATTATGATGGCACTTACAAAGTCAGATACATGTACATTATGGACGCCCTTAACAAACAAATGAGAGACCAATATGTCCCCAAACGAGAGGTGACAATTGATGAGTGCATGATACCTTACAAAGGAAGGGTTGCATATAAGCAATACATGCCTGCTAAACCAACCAAATGGGGCATCAAACTTTGGGCATTGGCAGAGTCTGACACTGGATACATGTCATATTGTGAGATATACCAGGGCAAGACAGATCGAACACATGTAGGGTTGGCCAGCACAGTTGTTATCTCTTGTCTTGAAGGAGCCAATTTATCCAGACGAAGGTTACCATGTTTACATGGATAATTACTTTTCAAGTCCTGCATTGTTCACCAGTTTGTTTGAAAATTTTGACACTGGAGCTTGTGGAACTGTCCGCCACAACAGAAGAGGCTTGCCAAAGGATTTGATGACAAAGAAACCTGTTAATGTAACACAGAGAGGAGATAGTCAGTTTAGGCAAAAGGGGGCAATTGCAGCTACAGTATGGAAAGACAAGAAAAATGTGTCTGTGATCTCTACCATACATGACAACGGCTCGACGGAAGTAAGTAGAATTGTCCAAAATGAAGGACAATTCCAAAGACAGCAACTTCAATGCCCAAAGATGGTTGCAGATTACACCACCCACATGGGTGGTGTTGACTGTTGTGACCAGTATATCCAATACTATTTCTTTGGACACAAGACACTGAAATGGCCAAAGAGAGTTTTCTTCAAGATGCTAGAAATCATTAAGTTTAACGCCTACCGTCTTTTCCAAATTTCACCAAATCACCAGCAAACTACATCAATGACCTTCTTGGAATTTTCAAAATCTGTTGCTACTAAGCTTATCGCAGGGTATACTAGGGACAACCGTCGGGGCAGGCCATCAAACCTACCAGTAGAAATCAGATTGACACACAGGCATTTGCCAGCAGACTTGGGGAACAAGACATGGTGTCACGTATGCTGGGCTAGGATAGCTAATGGTACACAGGAAAAAAGGTGTCAGACAAAATATGGTTGTGTTGAATGTAGCAAACACCTTTGCCTGCCACATTGCTTCACAGTCTTCCATTCACGCAAAAATTACACTTCTTAATTGACACTTACTTGGTTACAATTGAAGTTGAAAGGAGTACATGATTTGTTGAAAAGATATTCAAAATTTGTTGAAAGGATATTCAAAATTTGTTGAAAGGATATTCATAATTTGTTGAAAGGATATTCATAATTTATAATTGTTGTTACAGTTGACAGTTTAATTTATTAGTTTTTGAATCAACAAATTTTAAGGAGCATTAAATTATTTTCATCATTGAACAATACACAACCAAAGACAGTGGAAATTCTAGCATCCCATGGACACTGACAAAGATAATTATTTAATAAATCATAGTAAGTTCATGATTGTCTTAAAAGAGTTAACTATGTCTCACTTAATTTATCAAGATTATTGAAGTGTTAAATGTTTATGTATTAGTGTGTCAGATCAGCTAACGTTTGAATAATATCTCCATGCAGTGGTCTGTTACAAAAAAAAAAACAGAAAAAATATATATGCACATTCATTTAAAAAAGCACATATGAATCTCAAAAGTGTTAATTTTACCAGAAAAAATATCATTAGATATCTCCACTAAAATAAAAATAAAATCCACAAAAGATCCCAATGGTCAATTTATATCTAAATCCATGCAAAAATACAAAAAAATATTGGACTAAGAAAGACAACTCCAACTTATCCAGGGACACAACTTCCTATCAAGTGATTGCATTACAAGTACAAAAATGGCCGCCTCGGAATTTGACAGACCATTTTCAATCGTGTTTATTCAGACTAATGAGTTAAAATTTTGACTGTGGAGTTATTTTTTCCATAAAACTTTGTTAAAGGAACACTCGAAATTGTTAAGTACCGTTTGTAGTGTTGATTTAGCAGATGAAAGGCAAAAATATAAACCCTTCACAAAACAAAAATGATTTCGCAAATCAAACGTCATTTTCCTTCCACAAAAGGTTAAAATTATCAAAAGTAGGTATTGTCATGTAAAATTATTTATTTTGCAACGATCCTTACATACTTAATTGTGACAATATTGAGTTTGAAACCGATTTGATGAGAAACAACAAAGATACAAACGTTTTTATGTAAAACGTCAATTTTTCTCCATTTACACGTCAAATTAATTCAGGCCAGGCAAACTGCGCGCGGAAATTCGAACAGGCCACACAAAGTCGCGGAAAAAAACAATTCAGTAAGAAAAGTGTTAACCTTTAATGTAAGGTTTAGGTCAAACGAAACCTGCAATACTGACCTGTACCCTTTTAAAGTTTACATTAATTCCACACGAAAAATATAGTTGACCTTCTGATTACAGCATGGGAACAAGGCTTCCAAAACAGTCATATTTGCCATACAAATATAAATTTATCGGACATTGTACGACTGGGCCAAGCATGAAACAGACATCCTACGTAGGTTTGCCATTTCAACGTTCGTGTGATTCTGAAAAATCAACCATTCTGACTTGACCTTGTGCCTTGAGATTTACATGTGATCACCTGTGTCAGGTAAACTATTTGAGCCGGACATTGATCGATCTTTTTGGAAGTTATTTTTTTATTTAAATTAAAAACATTCCTGGTCTAAATCTAACTACTTTTTAGCAAAACAGATTGAGACTATCAGAAAAAAGTATTTAAAACGATAAGATCATAATTTACACGCAACAGGTAAACTATTTTGTACTGGTCTATTTATTTAAATTACAGCAGTTAGCTTGTAATCGATTTAGTCAAAAAGATTTAGATTATCAGTCAGGGGACTTACTTAAATGAGTGATTTTCTAAATCACTGATTCAAGTAACATTATGTCCATAAAGGTTGGAAGTAAGAGTTGTCTTTCTTTAATAATCACCTATTTAAGTTGTACAAATTAATCACTAGACTAAGTGATTTAACTTTATTGTAGCTTTAAATATAGAATACTAATGATCCAGGGACTAATTATGTTGCTAAAATTATCAGAACCAACATCTGTGTTGATAGGATGACCGGGTCATGTCATGTGATGACCTTGTACTAAATCTAGGATAATGACATAAAAATCACTTGTTTAAGTATCATACCTCAATTTCCTTCCAAAAAATCACTTCTTTAAGTATCATTATTTTAATAACCCCCACTAATTTCAATACCCTCGAACAGTGAAATTTTGATCGCGAACAGTAGAATTTTATTACATAATCTATAAGATGAAACCTTGAACTTTACAGGATAAATACTCCCACTGCTGGGAAAAATCTGTTTAGAAAGTATCAGTTCATTATGTAAAGCCATTTTTATAGCATTTTTTCAACTAAAATAGAATTTGCAGCTAAATGATTGCATCAAAGGCATAAACCTTGCTGCTTAAAAGAAGCAAAAAGTTCATTTTTTTCAATTTTACTAATGAAAAGATATTATCTAAACCTATGTGTTTAAAATTTTGGTAAAACTACAAAATCACAATTTGTGACAAAACTTAAAATCACTTATTTCAAAAAGTCCCCTGACTGATTATCAGAAATATGTATATGAACATGATTTGATGAAAAAATAAAAAAGCTAGTAATAAAGGTTGTAAGAGAAAAATCATCAGAACCACGTTGTTTGAACTAGTACACGTGTGCGCATGTGCACAGGTGTGAGGTTTAATTATGCATCCGAATTTTTCAAAAATGCTAAAATTATTATTGATACCTTTATCTTACGTTCATTTCGAGTATTTTCCTGAAGAAATAACGTGGAAAGAGCTACTTAAACTCAATCATGCTTTGTAAACGTACACAGATTTTACATATCCGTCTCTGGTCCATGTTTTACCATTGTCAAGTCAACATCTGGTATTAGAATAATGTGTTTTTTTAAATCGAAAGCGTAGTTTTTGACAGCATAATTTTCCACAAATAAAGAGTCTAAGGCAGATATTAGTATGCTGATATTGCACACTTTGATGCACCGTCAATTGAACAGTTTACGTCAAAACATCGAATTTATATCAAAAGTCAAGTTTAAAATAGTTTTTGTGTCAATCATTGTTTATATGATGCCCAACTGATTAAAATGCTTGCCTTTTGTTACTAAGTCTTAAGGGCATGAAATCGGGATAAGACAAAAAATGTCCGGCTGGCTCAAACATTTTTTGGAGGCCCTGTATGGGGACTAATCATGTAACTTAAACCTTGATCACTGATCCATGATATGAGGTGTCGGGTGAACCCTGTCTGACTGACCTTGCAAGGAACCCATATACCAAATATATTTATCCTATTACTAAAAATAAATTGCTTAGCCGAGCACAGTTGGATACGACTGCAGAGGTCCAACCCTGAACAGTTGGGGCAAAAATGAACACAATATTCGCGCTTGATACAGGTCTGAATTTGGATTTAATTAAATATTTGACACATAATAGGTTTCTGACACAGAATAACTGTAGTCAAAGAACTTAGAATTGGTTTTATGATTTGTATTTATATTCAATTTTTTGCTTTTGTGCAATACACTATGCTGTTGCAAATTGACCCCCCCCCCTTTTTTTTTTGCAAAAAAAAAAAATATTTGAAGAAATTTTCTTTTTAATTTTTGAAATCTGAAATGATAAAAAATTGTCCCCCCCTCACAATTTCTTTTTTTACCCCCCCCCCCCAATTTTTTTTTCACCTCTCCCCCCACCCCCTCCTTTTTCCCAAAAAAAATTTCTTTCCCTCACGGTATGGTCATAATCTCAATTCAAATTTCCAATGGAGTTTGCAACCATAATTACCCATTTAAATACATCATAAAAGTCTTAAAATAGAAAATGACATACATAATCATGGCTAAAATTTATATTCCTTAATCAGCATTTTTAAATAGTAACTTCTAAAAATAAATTTACAGCTAATCACCTCAAGACAATACAACATTTCTTTATACATAATTTAAATGCAGTGTAAGGGAGGTAATCCAAACATAACATTGTACTTTTTTTTTAATTGTCCATTAACCTCGAAACCCTTGTTTGCCCCTAATTCCTAAACGGTTTGAGCCATAACCCCCCAAAGCCAATCCTAACCATCCCTTTGTGGTATGGAAACTTGTGGTATAATTTCAGAGAGATCCATACACCGTTCCACAAGTTATTGTCTGGAAACTAGAAAAATGCTTATTTTGGGCCCTTTTTGGCCCCCAATTCCTATACTGTTAGGACTATAACCCCAAATATCAATCCCAACCTTCCTTTTGTGGTTATAAACCTTGTGTTTAAATTTCTTAGATTTCTATTTACATTTACTAAAGTAATTGTCCAGAAAACCAAATGTCTTCGCACGACGCTGACGACGACGTGATACCAATATACAACCGCAAAATTTTTTGCGTTCATATAATAAGTAAGAAAATTTTTTTTTCCAAGCAGTTGCTTAACCATGAACTTGAGGTCAAGGACAAGGGACATATGACAGACAGAAACTTCGTAACATAAGGCATCTGTAAATAAGGTATAAAACCTCTAGGTCTACTACCCTCTGAAATATAAATCTAAATACAAATATATTACGCTGCCACCTGATTGTAATTCCTATAATGTCTTGCATTCTAAAGCGAGACAAATTAAATATAATATTTTACTCTACAAGACAAATAATAGGTCTTATCATAAATCCCACTTTGCCATGAAAACAATGCTTCAGCTTAAAATACCTGAACCAAGAAAATAACAATCTGCTTTGAATAATTTTGGTAAAACGATGCTAATTTTAGAATGTTTTCTTTATTCATTAAAAAAATGATTATTTTTTTTATATATCTTACCTTGATATCAGGTTTTCTAAGAACATCACCAATGCCCCCACCATTTCTGAGACCTTCGTTGACAGCAGTGATAATACACATAATCAAAGACTCACACACCCTTCTTTGCACTGGATCATCTTTTTCTGCTACAGCTTCAAATTAAAAACTTGTTTTAAATGCATTTTAATCTTATTAAAGCACTCACTTCTCATCAAATATAGATACATGTATTGTGATACGCACAAGATGTTTTGTAAAATAATAACTCACAATTATTTACTCCAATTTACCACCAAAACTTAATGCATAACAGATGTCTCAAGAACACAGTTATTTTGTAGTACATTTCTTAAGAACAATAAATGCAAGTTTAAAAAATTGCACCTGCTCTTTCTCAATAATATTTTTACAGAGTGGTCTACTACTTTTGGGACAAATTATATCAAAACTAAAGAAAAGTCGAACGACTCTTACTCAAAATATGGACAATTTTATGTTAAGGGGTCCATCAGTCCGTTTGACAGCTTCAGACTTTTTTTTTACCTTTTTCGACTAAACCAAATCACAACTTTACCTTAAAATTCATGACCCAAATATTTTTTACATGTAATTTCTTCCCCCTCCTTACTTTTTTTCACATCAAATATAAGAAATAAATTTGGAAGGTGTATGTAAATTTTTTTCAAGCAGACACTGTCCACACTATTTTCATACATGATGAAAATCAAAGGACAATAACTGTATCCCCAGGCCATATAACAAACAATATAAAACCAAGGAATAGAACTGTTACAGTTTTCGCTACTTATTTGGAAAACTAGAGGCTCCATGTAGTTTCAAAGAAGATATTTGTAAAAGTTAACAGAAGAAGGATGACAGAGGACAGATACCAAGTGATGAGAAAAGCTCAGCTCAGTATCATGATATATATTTGACACCCATTTGTAGATTGATGATTGTTTAATGTCAATTTCAACACTCATGGTTATATTGTGGCCGCCAGTTTTTATTGGTGGAGGATGCAGGAGTGTCAGGAGAGAACCAAGACCTTCATCAGGAAAATTCAAAATCCTAGTCAATAAAGATTGGAGTTGAATGCACCTGCCTGACAACCTCAGAGTTGACAGGCTTGTGATACTGTAGACAAACTACTTAGACCACTCTGCCATTAAGGCTCTGCAAAATGGAATGATATTTATTCAAAATGTGTAAAATACATTTATTATATTACAACATATACATTTTTTTTAAGGAGCTTACAAGGTGCAGATTAAAAATATGTAAGGTTTCCGCGGAACCCAGTGTCTCGCCTACAATTGCTGCTAGTCACAGGCTCAACAAAAATGGGGAAAAAATTATTATAAATTTTCCTATAGATACTATCTTTTGATTGTAAGAAGCTTCCGTCCAAGTTTGGTAAAAATCCAGAATGGTTTATAAATCTAATAAATGTTTTAAAAACTTTAACTACAGACTGTATGTAATTTTAACTGGAAGAAAAACTAAGTCCATTTTTAAGTTATATACAGTAAAACAGGAAATACATTTTTACAAAATTTCCTTCTAGATACTAGCTTTTGATCATAAACAAGCTTCTGTCCAAGTTTGGTACAAATCCAGGATAGTTTAAGAAAGCTATTAAAATTTTTAAAACTTTAACCACAGAGTGAATGTAATGTTAACTGGCAGAAAAACTAAGTCCATTTAAAAGTAATATACGGATAAATAGGATTTTTTTTTTACAAAATTTACTTCTGGATACTATCTTATGATCATAAACAAGCTTCTGTCCAAGTTTGGTAGAAATCTAGGATATTATTAGAAAGTTATTAAAATTTTAAAAACTTTAACCACAGAGTGAATGTAATGTTAACTGGCAGAAAAATTAAGTCAATTTATAAGTAAAATATGGAAAAACAGGATTTTTTATTTTACAAAATTTACTTCTGGATACTATCTTATGATCATAAACAAAAGTCGCAGGCTCAACAAAAATGCCTGACATGATTAGATTACGATAGAAAAGTACAAATACCGTGTACTGTGGTTTGAACTGTTTCTGATTCTGTACAGTTTGCATCTGCTGAACAACTCTCAGCTGCTGTTTGTACTATTTGAAAAAAGAAAATAAATATATATACTGATATGGTGTAATATAATATAGACTTAATCTAAAAAGGCATTGTTTTCTTTGCCATCTGCTGATTTATAAATAGTTTTGAATCTAAAGAAGTAAAAATTCCTTACAGAAACTAATGGCTCAAAGGAGTCAGAATAGATCACCAGGTATACGAATACGAATACTTTATTAAACCAATTATCAGCCCATAAAGGGCATGTTACATATAATAATTACAAATAGACATACATATAAGTAAAAAAACACCATGATAAAAACGAGACAGAATAGACAGAACTTTCACATCTAACAAAGATAAGGAAAAATAAGATACAAATTTTATTTGCGGAATGAAACGAATGCTGCAGATGTATGATGTTTTCAACTTTCTCTTTGATTCTATCTTCTAGGAAGAGTCTAAATCTTTAAAGTAGCCTTTTAAACAGAACTAGTCCTGAAATTTAACCGTAACTCTATGGACTATTGGTATATGAAAATATTTATTATTTTCTGACAAAGTCTTGCCATGAACAAAATCTTTGAAATTTTATTTAATCTAAGCTTAGCAGGGAAACAATTTTGAAGTTTTTTGCAACTAAAAAAGCGTTAATTTCAGGAAAGTAAGTAATATCTACAATGTGGCAGAAGATAAAAAAATCTTAATACATGTAAAAATATTATTTTTTCAAAGCAATGATCAAATAAACAAAATTCCTAAGGTGTTCCACGGAAACCTGTGTCTCGCCTACGATTGCTGCTGTCAGTGTAAAAGTGTAATGTTGACTTAAAAAGTGAGTCCATTTATCAGTAAAATACAGTATTGAAAAAAAAATTCAAACTTTTTCTTTAGATGCTATTTCTTGGGTCTTGAAGATAAGCTTCTGTCCAAGTTTCATAACAATGCATGAAGGTTTACAAATTTATCATGTCAAAAAAAAAATTAATCCCAGACTGTCTGTAAATGTTAACTGTAAAAAACTAAGTCCATCTATCAGAAAAATACTGAAAATCAAAATATATTTTCAAAAGTTTGCTTCAGACATTATCTCTTAATCATAAAAAAGCTTCTGCCAAAGTTTCATAAAATTCTATGAAGGTTTGACAAAGTAATTGATGTGTAACAAACTCTAACCCTAGACTGTATCTACTTGTTACCTGTAAAAAAAAAACTAAGTCCATTTATCAGTAAAATACAGAAAAATGAAAATAAATATTTTCAAAATTTTGCTCTGGATACTGTATTTTGGTCATAAACAAGCTTCTGTCCAAATTTCATAAAATTCTACGAAGGTTTGATAAAATTATTGAGGTCTAAAAAAACTTTAACCACAGACTGAACCTAAATGTTGACGCCGCAGCCGCTGGAATCTAGGATCACTATGTCTCGCTTTTGCGACATAAATGTTGTAGGCTCGACAAAAATGACTATGTCTCAAAATTATATAAAATAAAAGACAAAATTATATAAAATAAAAGAAAAGTAAGAACAATGCTTTTACTAATGCTCTTAATTTTCAAATGTGTTGTTAGGTTGTGTACAGAACAGCCCCCAACCCAGACATGCCTAGTAACCCTGATCAATAAAACGTGAGAAACTCTTGCCAATAAATTAGTTCAAAGTATATATGTATGCAGTACAACTTTGTGTTCAAGAATATAAGAAAGCTAAGTATTTGTGGTGAAAATTTTGTAGTGATCCAGTTTTTTTACAAAATGCATTAGATATTAATCTATCAGACTATATTGCTTAAAAAATTGTTACCATCTGGAAAAAAATTGATAATATGAGACTTATTAAGTTTGTTTGTTTTTCAATTTCAACAATTGAGGTTAACTATCAATCGTCTGCCTTGTTTAAAGTATCTATTTATTTATTCACTTCTTCTCCTTATACTTAAAATAGACATTTAAAGACCGTACTTTGACCTATAATGGTTTACTTTTATAAATTTTGACTTGGATGGAGAGTTGTCTCATTGGCACTCATACCACATCTTCTTATATCTATTTGACATCTATCTACCAATAATAAAAGAACAGAGTTCCAATGTCCCCCGCATTGCACATATTTTATCTATCCAAGGTACAAGGGCAATAACTAATAAAATGCTCTGCTGGCTGCAGCTTGATACGACCGCAGAGGTCGAACCCTGAACAGTTGGGGCAAGTATGGAAACAACATTCAAGCTTGATACAGCACTGAATTTGGATTGTGATTAAATATTTGACACAGCATAGGTTTCTGACACAGAATGAATGTGGTCTAAGAACTTAAAATTTTTTAATTTACCTATTCAAACCATATCATTATTATTTGCTATTATATATAAATCAGAAATAACCAATTTAAAATGGAAAATTTCAAAAAAAAAAGGGAAAAAGGAAAAAAAAATCCCTCCCTCAAATTTTTTGAACCCCCTTATGATTCATCACCCCCAAACTCAATCCCAGCCTTCCCTTTGTGGTATAGTACCTTGCAGTACAATTTCAGAGAGATCTATACACTTGAACACAAGTTATTGTCTGGAAACTAGAATAAAATGCTCCGCAGGGCGCAGCTTGATACGACCGCAGAGGTCGTACCCTGAACAGTTGGGGCAAGTATGGACACAACATTCAAGCTTGATACAGCTTTGCATTTGGATTGTGATCAAATATTTGACACAGCATAGGTTTCTGACACAGAATGAATGTGGTCTAAGGACTTAAAAATTTTAAATTGGACATTCACTTATTATGGTCCAATATCCAAAATCTAAATACATGGTTAGATTCAGCATATCAAAGAACCCCAAGAATTCAATTTTTGATGAAATCAAACAAAGTTTAATTTTGGACTCTTTTGACCTCAATGTGAACAAAGTTGATAACGGGGCCCAAAAATCAAAAATCTAAATACATGGTTAGATTCAGCATATCAAAGAACCCCATATATTCAATTTTTGTTGAAATCAAACAAAGTTTAATTTTGGACCCCGATTTGGACCAACTTGAAAACTGGGCCCATAATCAAAAATCTAAATACATGTTTAGATTCAGCATATCAAAGAACCCTAAGAATTCAATTTCTGTTAAAATCAAACTAAGTTTAATTTTGGACCCTTTGGACCTTAATGTAGACCAATTTGAAAACGGAACCAAAAATTAAGAATCTAAATACACGGTTAGATTCGGCATATCAAAGAACACCAATAATTCAATTTTTGATGAAATCAAACAAAGTTTCATTTTGGACCCTTTTGACCTCAATGTGGACAAAGTTGATAACGGGGCCCAAAAATCAAAAATCTAAATACATGGTTAGATTCAGCATATCAAAGAACCCCATATATTCAATTTTTGTTGAAATCAAACAAAGTTTTATTTTGGACCCCAATTTGGACCAACTTGAAAACTGGGCCCATAATCAAAAATCTAAATACATGTTTAGATTCAGCATATCAAAGAACCCTAAGAATTCAATTTCTGTTAAAATCAAACTAAGTTTAATTTTGGACCCTTTGGATCTTAATGTAGACCAATTTGAAAACGGAACCAAAAATTAAGAATCTAAATACACGGTTAGATTCGGCATATCAAAGAACACCAATAATTCAATTTTTGATGAAATCAAACAAAGTTTAATTTTGGACCCTTTGGACCTCAATGTGGACCAATTTAAAAACGGGGCCCAAAATCCAAAAACTAAATACACGGTTAGATTCAGCATATTAAAGAACCCCAAGAATTCAAGAATAAAACCCCATTGAAATTGGTCAAGAAATAAGCAATTTATACGAAGTATCTTCTTTTGCACAATACTGTGCAATTAAATATTTCTTGCTATTGCGCAATACTGTACAATTGACAATTTCTTGCTATTGCGCAATATTGTGCTATTGGATATTTCTTGCTATTGTGCAATACTGTGCAATTGAAGATTTCTTGCTATTGCGCAATACTGTGCAATTGAAGATTTCTTGCTATTGTGCAATACTGTGCAATTGAAAATTTCTTGTATTGCACAATACTTATTATATAATAATTTACATATCCTGTTTGGTGTGTATCTCCTACCATATCATTATTATTTGCTTTTAAATATAAATCAGAAATAACCAACTTAAAATGGAAAATTTTAAAAGAAAAAAAAAAGGAAAAAAAAAAAATCCCCTCCAAAATTTTTTGAACCCCCTTATGATTCATCACCCCCAAACTCAATCCCAGCCTTCCCTTTGTGGTATGGTACCTTGCAGTACAATTTCAGAGAGATCCATACACTTGAACACAAGTTATTGTCTGGAAACTAGAAAAATGTGTTTTTTGGCCCCAAATTCCTAAACAATTAGGGCAATTACCCCCAAACTCAAACCCAGCTTTCCCTTTGTGATATGGAACCTTGTAGTACAACATCAGAAAGATCCATACACTTACACACAAGTTATTGTCCTGAAACTAGAAAAATGCTTGTTTTTTGCCCCTTTTTGGCCCCTAATTCCTGAAATATTGAGGCAATTACCCCCATCATCAATCCCAGCCTTCCCTTTGTGGTATGGTACCTTGCAGTACAATTTCAGAGAGATCCATACACTTGAACACAAGTTATTGTCTGGAAACTAGAAAAATGCTTATTTTTGGCCCTTTTTTGGCCCCCAATTCCAAAACATTTCAGCAATTACCCCCAAACTCAATTCCAGCTTTTCCTTTGTGATATGGAACCTTGTAGTACAATTTCAGAAAGATTCATACACTTACACACAAGTTATTGTCATGAAACTAGAAAAATGCTTGTTTTTTTGCCCCTTTTTTTGCCCCTAATTCCTAATATTTTTAGGCAATTACCCCCAAAATCAATCCCAGCATTCCTTTTGTGATATGGAACCTTGTGGTACAATGTCAGAGAGATCCATACACTAACACACAAGTTATGTCTGGAAGTTACAAAAATGCTTATTTTTGGCCCCTAATTCCTTTACTGTTGGTACCATAACCCCCAAAATCAATCCCAACCTTCCTTTTGTGGTATTGAACCTTGTGGTAAAATTTCATAGTGATCCATTCACTTAAACTAAAGTTAGAGTGCGAAAACCAATGTGTCTTCGGACGACGCCGGACGACGACGACGACGCCAACGTCATACCAATATACGACCACAAAAAATGTTTTGCGGTCGTATAAAAATGCTTGTTTTTAGGCCCCTTTTGGCCCCAAATTCCTAAATTTTTAGGGCAATAACCCCCAAACTCAAACCCAGCTTTCCCTTTGTGATATTGAACCTTGTAGTACAATTTCATAAAGATCCATACACTTACACACAAGTTATTGTCCTGAAACTAGAAAAATGCTTGTTTTTTTCCCCTTTTTGGCCCCTATTTCCTAAAATTTTGAGGCAATTACCCCTAAAATCAATCCCAGCCTTCCCTTTGTGGTATGGTACCTTGCAGTACTATTTCAGAGAGATCCATACACTTGAACACAAGTTATTGTCTGGAAACTAGAAAAATGCTTATTTTTGGCCCCTTATTGCTAAACGTTTTGGGCAATTACCCCCAAACTCAATTCCAGCTTTCCCTTTGTGATATGGAACCTTGTAGTACAATTTCAGAAAGATCCATACACTTACACACAAGTTATTATCATGAATCATGCCCCTTTTTTTGCCCCTAATTCCTAAAATTTTGAGCCAATTACCCCCAAAATCAATCCCAGCATTCCCTTTGTGATATGGAACCTTGTGGTTCAATGTCAGAGAGATCCATACACTAACACACAAGTTATGTCTAGAAGTTACAAAAATGCTAATTTTTGGCCCCTAATTCCTTAACTGTTGGTACCATAACCCCCAAAATCAATCCCAACCTTCCTTTTGTGGTATTGAACCTTATGGTAAAATTTCATAGAGATCCATTCACTTAAACTAAAGTTAGAGTGCGATAACAATGTGTCTTCGGACGACGACGACGCCAACGTCATACCAATATACGACCGGAAAATTTTTTTGCGGTCGTATAAAAAATACACTTTTTTTTTGTCCTTAAAAATTGTTCATAAATATCTTAAGAGAAATGAATGATTGAGAGCAAATTCAATGTGATTTCCGATATAATAAATATTTCCCCTTAAAAATATTTGATCAGCAATTATTTTGAATTTGTCAAAGACATTGCTGATATAAACCTATGATATAAGTTTCATAAAATTCTGGCAAGAATTGTACACGAGAGCACTAACGATTCAATTTTCCATAATTAATATTTCCAAGGGCATAACTCTTTTAAAAAATAATTGATTGGCACAGATTTTCGAACTCATCCAAGACATTGATGATAAAATATAAATTTTCTAAAAATCTGGCAAGAATTGTACATATGAGAGCACTCACAAAGCAATTTTGCATATAATTAATATTTCCAAGGGGCATAACTCTTTTCAAAATAATTGATTGGCACAGATTTTCGAACTTGTCCAAGACATCGCTGATATAAACCTACAATATAAGTTTCATAAAAATCTGTCAAGAATTGTACACATAAGAGCACTAAGGATGCAATTTTGCACATAATTAATGTTTCCAAGGGGCATAACTCTTTTAAAAATAATTGATCAGCACTGATTTTCGAACTCGTTCAAGACATTGCTGATATAAACCTATAATATAAGTTTTATAAAAATCTGCCAAGAATTGTACATGATAGAGCGCTAAAAAGACCGGACAGATGCCCGGTATTTCGATATCCCCACGTAACGCGTTATGCGGGGGACAAAAAATATAACCCACTACCATGAACAATGGTAAAATACATGGAAATAATTATTATAATTGGTGTATTTAATAATGTTTTTTGAATTTTGTTTTTTTCCAGACTGGTTACTTGAAGCATATTCAGTCATAAACAAAAATACTTACAAACTGTTGGTCCAATGCCTTTTTGGAAATATTTGAAACCATGATACAGATATAAATTAAGATGATCAAAAACTTTATTATAATTTAGAATAAAATGCTCCGCAGGGCGCAGCTTGATACGACCGCAGAGGTCGAACCCTGAACAGTTGGGCCAAGTATGGACACAACATTCAAGCTTGATACAGCTTTGCATATGGATTGTGATTAAATATTTGACACAGCATAGGTTTCTGACACAGAATGAATGTGGTCTAAGAACTTAAAAATTTTAAATTGGACATTCACCTATCATGGTCCAATATCCAAAATCTAAATACATGGTTAGATTCAGCATATCAAAGAACCCCAAGAATTCAATTTTTGATGAAATCAAACAAAGTTTAATTTTGGACCCTTTTGACCTCAATGTGGACAAAGTTGATAACGGGGCCCAAAAATCAAAAATCTAAATACATGGTTAGATTCAGCATATCAAACAACCCCATATATTCAATTTTTGTTGAAATCAAACAAAGTTTAATTTTGGACCCCGATTTGGACCAACTTGAAAACTGGGCCCATAATCAAAAATCTAAACACATGTTTAGATTCAGCATATCAAAGAACCCTAAAAATTCAATTTTTGTTAAAATCAAACTAAGTTTAATTTTGGACCCTTTGGACCTTAATGTAGACCAATTTGAAAATGGAACCAAAAATTAAGAATCTAAATACACGGTTAGATTCAGCATATCAAAGAACCCCAATAATTCAATTTTTGATGAAATCAAACAAAGTTTAATTTTGGACCCTTTGGACCTCAATGTGGACCAATTTAAAAACGGGGCCCAAAATCCAAAAACTAAATACACGGTTAGATTCAGCATATTATAGAACCCCAAGAATTCAAGAATAAAACCCCATTGAAATTGGTCAAGAAATAAGCAATTATACGAAGTTCTTTTGCACAATACTGTGCAATTAAATATTTCTTGCTATTGCGCAATACTGTACAATTGACAATTTCTTGCTATTGCGCAATATTGTGCTATTGAATATTTCTCGCTATTGCGCAATACTGTGCAATTGAAAATTTCTTGCTATTGCGCAATACTGTGCAATTGAAGATTTCTTGCTATTGTGCAATACTGTGCAATTGAAAATTTCTTGCTATTGCACAATACTTACTATATAATAATTTACACATCCTGTTTGGTGTGTATCTCCTACCATATTATTATTATTTGCTTTTAAATATAAATCAGAAATAACCAACTTTAAAGGAAAATTTTAAAAGAAAAAAAAAAGGAAAAAAAGAAAAAAAAGGAAAAAAAAAAAATCCCCCCCCCCCAAATTTTTTGAACCCCCTTATGATTCATCACCCCCAAACTCAATCCCAGCCTTCCCTTTGTGGTATGGTACCTTGCAGTACAATTTCAGAGAGATCCATACACTTGAACACAAGTTATTGTCTGGAATTTAGAAAAATGTGTTTTTTGGGCCCTTTTTGGCACCAAATTCCTAAACATTTAGAGCAATTACCCCCAAACTCAAACCCAGCTTTCCCTTTGTGATATGGAACCTTGCAGTACAATTTCAGAAAGATCCATACACTTACACACAAGTTATTGTCCTGAAACTAGAAAAATGCTTATTTTTGGCCCCTTTTTGGCCCCCAATTCCTAAACGTTTCAACAATTACCCCCAAACTCAATTCCAGCTTTCCCTTTGTGATATGGAACCTTGCAGTACAATTTCAGAAAGATCCTTACACTTACGCTCACCTTGGTCTATGTGCATATTAAACAAAGGACACAGATGGATTCATGACAAAATTGTGTTTTGGTGATGGTGATGTGTTTGTAGATCTTACTTTACTGAACATTCTTGCTCCTTTCTATTAACTCTATCTATAATGAACTTGGCCCGGTAGTTACAGTGGAAAATATTTTGTAAAAATTTACAAAAATTTACAAAATTTATGAAAATTGTAAAAAATTGACTATAAAGGGCAATAACTCCTTAAAGGGTCAATTGACAATTTTGGTCATGTTGACTTATTTGTAGATCTAACTTTGCTGTACATTATTGCCGTTTACAGTTTATCTCTATCTATAATAATATTCAAGATAATAACCAAAAGCTGCAAAATTTTCTTAAAATTACTAATTCAGGGGCAGCAACCCAACAACGTGTTGCCTGATTGGTCCGAAAATTTCAGGGCAGATAGATCTTGACCTAATGAACAATTTTATCCTCATCAGATTTGCTCTAAATGCTTTGGTTTCAGAGATATGAGCAAAAAACTGCATTTTACCCTATGTATTATTTTTTAGCCATGTCGGCCATCTTGGTTCGCGGGCGGGGTCATCGGACACATTTTTTAAACTAGATACCCTAATGATGGTTGTGGACAAGTTTGGTTAAATGTGTCTTAGTAGTTTCAGAGGAGAAGATTTTTGTAAAAAATTACAAAAATTTACGAAAAATGGTTAAAAATTGACTATAAAGGGCAATAACTCCTTAAGGGGTCAACTGACCATTTTGGTCATGTTGACTTATTTGTAGATCTTACTTTGCTGAACATTATTGTTGTTTACAGTTTATCTTTATCTATAATAATATTCAAGATAATAACCAAAAACGGCAAAATTTCCTTAAAATTACCAATTCAGGGGCAGCAACCCAACAACGGGTTGCCTGATTGGTCTGAAAATTTCAGGGCAGATAGATCTTGACCTTATGAACAATTTTATCCTCATCAGATTTGCTCTTAATGCTTTGGTTTCAGAGATATGAGCCAAAAACCGCATTTTACCCTATGTACTATTTTTTAGCCATGTCGGCCATCTTGGTTCGAGGGCAGGGTCATCAGACACATTTTTTAAACTAGATACCCTAATGATGATTGTGGACAAGTTTGGTTAAATTTGTTTTAGTAGTTTCAGAGGAGAAGATTTTTGTAAAAGATTACAAAAATTTACGAAAAATGGTTAAAAATTTACTATAAAGGGCAATAAATCCTTAAGGGGTCAACTGACCATTTTGGTCAAGTTGACTTATTTGTAGATCTTACTTTGCTGAACATTATTGCTGTTTACAGTTTATCTCTATCTATAATAATATTCAAGATAATAACCAAAAACAGCAAAATTTCCTTAAATTACCAATTCAGGGGCAGCAACCCAACAACGGGTTGTCTGATTCATCTGAAAATTTCAGGGCAGATAGATCTTGACCTGATAAACAATTTTACCCCATGTCAGATTTGCTCTAAATGCTTTGGTTTCAGAGATATAAGCCAAAATCTACATTTTACCCCTATGTTCTATTTTTAGCCATGGCGGCCATCTTGGTTGGTTGGCCCGGTCACCGGACACATTTTTTAAACTAGATACCCTAATGATGATTGTGGCCAAGTTTGGTCAAATTTGGCCCAGTAGTTTCAGAGGAGAAGATTTTTGTAAAAGTTTACGGACGACGGACGCCAAGTGATGAGAAAAGCTCACTTGACCTTTCAGGTCAGGTGAGCTAAAAATGCTTATTTTTGGCCCCTTTTTGGCCCCCAATTCCTAAACGTTTCGGCAATTACCCCCAAACTTAATTCCAGCTTTCCTTTTGTGATATGGAACCTTGTAGTACAATTTCAGAAAGATCCATATACTTACACACAAGTTATTGTCATGAAACTAGAAAAATGCTTGTTTTTTGCCCCTTTTTTGGCCCCTAATTCCTAAAATGTTGAGGCAATTACCCCCAAAATCAATCCCAGCATTCCTTTTTCGATATGGAACCTTGTGGTACAATGTCAGAGAGATCCATACACTAACACACTAGTTATGTCTGGAAGTTACAAAAATGCTTATTTTTGGCCCCTTTTTGACCCCTAATTCCTTTACTGTTAGTACCATAACCCCCAAAATCAATCCCAACCTTCCTTTTGTGGTATTGAACCTTGTGGTAAAATTTCATAGTGATCCATTCACTTAAACTAAAGTTAGAGTGCGAAAACCAATGTGTCTTCAGATGACGCCGGACGACGACGACGACGACGACACCGCCGGACGACGACGCCAACGTCATACCAATATACGACCACAAAAATTTTTTTGCGGTCGTATAAAAATTCAAACCCTAAAAAGTTTTATATCATTGAATGCAAGGAATAAATAATAACTACTCACAATAATTAAGGGTGGCTATAATTGTGTCTCCTAAATATTTTTTATTTTCAGCACATGATTCAAAAGTCTGAACACTTATAATTACCATGAAGGAAACTTATTATTACAACCACCGCCAAAAATCTAATTTTCTCGCTCCAAAGGCTTTCCCTTCTCTTTCAGAGGTTAGCGGTTTGATATTTATTTCATTATCATATATATATATATTGTATATATATACAAGTCTAAAATGAAAACAACGTTCAAACCTATGATTGCGTTGGATAAAAACAGCAATTTTTATACGAGTGCATGCAAAACAAATTTCTTGTTAGAGGGGTCTAAATACAGCACAAACAACATTTTTCCAAAAGACCAAAAAAGTGAAAAAGTACATTTTAACAAAAAGCATTTGACTAGCAGGTCGAACAACTGATGTTCTTAAACCCTGCTGACTGCCATTGCCGATTGACAAATAAACGGATCACCAGATGTAAAAAATGGATCTTATATATATATAATAAAGTGTCTAGAAAATCAACCTAACAATGTTAGAGTAGATCTGAAATCCGATTGACAAGGTATAATTTACAGTTGTCACTACACATAGGCAGACATATATATATATATTGGTTGAAATGGCCTTCTGTAGACTGCTATCTATCTTAACTTCATTGTATTTATTATTCACCAATTATAAATTAAATCAATGTTTTTTTTTTCATTCTCACTATTTTGAATTAATATAATAAACCCGAACAATAATAACAAATCAGGAGGAAGATCAAATAGAACCAGAAGTTGTTTACAATTAATACTTCCTGTATAGTTACTTGTGCCCATAGCTTTTACTTTTTTGTAATAAAAGAAAAATTAAACAGTTTTGTGACTCGATCTTTTAACCCGTTATGTATTATGGGCTTCATAGCATTTTAAAATGATATTCTACAGGATTACAGATTTTTGCATACCACTCATCCATTTATCATTGTGTAGAATAAATGAGATAATTAGAGAATTGTTATTTACCTTTCAATCAGTGGAAAGACAAAATATTGTTTTTGATACCTGTTAAACATTCATTTAAGAGCAAATTATAAGACTTCCTGTTCATGAAGAATTTAGCATGTACTATCAAGAGAACCCTAGCATTTCAGACATTCAAAGACTCAATGCCTTGCAATACAGGTGAAAACAGACTAAACTGTCTGATCAGAAGCTTAAATCCTGGTTTATTTAATGACCCAGGGAGGTATACAAAATCTTGGGTGAGCTCTAAAATTATTGGGTATGACCAGCAAAAATGGGGTTAGTTGGCAAGTATGCAAGAAATGTTAATGTGAGAGCCCTTTGATATAAATTTCATTCAAATCTTAGCAAGAAATGTAGCTTGAGAGTGCTTACAAGTCTGGATAGAAGGATGAATGCAAACAAGGCAAGTAGGTGCCCCTTTCTGTGATGTCATATGGATGGGGACAAAAAACTTAACTTATTACTGATTTTTAAGAATAATTTTCTATATCAATCAATTTAAATGTAAAGATTACCTGTGTGTTCTACAATTTTAACTGGTTCTATTTCCATTAAAAAATCATCTTGGAAAAACAGGAATCCCAATATTGAAAATAAGTATATAAGTATGACTGCTAATATTGCTGTTAAGACAATGGAACGTCCATTTCTTGTCACTGATTTTATCACATTAGACAAAGTTTCCTCTCTGTACACTACATCTAACAACTGTAAAAATTATACATAAAACTAATAATTTTATAAAACTGGATGTTTTGCATGTATATTGTCATTTTCATTTCTTTTCACTCTTCAAGTTCAACTAATGCTGTTTGTCACATAAAATAAAATGCTTCGCTGAGCGTAGCCTGATACGACCGCAGAGGTCAAACCCTGAACAGTTGGTACAAATTTGGACACAATATTCAAGCTCGATACTGTCTGAATTTGGATTGTGATCAAATTTTTGACATAATATAGATTTATGACACAAAATAAATGTGGTCAAAGATCTTACAAATCTATTGCGCAATACTGTGCAATTGAAGATTTCTTCTTGAAACTTAAAAAAAAAAAATATGAATCCTTTAAAAAAAAATTGAAAAAAAAATCCCCCCCCCCCCCCCCCAACTTTTTGAAACCCCCCTTGGAGCAATAACCCCAAAACTCGATCCCAGCCTTTCCTTTGTAGTATGGAACCTTTTAGTACAATTTCAGAGAGATCCATACACTTAAACACAAGTTATTGTCTGGAAACTAGAAAAATGCTTGTTTTAGGCCCCTTATTCCTACATATTTGGGCAATTAACCCCAAACTTAATCCTAGCCTTCCCTTTGTGATATGGAACCTTGTGGTACAATGTCAGAGAGATCCATACACTGACACACAAGTTATTGTCTGGAAACTAGAAAAATGCTTGTTTTTGGCCCCTTTTTGGCCCTTAATTCCTAAACTGTTTGCCACATAACCCCCAACCTTCTACTTGTGGTATTAAACATTGTCGTACAATTTCAGAGCTATCGAAATACTTATACACAAGTTATTATCCTGAAACTAGAAAAATTCGTAAGGGTTCCGCGGAACCCAGTGTCTCGCCTACTTTTTCTGTTTATCGCAGGCTCAACAAAAATGAGGAAGTAAATCAATAAAAATATTCCTCTTGATACTAACTTTTGATTGTAAGAAGCTTCTGTCCAAGTTTGGTAAAAATCCAGGATAGTTTATGAATCTAATAAATGTTTAAAAACTTTAACTGCAGACTGAATGTAATGTTAACTGGAAGAAAACAAAATTTCCTTCTAGATACTAGCATTTGATCATAAACAAGCTTCTGTCCAAGTTTGGTACAAATCCAAAATAGTATAAGAAAGTTATTAAAATTTTAAAAACTTTAACCACAGAGTGAATATGTTGTTTCCTGGCAGAAAATCTAAGTCCATTTAAAAGTAAAATACGGAAAAAATGGATTTATTTTTTTTTTAAATTTCCTTCTAGATACTAGCTTTTGATCATAAACAAGCATCTGTCCAAGTTTGGTAGAAACCCAGGATAGTTTAAGAAAGTTATTAAAATTTTAAAAACTTTAACCACAGAGTGAATGTAATATTTCCCGGCAGAAAAACTAAGTCCATTTATAAGTAAAATACGGAAAAAATGGAATTTTATTTTCACAAAATTTACTTCTGGATACTATCTTATGATCATAAACAAGCTTCTGTCCAAGTTTGGTAGAAATCCAGGATAGTTTAAGAAAGTTATTAAAATTTCAAAAACTTTAACCACAGAGTGAATATTTGTGGACGCCGCCGACGACAACAACGCCGACGGAATGTAGGATCGCTATGTCTCGCTTTTTCGACTAAAGTCGAAGGCTCGACAAAAATGCTTGTTTTGGGCCCCTTTTGGGCCCCTAATTCCTATACGGTTGGGACCAGCATCCCCAAAATCAATCCCAACCTTCCTTTTGTGGTATTGAACCTTCTTTAAAAATTTCATAGAGATCCATTCACTTAAACTAAAGTTATTGTCCGGAAACCAATGTGTCTTCAGACGACGACGACAACGACGACATCATACCATTACATGTATACGATCCCAAAAATTTGTTTGTGGTCGTATAAAAATCAACCAAAAATATAGGTCAGTTTAGAACATATCTGTAAATTCCTTTATCTTCAAGGATAATATATAAAATACAGCCAAAAATATTTTGCTAAATGAATTTTATGACCAAGAAATGTAGCTTGAGAGTGCTTACAAGTCTGGACAGAGTAATACAAACAAGTCAAGTAGGTGCCCCTACATTAATATTTTTTAAAAGAATTTAAGCAAACAGGTGAGAAAATCTTGATTAGTATAAAATATAATATAAGAACAACTACCGTGAAACAAGGCTTCCAAAACGGTCATATATGCCGGACATTTGTATAATGTCCGGTAAAAGTCCGGCTGGGAAAAGCATGAAACAGTCATCTACTTTTTAGTTTTCAAGGCTTTCTTAAGAGACGGTCATTTTAACATAATTCACGATCTTTTTGACCCAACCTTTTGCCTTTAACAGCCACACATTTCCGGTCATATAAGTGACATGATCATTAAGTACTATCAAAACAACCCCTACTTTAATACCTTCTCATTTTAATAAAGGCTAATTAGTTGTCGAACAGCTGAAATTTACCTGTTCAGGTGACAGGTAAACTATTTTGAACCGGATCGATCTATTCAAAGTTATTTTCTTACATTTCAGCGGTTTGCCGGCATCTAATTAATTTAGTCAAAATGATTTAAATTATCAGAAATACGTTTACAAATATGATTTGATGAAAAAATTTTAAAAGGTGAAAATGAAAAATCGTCATAACCACGTTGTTTGAGGGGTAAATTCAGTAAATAAATATACGTCATCAGGGACCGCCCATTTGGGGGAGAGCTTTCTGTATAAAACTGAAGTCATGTGCTCTTCTGATTGGTAGATAATGTTTGTAATTAATATTTTTTGATAGATGGATAAAAACTAGAGTTGAAAAAAAATAAAAAATAAATGCTGAATGTACTAAATTTTTTTACTACAGGGTTGAAAAGTAATGGGGGTCAGTGAAGGAATTAAGTGCGAATCTACAGTGTTTGTAAACAAGGCCATGTGAATGCCCAAAAATGCCGCATGACCCTATGTTTTTATTGTTGCAAATGATAGGGCTACATTTGTACTTTCATGAATGATATATGAAATTTTCTAATTTCTAAAGGTAAATCAGGTATAAATTTAATTCAAGACATAGATTAGCATTACAGTCAATGGGAGATTTTTTACTGAATTTACCCCTATAGGAAAATATGCATTCTGTCACTGTACTTGTCCAATGCCACACAATAATCACAAAACTTATTTCCTGTGTATATTAATGTAATGGAAGCATTTTGGAACCATTTGAAGTTGTTTTTTACACAAATTTCTATGTTTAACTCGGCTATCCAAGATGCAAGGGGCAAGTATGGACACAACATTCAAGCTTGATACAGCTCTGAATTTGGATTGTGATTAAATATTTGACACAGCATAGGTTTCTGACACAGAAAGAATGTGGTCTAAGAACTTCAATTTTTTTAATTTACCTATTATGGTCCAATGCCCAAAATCAAAATACATGGTTAGATTCAGCATATCAAAGAACCCCATATATTCAATTTTTGTTGAAATCAAACAAAGTTTAATTTTGGACCCCAACTTGGACAAACTTGAAAACTGGTCCCATGATCAAAAATCTAAACACATGTTTAGATTCAGCATATCAAAGTACCCCAAGAATTCAATTTTTGTTAAAATCAAACTAAGTTTAATTTTGGACCCTTTGGACCTTAATGTAGACCAATTTAAAAAACGGGACCCAAAATTAAAAATCTAAAAACACAGTTAGATTTGGCATATCAAAGAACCCCAATAATTCAATTTTTGATGAATTCAAACAAAGTTTAATTTTGGACCCTTTTGACCTCAATATGAACCAATTTGATAGCGGGCCCACAAAATAAAAAATCTAAATACATGGTAAGATTCAGCATATCAAAGAACCCCATATATTCAATTTTTGTTGAAATCAAACAAAGTTTAATTTTGGACCCCAATTTGGACCAACTTGAAAACTGGGCCGAAAAATCTAAAATCTAACTACATGTTTAGATTCAGCATATCAAAGAACCCCATATATTCAATTTTTGTTGAAATCAAACAAAGTTTAATTTTGGACCCCAACTTGGACCAACTTGAAAACTGGTCCCATAATCAAAAATCTAAACACATGTTTAGATTCAGCATATCAAAGAACCCCAAAAATTCAATTTTTGTTAAAATCAAACTAAGTTTAATTTTGGACCCTTTGGACCTTAATGTAGACCAATTTAAAAAACGGGACCCAAAATTAAAAATCTAAATACACAGTTAGATTTGGCATATCAAAGAACCCCAATAATTAAATTTTTGATGAAATCAAACAAAGTTTAATTTTGGACCCTTTTGACCTCAATATAAACCAATTTGATAGCGGGCCCACAAATAAAAAATCTAAATACATGGTAAGATTCAGCATATCAAAGAACCCCATATATTCAATTTTTGTTGAAATCAAACAAAGTTTAATTTTGGACCCCAATTTGGACCAACTTGAAAACTGGGCCAAAAATCTAAAATCTAAATACATGTTTAGATTCAGCATATCAAAGAACCCCATATATTCAATTTTTGTTGAAATCAAACAAAGTTTAATTTTGGACCCCAACTTGGACCAACTTGAAAACTGGGCTCATAATCAAAAATCTAAACACATGTTTAGATTCAGCATATCAAAGAACCCCAAGAATTCAATTTTTGTTAAAATCAAACTAAGTTTAATTTTGGACCCTTTGGACCTTAATGTAGACCAATTTAAAAACAGGACCCTAAATTAAAAATCTAAATACACGGTTAGATTTGGCATATCAAAGAACCCCAATAATTCAATTTTTGATGAAATCAAACAAAGTTTAATTTTGGACCCTTTTGACCTCAATATGAACCAATTTGATAGCGGGTCCACAAATAAAAAATCTAAATACATAGTTAGATTCAGCATATCAAAGAACCCCAAGAATTCAATTTTTGATGAAATCAAACAAAGTTTAATTTTGGACCCTTTTGACCTCAATGTGGACAAAGTTGATAATGGGGCCCAAAAATCAAAAATCTAAATACATGGTTAGATTCAGCATATCAAAGAACCCCATATATTCAATTTTTGTTGAAATCAAACAAAGTTTAATTTTGGACCCCGATTTGGACCAACTTGAAAACTGGGCCCATAATCAAAAATCTAAATATATGTTTAGATTCAGCATATCAAAGAACCCTAAAAATTCAATTTTTGTTAAAATCAAACTAAGTTTAATTTTGGACCCTTTTGACCTTAATGTAGACCAATTTGAAAACGGAACCAAAAATTAAGAATCTAAATACAAGGTTAGATTCGGCATATCAAAGAACCCCAATAATTCAATTTTTGATGAAATCAAACAATGTTAAATTTTGGACCCTTTGGACCTCAATGTGGACCAATTTAAAAACGGGGCCCAAAATCCAAAAACTTAATACTTGGTTAGATTCAGCATATTAAAGAACCCCAAGAATTCAAGAATAAAACCCCATTGAAATTGATCAAGAAATAAGCAATTTATACGAAGTATCTTCTTTTGCACAATACTGTGCAATTGAATATTTCTTGCTATTGTGCAATACTGTACAATTGACAATTTCTTGCTATTGCGCAATATTGTGCTATTGGATATTTCTTGCTATTGCGCAATACTGTGCAATTGAAGATTTCTTGCTATTGCGCAATACTGTGCAATTGAAGATTTCTTGCAATTGTGCAATACTGTGCAATTGAAAATTTCTTGCTATTGCACAATACTTATTATATAATAATTTACACATCCTGTTTGGTGTGTATCTCCTACCATATCATTATTATTTGCTTTTAAATATTAATCAGAAATAACCAACTTAAAATGGAAAATTTTAAAAGAAAAAATAAAAGGAAAAAAAGAAAAAAAAGAAAAAAAAGAAAAAAAAAAAATCCCCCCCCTAAATTTTTTGAACCCCCTTATGATTCATCACCCCCAAACTCAATCCCAGCCTTCCCTTTGTGGTATGGTACCTTGCAGTACAATTTCAGAGAGATCCATACACTTGAACACAAGTTATTGTCTGGAAACTAGAAAAATGCTTATTTTTGGCCCCTTTATGGCCCCCTATTCCTAAACGTTTCGGGCATTAACCCACAAACTCAATTCCAGCTTTCCCTTTGTGATATGGAACCTTGTAGTACAATTTCAGAAATATCCAAACACTTACACACAAGTTATTGTCATGAAACTAGAAAAATGCTTGTTTTTTGCCCCTTTTTTGGCCCCTAATTCCTAAAATTTTGAGGCAATTACCCCCAAAATCAATTACAGCCTTCCAGTTGTGATATGGAACCTTGTGGTACAATGTCAGAGAGATCCATACACTTACACACAAGTTATTGTCTGGAAGTTACAAAAATGCTTATTTTTGGCCCCTAATTCCTTAACTGTTGGTACCATAACCCCCAAAATCAATCCCAACCTTCCTTTCGTGGTATTGAACCTTATGGTAAAATTTCATGGAGATCCATTCACTTAAACTAAAGTTAGAGTGCGAAAACCAATGTGTCTTCGGACGACGCCAGACGACGCCAACGTCATACCAATATACGACCAAAAAATTTTCAATTTTTGCGGTCGTATAAAAATTGCTTTTAGATATTCTAAATTGTTACTTTAATCTTCCAAATGCAAAGTTTGGTCATACCCAGTCTTATTTTTTCATATTTGGCACTTTTTTCTACTTCAGTTTTGTCTGTCTAGTTTTGGCGAAGAAACCATCCTGATGTTGGGGTAACAGGAATTTCTGCAGAGTGATTGTCAATGACATTTTGTGAACTTTACAAGTAATTAAAACACAAATTTAGTAAAATGAAACATAATTGTTGGTTTTTTTTGTATGAAACTGCTTAAAAAAGCCTTTGAAAAGTGATTTTGTGGTCTTTTCAGGGTATTTAATCAAAAACTTCCATATAAGGCAAAATTTAACTAAGAGTACATCAAGACTTTAGTTTCTAGATGTACTTGCAATACTGATCAAAGCAAACACAGAAAACAATTCATATTTATTAAGCATAGTATTTTACACCATTCTTTTACAAACAGTCAATATGCAACTTTATATACCAAATATACATTGGCCGCAGTATGGGCTGTAGTATAAATTTTCCTCTATCTTTACATGTTCAGCATTTATGAATGTTGTATTGAAACTGGAACTTGAAAATTGGATACATTACATGATTATTACAAAAAAAGAGGGAAAAGCTACTAAAAAGTCCCTTATAGGGGTAAATTCAGTAAATAAATATACATCATCAGGGACCGCCCATTTGGGGGAGAGCTTTCTGTATAAAACTGAAGTCATGTGCTCTTCTGATTGGTAGATAATGTTTGTAATAAATATTTTTTGATAGATGGATGAAAAAAAATAAAAAATAAATGCTGAATGTACTAAATTTTTTTACTACAGGGTTGAAAAGTAATGGGGGTCAGTGAAGGAATTAAGTGCGAATCTACAGTGTTTGTAAACAAGGCCATGTGAATGCCCAAAAATGCCGCATGACCTTATGTTTTTATTGTTGCAAATGATAGGGCTACATTTGTACTTTCATGAATGATATATGAAATTTTCTAATTTCTAAAGGTAAATCAGGTATAAATTTAATTCAAGACATAGATTAGCATTACAGTCAATGGGAGATTTTTTACTGAATTTACCCCTTGAACCAGAGACATGTCTCTGTTTGAACAGTACACGTGTGCGCATGTGCGAAGGTGTGAAATTTAATTATGCATCCTAATTTCTCCAAAAAATGCTTAAATTGCCATTGATACCTTTATCTCACGTTTATTTCAAATATTTTCTTGAAGAAATAACGTAGAAAGAGCTACATACACTCATTCATGCTTTGCAAACGTACACGGAATTTACGTATCCGTCTCTGGTCCATGTTTTACCATTGTCAAGATAACATCCGCTATATTAGATTTGAAAACGAAAGTAAAGTTTTTGACAACGTTATTTTGCACAAATAAAGAGTCTATAAGTACGCTGATGTTGCACACTTCGAATGATGCACTGTCAATTTAACAGTTTACGTCAGAACTTCAAATTTGAATCAAAGAAAGTTTAATATCCTTTTTTTTTTAATGTCAATCATTGGGATGGCCAACTTGGCAACTGATTACCATAATTGCCTTTTGTTTATTTTGTCTTAAGGGATTAAAATTGGGATAATATATAAAATGTCCGGCTGGCTAAAAATAATTTTGGAAGCCCTGCCGTGAAAGTACTTTTATTCGTGGGTTACCAGTTTTCGTGGTTTTCGTGGATAGCTTTATCCACGAATTTAAGTGTACAACTAAATATGACAACTAGTACTGTTATCCAAATCAAGACATGATAAAAGAACAGAGTTCCAATGTCTCCCACATTGTACATATTTTATTTATCCAAGGTACAAGGGCAATAACTAATAAAATGCTCCGCAGGGCGCAGCTTGATACGACCGCAGAGGTCGAACCCTGAACAGTTGGGGCAAGTATGGACACAACATTCAAGCTTGATACAGCTCTGAATTTGGATTGTGATTAAATATTTGACACAGCATAGGTTTCTGACACAGAATGAATGTGGTCTAAGAACTTAAAAATTTTAAATTGGACATTCACCTATTATGGTCCAATATCCAAAATCTAAATACATGGTTAGATTCAGCATATCAAAGAACCCCAAGAATTCAATTTTTGATGAAATCAAACAAAGTTTAATTTTGGACCCTTTTGATCTCAATGTGGACAAAAATGATAACAGGGCCCAAAAATCAAAAATCTAAATACATGGTTAGATTCAGCATATCAAAGAACCCCATATATTCAATTTTTGTTGAAATCAAACAAAGTTTAATTTTGGACCCCGATTTGGACCAACTTGAAAACTGGGCCCATAATCAAAAATCTAAATACATGTTTAGATTCAGCATATCAAAGAACCCTAAAAATTCAATTTTTGTTAAAATCAAACTAAGTTTTATTTTGGACCCTTTGGACCTTTATGTAGACCAATTTGAAAACGGAACCAAAAATTAAGAATCTAAATACACGGTTAGATTCGGCATATCAAAGAACCCCAATAATTCAATTTTTGATGAAATCAAACAAAGTTAAATTTTGGACCCTTTGGACTTCAATGTGGACCAATTTAAAAACGGGGCCCAAAATCCAAAAACTTAATACACGGTTAGATTCAGCATATTACAGAACCCCATATATTCAATTTTTGTTGAAATCAAACAAAGTTTAATTTTGGACCCCGATTTGGACCAACTTGAAAACTGGGCCCATAATCAAAAATCTAAATACATGGTTAGATTCAGCATATCAAAGAACCCCATATATTCAATTTTTGTTGAAATCAAACAAAGTTTAATTTTGGACCCCGATTTGGACCAACTTGAAAACTGGGCCCATAATCAAAAATCTAAATACATGGTTAGATTCAGCATATCAAAGAACCCCATATATTCAATTTTTGTTGAAATCAAACAAAGTTAAATTTTGGACCCCGATTTGGACCAACTTGAAAACTGGGCCCATAATCAAAAATCTAAATACATGGTTAGATTCAGCATATCAAAGAACCCCATATATTCAATTTTTGATGAAATCAAACAAAGTTTAATTTTGGACCCTTTTGATCTCAATGTGGACAAAGTTGATAACGGGGCCCAACAATCAAAAATCTAAATACATGGTTAGATTCAGCATATCAAAGAACCCCATATATTCAATTTTTGTTGAAATCAAACAAAGTTTAATTTTGGACCCCGATTTGGACCAACTTGAAAACTGGGCCCATAATCAAAAATCTAAATACATGGTTAGATTCAGCATATCAAAGAACCCCATATATTCAATTTTTGTTGAAATCAAACAAAGTTTAATTTTGGACCCCGATTTAGACCAACTTGAAAACTGGGCCCATAATCAAAAATCTAAATACATGGTTAGATTCAGCATATCAAAGAACCCCATATATTCAATTTTTGTTGAAATCAAACTAAGTTTAATTTTGGACCCTTTGGACCTTTATGTAGACCAATTTGAAAACAGAACCAAAAATTAAGAATCTAAATACACGGTTAGATTCGGCATATCAAAGAACCCCAATAATTCAATTTTTGATGAAATCAAACAAAGTTAAATTTTGGACCCTTTGGACCTCAATGTGGACCAATTTAAAAACGGGGCCCAAAATCCAAAAACTTAATACACGGTTAGATTCAGCATATTAAAGAACCCCAAGAATTCAAGAATAAAACCCCATTGAAATTGATCAAGAAATAAGCAATTTATACGAAGTATCTTCTTTTGCACAATACTGAGCAATTGATTATTTCTTGCTATTGCGCAATACTGTACAATTGACAGTTTCTTGCTATTACGCAATATTGTGCTATTGGATATTTCTTGCTATTGCGCAATACTGTGCAATTGAAGATTTCTTGCTATTGCGCAATACTGTGCAATTGAAGATTTCTTGCTATTGTGCAATACTGTGCAATTGAAAATTTCTTGCTATTGCACAATACTTATTATATAATAATTTACACATCCTGTTTGGTGTGTATCTCCTACCATATCATTATTATTTGCTTTTAAATATAAATCAGAAATAACCAACTTAAAATGGAAAATTCTAAAAGAAAAAAAAAAGGAAAAAAAGAAAAAAAAAAGAAAAAAAAAATCCCCCCCCAAAATTTTTTGAACCCCCTTATGATTCATCACCCCCAAACTCAATCTCAGCCTTCCCTTTGTGGTATGGTACCTTGCAGTACAATTTCAGAGAGATCCATACACTTGAACACAAGTTATTGTCTGGAAACTAGAAAAATGCTTATTTTTGGCCCCTTTTTGGCCCCCAATTCCTAAACATTTCGGGCAATTACCCCCAAACTCAATTCCAGCTTTCCCTTTGTGATATGGAACCTTGTAGTACAATTTCAGAAATATCCAAACACTTACACACAAGTTATTGTCATGAAACTAGAAAAATGCTTGTTTTTTGCCCCTTTTTTGGCCCCTAATTCCTAACATTTTGAGGCAATTACCCCCAAAATCAATTACAGCCTTCCCTTTGTGATATGGAACCTTGTGGTACAATGTCAGAGAGATCCATACACTTACACACAAGTTATTGTCTGGAAGTTACAAAAATGCTTATTGTTGGCCCCTTTTTGGCCCCTAATTCCTTAACTGTTGGTACCATAACCCCCAAAATCAATCCCAACCTTCCTTTCATGGTATTGAACCTTATGGTAAAATTTCATGGAGATCCATTCACTTAAACTAAAGTTAGAGTGCGAAAACCAATGTGTCTTCGGACGACGCCAGACGACGCCGGACGACGACGACGACGACGACGCCAACGTCATACCAATATACGACAAAAAAATTTTCAATTTTTGCGGTCGAAACAGCACTTTTTTTGTTCTTTAAAACTTTTTATTAATATCTTAACACGACTTTTTGAGAACCCACAAACATGTAATTTTTACTTAAACCACGAAAATTGATACCCACGAATAAAAGTACTTTCACAGTATACCACATCATTAAACTGAAAATAAGTCTGGGTAGTACCTTTCAATTATCATGAAGCTCGTGCCTGTTAATTTAGCCAATCTTAATTAAATTTTAAGTTTTAAACTAATAAATCTATGAGTAGGAACAAATGAACCAGAAAAGTTTCAGACAGTCAGCCTTTTTTCAACTGATTTTTATAGTTTGTTCTTATGTTGTGCTATTACACCACTGTTCCATGTTAGGGGGAGGGTTGAGCACTCACAAACATGTTTAACCCCGCCACCTTCTTTATGTGTCTGTCCCAAGTCTGGACCCTGTAGTTCAGTGGTTGTTGTGTAAATACTCTTAGTTAAGCAGTTTAAACTTTGAACTTTAAAAATTTGTACATAACAGCCCTATTTTAAAGTGATATGGATAATCTCGTATATTAGTATTTCAAACATAAGAAAATCAAAAAGCATAATGATTTGTATTATTCTTTTAAAAGGAACTAGACTGATTACTTACCAAAAGACTATAGGCAAACTCATGAACGCATAAACCAAATACACATAAAAGTAGGTACAAGATATGGTACATAAACTCAAAATCTGTTAACACTTGCTGCCATGGTTTTGTAAATGTACCTCTATTTCCCATCAAACTTATCAAAAATATTCCTTTATTTATCACCTAAAAATAAAAATGTGTACATAAAATATATAATGTTTCAATTAATAAGTTTTTGATAATATATTACAATTACATTATATAAATCTTAAATGTAATAGTTTAAATTCAAACAGTGAAACTATATTTAATTATTCAAATATTTGAGGATGGTAGCAATGTTATCTGTTCATTAAAAATTTACCAATTTTAAAGTATGAATGTTGAACTCATCTTTACAACCAATGCACACCACAATAATATAATACTGTATATATCAATCCCTATTCACACTATCACCTATAGGTTGCACTTTGTAAATACAGCTGTTTCACAAGCCACGCCTCTTCTGGGGAGATATATAATATTCATAGATATTTAATTTTGTTTACGTACTGGTTCCCAGATATGATCTCTATGTTTCATCTCATAGAGAAATAACTTGGGAATGTTACCAGTATAAAAAGAGATGGTAGCGGCGATAATTGAATTCTGAGGGACACCTAAAGGGGAGGTAGGGATAGTACTGAATTTTAGTATAAGTTTAAACTCTTAGAAGTTCGGGGCATATAAATGTGGAAAATATGCCGCACAGCCCTATGTTTTGACCTTTGAATAAAAAAGTAGTGCGTATCAGCTTTCCGTTCTAGGATATAATTTTTTACGAAACTTCATAGTAAAAGTAGCACAGCTTTAGCCGCAAAGGGAGTTCCTATGGGAAATTGCATTGTCTATATTTACAGAAGTGCAACCTTCATTATCATTTAACCCAGAGATTTGGGTGAAAGGCCTTATTTGGCAATTATCTTATTAAGTTAACATCATAAGGAACATGTGTACTAAGTTTCAAGTTGATGTGACCACACCTTCATGATATACTACCTTTAAACAACAACTTTAACCTGAAATATTTCATTGATCAGTGAACCTTTAAATATGGGTAAAAATCATACTATGGCATTTTTTTTAAAACTCGCATCATATTAAACATAATTTATGTACAAAGTTTCAAGTTGATGTGACCGCAACTCCATGGTAAACTACTTTAAAAATGAAAACTATAACAAAATACAGGACAGATGCACAGACTGGAAAACATAATGCCCCCTTCTACTGTAAACAGGGCTTAAAAATTTGCATTCTGATTACTTTTACTACATTAATGATAGCAGTAGTATATTAACAATAAAAATACATGCATTCAATTTTCATTCATATCAACTTACATTTAAGGCACCTAACAGCCATAATGTTGGCTCAAGTCCAAAAGAAAATATAAATCTTAGAATAGTTGATGCTATAAGTGTTCTAATGGCTGAAGGGTTCACTCCAACAGTGATTACTAAAGTCAGAGATCCAAACATAGCTGTCCAAACCAACCACGATAACCTAGGGTCCAATTCTGTAATAAAAATGTACTGAATCAAAATAACTTAAAAACAATTGTTTATAATGTATGCATATCTGTACAAAGATGTATGCATTTATTTGTGGCAAACACTGTATTGGGGCAGTGTGTGATTATCACCATGACAACAATATTAAAAATTTAATATAGTTTCATAGTGTAACATACAAAACCATGTTATATCCTTTTAAAAACAGCATATTTATAACTTGTATTTCAACATAGTTTCAAGCACACCAGGACTAAAAGATTAAATTAGATTTAAATCAATTTGATCTATTGAAATAAATGTCAGTTTGAGATTTAACAAGAACTTATATTCAATATTTGTAACTAATAAAAAAGGCAGTATCTACAGTTATCACAAAAAAGTTGGTTGACTATTTTTTTTCCAGAATATAGTATGTTTTGTTCTATAGTAAGAATGAAAGGTATTTCTGTGGGAATCTTAACATTCTTTTCATGATAATATACTTTTAATCAAGAAGTTGAATTTTTATAGAAGTTGAGTTTTTATTGGTCAGACAAAAATCTTTTTAAAACCCACTCCATATTCATATAATATCATCAAAGTACTGAAGTACTGAACATCGGATGACTGCAAGTTCTTGTGGATGGTCACAAGCACTTGTCTCAGAAAAAAAAATCACATCTCTATACCTGAAAGTGAGGTTAAGGTACATAGATATATTTTTTTCTGAGACAAGTTCCTGTGTGATGATGAATAAATGACAGGGAATTCAACCTCATCCGTAATTATTATATTGTAGTGATATAATCATTTGTTATCAGTATACTCTGGTTTGTTGTTATTTATTATATTAATATTTGTATACCAGTTATATATATAGCAGATCATCTTAATAACTCTACAGGCAAATTTTCATCCATTTATATATCATTCTATTCTACTATTGTATTTAATAAATGATAGTGCAGTGCAAGTGCATGGTGGACACTCATCTGTAATAATTCGTTTTTCTAATAGATTGGATTTGAGTAGGCGTTCATATTTTCCTGCTTTTGTTGCAAAACGTTCTCGAGATATTCTTCTGCATGCGCAAACACAAATTTTCGGTATCCATGATTTGTTATTGATATATATATTTCTCACGACAAACATTTTCATACATTTGTCTATGTTCCTAAAAACTATTTTCATGAATATTTATTGATGAAATTAATATATAACAAGCGATAAGGAATGTTATTTTGCACTCGATAATATCCGTGTAATTATACAAAATACGTTCTGTTATCAGTCAAACGGCAAGGAAATTTCTGCAGCAACATAACACCAGTATGACCTCTCAAGGTCACATGCGATGTAAAAATAAGGAGAAGTGGTATGATTGCCTATAAGACAACTATCCACCAAAGTTCAAATGAAGTGGATGTAAGCAATTATAGGCAACCGTACAGCATACCTGCCAACCCTCCTGTTCTGAGCGAGAGTCTCCCACGCAAATGTTGAAATTCCAGAAATCTCCCGCTTGACGGTCTGCCCCCAGAGTGGGAGTATAGAATCTCCCGCTTTCGGATATTTTTACCTGGAATGACCCGTGTGCATAATTCTCTGGCTTTTTCATTACTGTCATCATGGTCATTAGAAATAATTAAACAATCGGAGATCATAAATTTTGAAAACTTTGGTCAGTAGTTTTTATGTTCGATTTATAAGTAATATAAATTCATTTCTGCTATGTCAACTCCAACAAGATAGAGGTCTTTGTCTGGACCAAGCGGCAGTATAAAAAAGAAGAAATAGATAACTGTAAATCGAAATGTCAAGCAGATTGAATGAAAGATTTTCAATTTTTACGACCAAGTTCACTTGGCAATGAATCATCATTTTGCACATCATGTTCAATCAACTTTTTGGTTTCTTCTGGTGGTCTGTACGATGTTTGAAAGCATGCTTAGTGTGAGACTAACAACAAAACCAAAATATAGAATGTTGTCAATTATGAGACTCAGAGGTATTGAAAAAGGAAAAAAAAAAATACCTAGTAATGATAGTTGTATAGATTATAACCATGAATTGAAGAAATAAAGCATATTTATTAACTCTTATTGGTGTTGTGTAGATGAATACATAAACAAGTCTTATATTTAACTTGAAAATGTCATTCGTGCAAAATCTCCCCCTCAGCTGTCATAGCTGAGGGGGAGATCTCCCTCTTTGAAGGTTTCAGAGGTTGGCAGGTATGCCGTACAGGCCTTAAACAATGAGAAAAACCCATACCGTATGGTCAGCTATAAAAGGCCTCGACATGAAAAAAATGAAACAATTCAATTGAGAAAACTAAAGCCTAATTTATAACAAAACAATTTACGAAAAACAAATATGACAGACATGAATCAACGACAACCACTGAAATACAGGCTCCTGACTTGGGACAGACACATAAAGAATGTGGCAGTTTTAAACATGTTTGTGAGCGCTCAACCCTCCCCCTAACCTGGGACAGTGGTGTAACAGTACAACATAAGAACAAACTATAAAAATCAGTTGAAAAAGGCTGAACTCATCAGATGGATACAAATAGAAATACATCTAACAAAAACACAGAGTGGACGTGGACGGGTATTTATACATTCCCACAACAAAAAGACACTAAGTACAGATCTGAGAGTACTCGCAGTTACTGACAGCTAGTTCAAAGCCAATAACAACCCTGGATTAACCTTATAAATAAATGTGTAGATGTACAAAGTTCTATTGAATAAGAAAAGAAAATATGTTTCCTACCAAAACACCATGAAATCCAGGTAGACCAACATTTTTTACAAAATTGGCCAAAAAAAAAAAAATCAGCCAGATATGCCAGGACCACAATAAATATTAGGAAACAATATTAACAGTAAACAAGTTTAAAATTCTCAATGAACTTAAACTGATAACGAAGTTGCCAAAATCTTGTATCCTGCCAAACACCTTTCTTCTATACAACACAGGTGTACAGATTACATTAAGCATTAAACATATAGTATGCATTTAAAGTCTCCTGCTGCTAACTTTAACAAATGTGGTCAGCCAAGAGGCGCAATAAAGGTCCAAAACAAAACAAAACGTAAAAATGATGAAACAAATTAATATGAAAAACATAAGAAACTGCCACAACAGGCATACAAAATGTTTTGCATACATTAAACAACATTCTTTTATTTTATTACAGGGGTTCAAATTTACTTTAGGCAATGGAAGGTCCAGGACCTTTGACCAAACAGACTGAAAGGTCCTCCTTTATTCTTAAAAGGTCCAATTTAAATTGAACTTGAATTTTGAAATTGAATTTATAAAAAATCAGAAAAGGCTAACACTTCCAAAGCACTCATCAGGTGTAACTGTTTAAAGGTATGATATCTAAAAACCCAAAAGGGACCATGTATGCAATGTTTTGGCAAAGTTTTTAACTAATGATATCTAGGTATGGTCTTTGTTTGATTATATTACTTTGTGTTGTTAGTGAAAATGTGAGTTTACTGCTGAAGCATAAACAAGTAAGTAAAGTTTATAAGCTGATTATCTTTAATTCAGTCTCAAACAAGAAATGATTGTAACAGGATGCTGTTACGAAGTCTCCCAAACGAAGCTCCCATAATTCGTAATTCCCAGTGTCGCCTGACATTGAACAAAGTCCAGTGAAAATTGGTTTGGTCCAGTAAAGTTAATGCATTAGTGATGCCTGGGGAATAACCCTGTATATCATTCAAATCATCTTGGCATGACAAACCAGAATATATATGGTTTAGGGGTGGGGATCTCGACCATTTACAAGATACTAGAACATTGGGGGTGGGGGGAACCCCTGGGGACTGACCCTATACATCATTCAAATGTTCGAGAAACGACGAACAGGAATATATATGGTCTAGGGGTGGGGATCTCGACCATTTACAAGATATTAGAACATTGGGGGTGGGGGGAACCCAGTGGGGACTGACCGTATACGTCATTCAAATGTTCGAGACATGATGAACAGGAATAAATATGGTTTAGGGGTGGGGATCTCGACCATTTTCAAGATATTAGAACTTTCTCAAATGGCAGGAGGTCGGGATGACCCCTGGGGACTAACCCTGTATATCATTTAAACCATCTTCGCATGGCAAACCAGAATATATATGGTTTAGGGGTGGGGATCTTGACCACTTACAAGATATTAGAACTTTCTTAAATAGCAGGGGGTGGGGGTGACCCCTGGGGACTAACCCTGTATATCATTCAAACCATCTTCGCATGGCAAACCAGAATATATATGGTTTAGGGGTGGGGATCTTGACCACTTACAAGATATTAGAACTTTCTTAAATGGCAGGGGGTGGGGGTGACCCCTGGGGACTAACCCTGTATTTCATTTCATGTGCTTTATCATGACAAACCAGAATATATATGGTTTAGGGGTGGGGATCTCGACCATTTACAAGATATTAGAACTTTCTCAAATGGCAGGGGGTCGGGATGACCCCTGGGGACTAACCCTGTATATCATTCAAACCTTCATAGCATGACAAACCAGAATATATATGGTTTAGGGGTGGGGATCTTAACCACTTACATTAGAACTTTCTTAAATGGCAGGGGGTGGGGGTGACCCCTGAGGACTAACCCTGTATTTCATTTGATGTGCTTTATCATGACAAACCAGAATATATATGGTTTAGGGGTGGGGATCTCGACCATTTACAAGATATTAGAACTTTCTCAAATGGCAGGGGGTCGGGATGACCCATTGGGACTAACCCTGTATATCGCTCAAACCATCTTAGCATGACAAACCAGAATATATATGGTTTAAGGATGGGAATCTCGACCATTTACAAGATATTAGAACTTTCTCAAATGGCAGGGGGTCGGGATGACCCCTGGGGACTAACCCTGTATATCATTCAAACCATCTTAGAATGACAAACCAGAATATATATGGTTTAGGGGTTGGGATCTCGACCATTTACAAGATATTAAAACTTTCTCAAATGGCAGGGGGTCGGGATGACCCCTGGGGACTAACCCTGTATATCATTCAAACCATCTTAGCATGACCAACCAGAATATATATGGTTTAGGGGTGGGGATCTTGACCACTTACAAGATATTAGAACTTTCTTAAATGGCATGGGGTGGGGGTGACCCCTGGGGACTAACCCTGTATTTCATTTCATGTGCTTTATCATGACAAACCAGAATATATATGGTTTAGGGGTGGGGATCTTGACCATTTACAAGATATTAGAACTTTCTCAAATGGCAGGGGGTCGGGATGACCCCTGGGGACTAACCCTGTATATCATTCAAACCATCTTAGCATGACAAACCAGAATATATATGGTTTAGGGGTGGGGATCTCGACCATTTTCAAGATATTAGAACTTTCTCAAATGGCAGGGGGTGGGGATGACCCCTGGGGACTAACCCTGTATTTCATTTAATGGGTTTTATCATTTAGAACATTTTCAATTAAAAAGATTGTGTCTATCACAAACGGTTTTCAATTTATAATCATTTGAAAATTTTAAAAAATAAAATCCCATAGGGTTCTATGGTAAAACCCTCTTTTCTTTTTGCCCCTCAAAGTACCCCTTTATAAACCCCATTGCACAAACAAAACCCTGATTGCACCACTAGACATGTTAGTCTAACATATTGTGAAACCCTAAGGTAATCTGACAAGCGGTTTTGGAGAACGGGTGCGGACAAGTTCAAATTTAAAAGCGGCGGAAGAGGAAGAGGAAGAGGAAGAAGAATAATAATAATAATAAGAATTGAGCAAAAACAATAAGTCTTCCCAAACTTTGTTTGGGAGACTTAATAAATCAAAACATCTAGTATTGTAACTATGAAGATAAATAAATAAAATGATAATAAATTGTTGCATTGTCATTATATGGCCATTCAAAGTTCTTATATATATGTTTATTTAAAACTGAATTAGTTATTCATTTTAACTTATTTTCCAGACATGGGCAGTTCAAATTCTTCCTCTGTTTCATTCTTTTTCCCCTTTAATTTGTGCCCACTGCAGTGAGGGGTTCTGGTGCTATTCTCAAACCAATACATTATACTGGGTAAAGGTTCAAATTCTTTAATAGAAGGGCCTTCACTCATGATATACAGCTGATTTTGCAAAGATTCCTGTGTTAATCTAGTTCTCAATTTACTTTTTAATGTATTCATTAAGGAAAAACCCCTACCACAGCGGCTAATAGATGGTGAAATAGTAAATAACCAATAAATTAGCTTCTCAATAGCTGACAGAGTTTGACTCTCATCTTCAACTAAAGTAGGACAAGCACCAAGTACTGCACCCTCATTTTTCCTTGTGGCAGCTTTATTTTGTAACACCATACTGTACATATTTAACAATGGATTTGCCCTAAATCTGCTTAAATAAAGTTTTAGTTCTGTCCATTCAAATTTGATTTGCTCCTTTTCATTATCAGAAAATATTTGAATAAACTCCGGTTGATTTACCAATTCTACTATCTGGTCATTACCAAATTCAGCAAGTTCAAATCCCCTGCCAAGAAGCCACTGATGGAAATTAAATATCTGAAGAAGTGAGAGGGTTTTTTTTATTCAAAGACTTGAATCTTGATTCAATATATTTAATGGTACCATCAATTAATGCATGGAGATCTTTATCAGATTTCATGTCAACAGACTGGACATTTCTTGTACTTATGCCCCCCAAGGGTGACTGGGGAATAGAAGTATGGTCACCATTGGTGTTCCTCCGACCGGCAGTAAAACCCTTGCTAAAGTGGGGTGTCCATTTGGCTGTGCGGGATGTACAAATTTGCAGCCACGTCTGGTCAGAATGGGGACGTTAAATCCGATGCCTTGTGTAAAGAAAGTGCCACGCTCTTTGCACGTTAAGAATCCTTGCAACAACTCTTTGAGGGGTCCGTAGGTGACCTGTTGCAAGGTAAAATTTCTGTCCCTATCCAATAAACCCTCATTTCCCGTGGCAGTCTAAATTTCTGCGACCTTAATCCTGGAAGCCCCTATTACAGAACCTACCTATTGTATTTATTGTTAACTTGTTCTCGTCCTGAATATGCATGAAATATTTGCCACTGGATGTTAAGCAACCAACAATCAATCAATCAATCTTGTACTTATTTTTATTTCCCCAAATGTTTTGTTTGTTACATCAAATTTCTCTACAAATTGTGTACAATATTTCCCAGTACCATTTTTCAATTGAGTAAGATGGATGATGGATGACAGCTGCTTCGATGTGATCATTTAATTCAATTACTAACTAATCATCAAGTTGAAAAGTACGGGAAAGCTTTGCCACTATGGGTAAGTAGTCCATTAGGAAATGGAGAAACTTAAGAAATTTGACAGATGTAATAACAGTGTGGTACCCTTTAGCTCTATTTGCATCATCAGCACGGTATCCAGCAACAAAATCATGCTCTAAATGACTTACAACAACCTCATAATTTGAAAGCATTGCTTTTACTGCCCTTTCCTTGCTTGACAACCAGCGTACTTGTTTTATATCACCAAAGTGCAAAAGAATTTGATCAAGAATCTCACTTATTTCTGTAAGTTCACGTCTGCGCTTAGGAGAATAATAGTAGAACTTGAAAACCCCTTTCAATGTGGTTTCAAATGTTGACATGTATGGAATAGTTTTATTCGCATCAAGTATTGCCAATTCAAGTTTGTGAGTAATACAGTGAATACCAATTGCTTGCGGTACCTCATCTTTCAATCTTTTGAAGACACCAGATTTGTTACCAAAATTAACAGAAGCTCGGTCAAAATTACCACAAATAAGTTTAGGACCAGGGGTATCATGGCAGATCTTTTCCTCATTTAGGCCCACAATTTTAAGAGCACTAAAAATTGCATTGAAAATCCCTTCTGCTGTAGCTGATTCTAAGGATATAAGATTAATCATTTTAGTGGTGGGCATACACTGGTCAACATATCAGAGATAAACTATTTCCTGTTCAATAACAGACCTGTCAGTACTACCATCTGACAAAATACTAACAAATGGTGCTGCAAGTAAACTTGAGACAATTCGTGATCTTAATTGCTGGGATATCCATTTAAGGAACAGTTTACATCCCTCAATGTTGAAATACTGTTCTCCTATATCAACCTAATTTTTTTTCTGTACTTCTAAAATAAATTCATAGTTTGAAAAAGGCTTCCCCTTTTTCCCCACACTATAAGCTGTATTAAATAAAATCTTGTATCGTTTTAATTGTTCTGGTCTCAGACCTGCCAACTATCCCGATTTTGGCGGTATCATCCCGATTTTCATGCCTCAACCCGAATCCCGATATCAGGATCGTAAAACAAGTTAAAACCCCGATTTTCACAAAATATACCTGAAAATATAATGGTTACCGATTTTGAAGTTTTTCTGATCAATTTCTATAAATCTATAATTTTCATAAATGGCGACATATTTATGACAAGTTTATGACCCTACGCTAATCAACGGTCACAACAGGTGTCATAATTTGTTGTTACATGTAATCGGCTAATCTGATGGGTCATGAATAACAATCTTCAAAATTAATCATATGATCACAATTTGCAACGTTTACCGTAGTTTCATGACAAAATCGTAATTAAATGAAAGACAAAAACTGTAATGAACTCATTAGATGACATGGTTTATCTTGAAATCTGTTAAAATTTTTGAAATCAGACGTGTTTCTGTCCAGTTCTGATTTAAAATCTACGCCATTTTGTATTCACTTCTACTGTGTATAAGCCTCCGCCAGTAAGAGCACAAAGAAAGATAACTCAAATTTTATCCATTTTCTTTTTAATACTGATAGACTAACTCAAAATCTGTCTTCATCCTTCTAACTTTATTTAGGTTTAGGTTTAGGTCTTTTGAGTCATGGTGCAAAGATAAGACGGTCTTTGGAGGGGAAAAAAGGAGGGGTCTTCACTTTGTATCCTTTATTTTTTATGCCATTTTTCTCTATTCTTAAGTTATTTTGCCAAATAATAAGTACAAGAATCATGCAAATAAAAGAAATCAAGGCTTATTAGCTCATCATCAGTATACCAAAAGAAAAAAGAAGAGATATGAGACTATTTCAAGAGTAAAAAACAGTGCACACAGAAACGCCGCAAAAAAGTGTAACCCTTAGAAATCTGGTTGCGCACTAAATCCCTCATGGAGATTTTCAAAAGTTGGCAGGTCTGTGGTCTTAATTTTTGCTTCAGAACACACTGACCTAACTTTGTGTCAGATAACAACTCGACCTTTTTATCAAACTTTGGATCCGTTTCTTTTAGCCACTGTTTTTGGCACGATAGATGCTGGGAGGTGGTTTCATGATTTTTGATGGGGTCAAGTTTAAAGTTTTTTGTCCCCCTAACCAGGGCACTTTCCCTTTCACTGTGTGTGGGATACTTGACACAATACGTGCACTCCATTAGACCAGTTGTCTCATCGAAATTAAGCCAAGGACGATTAACCTTCCATTGGGGCAAAAATTTGCGTTCTTTCTTTTCCCGATCATTTTTCTGGTCTTTGGTAAGATCCTGTTTTTTCGGCTGGGTTTCATCAGTCAACACCAATGTTTCACCTGTTTCATCAGGTTTTCTTTTAGTAGAGGTCACCCCAAAACAAAAAAGACTCATACCGTTTAATAGTAGTCCTGTTTGTCAATTGAATAATATATTCTCAAGATTCGCGGTATCTCGTACGACGAACGGTCACGTGACTACACACAAAATCATATTGTGAAGAATTTAAGCAAAACTCATGAGTTTCCTTTCAGTAAAATCATACATTTGAAGATTATTTTTATACAAATTTTATTTATTTTATTCAAAATGCTTTCGATTTTTTTTTAATCAGCAAAATACGAAAGTCCGTCGGGTCTAGCTAACTACCAGTGGGAAGGTCCGAACCCGAAAATGGAAGGCCACGGACCTCGGACCACCGCTAATTTGAACCCCTGTATTAATGAGTTTTCAGTGGATAACATTACAAATTTGCCAGGAATTTCAAATGAAATATAATAACAATTGCCCCTTCAGTGCCTCATCAATGCAAATTACGATACTTTTAAAAATGTAATAAAATGCTCCGCTGGGCGCAGCTTGATACGACCGCAGAGGTCGAACCCTGAAAAGTTGGGGCAAGTATGGACACAACATTCAAGCTTGATACAGCTCTGAATTTGGATTGTGATTAAATATTGACCCCCCACAATTTCTTTTTACCTCCCCCCCCCCCTTTTTCCCCCAAAAAATTCTTTCCCTCAAGATATGGTCATAATCTCAATTCAAATTTCCAATGGAATTTGCAACCATAATTACCCATTTAAATTTACCATAGTGCTAACTTAATCTATTTTATAATAGAATTTAAAATATGGTGTCAAATCTTTCATATGGATTTTTTTGTAAAAAAAACAAGATGCAACATTTGCAGATATTTTTACTGGTCTTCCTTTATAAATATGCATTTCTTTAAACATAATTTAAAAGCAGTGTAAGGGAAGTAATCAAAACGTTGTATTTGGATTACCTCCCTTACACTGTTTTAAATTGACTTAATTGTTCATTAACCATTACTTTATACATAATTTAAAAGCAGTGTAAGGGAGGTAATTCAAATGATGTATTTGATTTATCTCCCTTACACTGCTTTAAATTATGTTTTGTACTAAAGTATTTGTCCATTAACCAGGACAACCTTGTTTTTCCCCCTTTTTTGCCCCTAATTCCTAAATGATTTGAGCCATAACCCCCCAAAGCAAATCCTAACCATCCCTTTGTGGTATATTTCAGAGAGATCCATACACCGTTCCACAAGTTATTGTCTGGAAACTAGAAAATGCTTATTTTTGGCCCCTTTTTGACCCCTAATTCCTTAACTGTTGGTATCATAACCCCCAAAATCAATCCCAACCTTCCTTTTGTGGTATTTAACCTTATGGTAAAATTTCATAGAGATCCATTCACTTAAACTAAAGTTATAGTGCGAAAACCAATGTGTCTTCGGACGACGACGACGATGCCGGACAACGAAGACGACGCCAATGTCATACCAATATACGACCGCAAAAATAAAAATCTTCAGAAAGAGTGTACCACACAAATGAAATGAATGCAATTTGAATACTGAAGAGAAATTACAGGTATTATTACTTTTTGTGAAAGAAGAACTTGGTCATGCCCTGTGGCATGACTGTACATTCGTGCACAAGTAATGAGTTCTGGTCTAACAGATGACCAAAAAGTTTTACTCTTAATTACTTTCATTATTAGAGTCATAAAAATGAGACGAAACATATTTTTTCATTGATATGTATAAAATTATCACATTTTCACTTTCATGACTTTTGTAGATACTGCCTCTTTAAGAATATAAACTTGAAATGGTTTTTCTGGATTAACTTTTATTAGGTTTGTTGAAAGTTTGAAATTTCCTAAGCATATTCATTTTGCAAAACAGAAAGTCAAACCAATAAGAGAAATACAGTCACTGTGATAAAATGCAACATGTATAACGTCAGAGCCAATGATTATTTATCCAAACTTACCATTCTTTTTAGTGTCATCAAATGGATAAAAGAAAGCTACCATCAGATTAATTAACACTGCAAAGTTGAATGTAATGCTACTCCATAAAGACATATGACTACTGAACCATGACAAATATGGATTGGCTGAAATAAACAATAAAATGAATGTGTAAAAATACTTTTAGTTTAAAAAGACAGATGACTATGACTCATGATACTGCTGAGAATAAGGCATTAACTACCGGTATGTTATGTCAGGCTTTAAAAAAGTACTAAAAACTGTATAACTTGTATTCCAATATAATGTATAAATATAAAACAATGCTGCATGGTCTGTAATTTTGTTTGTCCAATTAAGTCTGTTCAATTAACAAATTACTGTGGATTCATTTATTTTTGTGGATACCAATTTTTTAGGATTGAGGACAAATATTCTTTTCATGAATATTTGATTTAGCAACAGTTTGCATACCAGACAATAGAAAATTTATAGTTAGTAGTACAACGGAAACACCTGCATGAGAATGGCTTTCATGTGATTACATTCTGAAATGCTCTCAGAAAGAACAAAGTGAAACTGCGAGCTACTGCTCACTGATGATACCCCCGCCGCAACTGGATAATTTTAATAGTGTAAAAATATGTAAGTGTTCAGTAAACAGGAAGTTGTTGAGTGCTGAATCTGAAAACGCATCACAAGGTATAGCTGACTCATATAAACCCTGAAACCAAATTTCAGAAATCCTTGTAATGTAGTTCCTGAGAAAAATGTGACGAAAATATTCAACTTGGATGTCATGTGTAAAATGATGTAAGTGTTCGGTAAACAGGAAGTTGTTGAGTGATGAATCTGAAAACGCATCACACGATATAGCTGACTCATAAACCCTGAAACCAAATTTCAGAAATCCTTGTAATGTAGTTCCTGAGAAAGATCCGACGAAAAATATTCATGGGACAGACGGACGGACGGATGGACAGACAGAGGTAAAACAGTATACCCCCACTTTTTTCAAGCGGGGCATAAAAAGCAGGGATATAAAAAGGATGAAATCTAACAAAAAATGAAGCATACATGATACTTCTTACATGTTAATCAGAAAATTTACCTCTTAATTTTTTCTGCCATTTCATTTCAGCAAACATATCTTCATGTCTCTCAAAGAATTCAGCCACTTTACTGCCTTGCTCATCTCTTTCTGCTGTTGCATAAATTTTTACTTTTGTCTCTTCTGTTAGGTATTCACAAATCTCAGGGATGGGAAATACAATTCTTTCCATTGTTCTGTCTTGTCTACTTATCTGAAAACATTTGAAGATTTAAATGTTTATAATGTAATAAACATGAACAGAATGTTTCAAGGGACAAATGACTGTCTTACAAATACTCTTATGGATAAATTTTTATCTTAGCTACTGTAAATTCAGATATTACTGTGTGGATTTATTATTGCGATTGTTGAGGAATGGACAAAAATGTGAGTTTAATTATTGCAATTTTAGGAAAATCTGCATACATATATATGCATCAGATACGAAAATGCAAGTTCTTATTATTGTGATACTCACCCAGTCACAATATTCCCATTAATAAAAGCCTCACAATAATTTCTGAATTTACAGCATGTAAAAAGACAGTACAAGAACAATATTGAATGTTTGGACTTACCTTTTATTCTACCATGAAATTGAGGTCTGATATAAATAATTTAGGTCCTAAGTTTTCATGCTGATATAACATCTTCTTCTCAATTTACCTTAATCTTAAATATTAAACTCACTCTTCATCTTTATATTAAAACATGGAATTGAGATCACTAGCCATTGACATAAGTTATCAATTTAAATCTTGATGTATTCATTAATGAAACTCATGGTGATATTGTATCAACTTCACAACAACCTATGATAGGGAATGTCATGTGTCATGCATAATTTTTTCATTTTCTTAAAAAAAAAATTCAAAGGTAATTGAAATTAAATGAAAACGAATTTTTATATCATTGAAATACATTACCTCAATTTGTGCTGTATGCTTTTCATAGAACTCTAAAGCTTGATCACCCCATAAATCACCACTTGGTTTCAAATGATTTGCCAATTCTTTGTTATGTAGAGCAAGCTGTAAAAGAAAATGTATCTTCATACTTGATTTTTATCAAAACTACATACTGAAAACAAATTTTGAATTACAGCATATTTAACAGTAAAAGGTCACTTTTTTAGCCCATTAAATTGAAAATAAAAAATTACTAGAATGTCTTTCAAATAACATTTTACAGATGTTCCAAAGACAGTCTGTCAGATATATAAGTATTGTGGCTTACATTTTTGCCTTATATATAAGGCTTCAAACTTGCATTAAACACAAAACTGCTCAAACCACCTCATTTTGAGAACTAGTCATTAATATTTTGGTAGGAGTCAAGACCTTACTAAAAATTATTTTGCTACAAGATGTCTTATACAATGTAAATGATGTTGGTCAAATATCTTTTTACAAGCAGGGTTTAAGCTAGGATTTTGAGGGCTTAAGTCAATTTTGCGCGATAAGAAAATCAACCTTTCTTGCATAGCAGCTTAATATGATACTAGCAGTACTAAAGTAGTTATTGCATAGGGTTTAATAAATGAACAAAAACATGAGTATTTTCTTTTTCAGTATTTCATTAGTTTACATGTACAAATAAAAATATAACAACAAAGATTAACTGTTTTATATGTTCTAATGGTACATGGACACTGAACTATCATGACTATACGATTGTGAACTGACTATGTGTTAATATGTTGTATGTTTGCTTTTTTTCTCTCTTATTATTATTTTTTTACTTGTATTGTATATGAGGGCCTCAGGGAAGATTACTAATTGTAACTAACTGTGTTTACCTTCTTTAAATAAAGAATTTATTATTATTATTATTATTATTATTAAAATAAAACAGCTGTATTTATTAAAAAGATACACATTGTATGTTTTTGTTTTGATTTGTAATAATTTGTCAAAAACAGGGACTAATGTGACTAATATAATGAATCTATTGGTCAATGTTCCTGTCCTTATAATTTGCTTATGGTCTGCATATGCTACAGAATAGAAAAATGTTTTAAGATCTTTTAATATTAAAAACAAAGAATAGAGAAATGGAGAAAAAAAAGAGAGAATAATGGGTGCTTAAATATACATAAAAGAGAAGATTTGTATAAAAAATAAAGAATACAGAAAATGATGACCCAAGCACCCCTCCCTAACCCCCTAATGTGCACCATGACTCAAAAGACCTCCTAAACCTATAAGTCCTTAAGCCAGAAGTATGTAGTCAGATCATGAGAAGGTATTTCAATACTAGGAAAAATTATAATTGAGTTATCTTTCTTGTATTCAGGTGTGCTCTAATTTTTAGGAGGATTATACACAGTAGATGCACAATCAATAAATGGCCGCCGGTTTTGTTATTCAATATCAAAAGTGAGGGCATGCAAAGACAAAATACATCTGAATTTAAAATTTTTAACGGAATTAAAGCAAAACGATGTGTTCAAATACATTCATTATGTTTTTTTGTCTTTCTGTCAAATACGTTTTCATCATTAAACAGCAAACACGTGGTATGAACAATTCAAACAAAATGCTGAAATGCCTACTAACCAATTTGTACATCTGCTGTATGAATTAATTTTGATGATCATTAATGACCCATCGAATAAGGGGATTACCTGTAACAACAAGTGATGACACCTGTTGTATATGTTGATTAGCTTTGGTCGTAAACTTGTCATAAACTTGTCACCAGGTAAAATTTTGCACAATTTATTTTTTTACTGTTACAAATTTGACGAAATTGATCAGAAATACTTTCATCATTGCGAAAATCGTTTCGTAAATGGTGAAAATGACAAGAGCTAGCAAAATCACTGTACAAGTTAGGTATAATGATCATTGTCTAACAGGACTTAACAGTGTTTATATATCACAACTCGTTCGCCATGCCCATGTCTGTTGTGATGTTTGGATTTCAATGAACGTAATCTATGTATTACTGGTAAATTATTAAGTTAGGGATTTCGTTACCACAAATTACTTAAAACCTTTACTAAATTCTCCCATATGTATAAAGATTTGGTTTGGAAGTTTAGTTGTTCCTGTAGAAAACTTATTTTTAACGGGATAGCACATCCTAATTTTTACGGAGATGTTGTTTACTGAGCCCGGAAATTTAGATACCATACGGGTAAACTTATCGATTCTTTAAATAAACTTATTCTAAAAGGTTACCAATTCAACACGATAATTAGATCTTTGAATATTGTTTTTATTGGTATAAATATTGATTTTGTTATCAGTAAATTAAAATCAAACTAAATATTATTTTTATATACATTCATGGCTCTAAAATCTGTCGATATCTATATCTTGGCATTGCACAAGGTCATGTTTTTCTCTGACTGTTAATGACGTCTTTACACTAAATCCATTGGGTGTTGGATTGTACTGATTGATATTTTAGTCTTAGATGCATGTTTTTTTTTATCAGTTGTTATGGACTTTTAACTAGCTGTCAGTAACTGTGAGTACTCTCAGATCTGTACTTAGTGTCTTTTTGTTGTGGGTATGTACAAGTACCCTGCCATGTCCACTCTGTGTTTTTGTTAGATGTATTTCTGCTTTGTATTTATCTGATGAGTTAAGCCCTTTTCAACTGATTCTTATAGTTTGTTCTTATGTTGTACTGTAACACCACTGTCCCAGGTTAGGGGGAGGATTGGCGGGCCTTCAAACTAGTTTAACCCAGCCACATTCTGTATGTGCCTGTCCCAAGTCAGGAGCCTGTAATTCAGTGGTGGTCGTTTGTGGTGTATCTCATTTATTTTCCGTTCAATATTTTGTACATAAATCAGGCTGTTAGTTTTCTCGTTTGAGTTGTTTTACATTTGTCATTTCGGGGCCTTTTATAGCTGACTATGCGGTATGGGTTTTACTGATTGTTTAAGGCCGTACCGTGACCTATTTGGTGTTAATTTCTGTGTCATTTGGTCTCTTGTTGAGAGTTGTCTCATTGGCAATCATACCACATCTTCTTATTTTTATAAAAAGGATTATTGCATCCTAGTGTGTATATGCTAAATGTGAATAAAAGGACATAAAAAACACAGCAAACCAAAAGTAAAATAAAATAAGAGAACAAAATAAAGTCATCTTCAATACTTGACAAATGTCTATACCATATGTTAAGCTTGATCATGTCCCTAGCATTCTACAGTAAAAAAGTTTAAAATCTTTCAGTTTTCAAACCTTTGAGGACCATTATATCCTCATATAATTTCTGGGTACCTTGATTGACAGTTTCAAAGAATCATTATCTCCACACATAATTTCCGGGTACCTTGATTGACACTTTCAAAGAATCATTATCTCCACATATAATTTCTGGGTACCTTGATTGACACTTTCAAAGAATCATTATCTCAACACATAATTTCTGGGTACCTTGATTGACACTTTCAAAGAATCATTATCTCCACATATAATTTCTAGGTTCTTTAATTGACACTACAATAAAATTTTATCACACAAGATTGCAAGAAAGTAGCATATGTCTCATTAATATTGTGTCTCAAAGCTTTTCTGGGACTCTGTAAATATTTATATGTTAGGATACCATATCTGGGACAGGTTTGAAAGGTTTTATCAGGCTAACACTATTTACCTGTGTAGCCAGGATATAAATATTATGTCCTACAGCTTTTGGTGAAGCTTCTCTTTCCTCATCATCCTCTTCATCATCATTAACAGAATCTTCCTGGTGAAAAGCATTCTTGGCAATATCAACCTATTGCAAAATACCCATATTTTTAAAAATAGTACTGCACACTATAAAGGCTTTATGGCTTACTGGATTTTTATGTTTAGCAATGAAAAGTATAATGTGTGATAGTGACGTAATATCTTTTTTTCTTTACCAAAATCTTTTCTCTCTGGGATTTTTGGAACAAAAAATCAAATCGAAATGGGTTACACTTGGGGATCCAATCTGAATTACAAACTCCCTTATACTGCCATGATGATTTCGTCTCATTGAAACAATTTAGAAAATCTACAATGGTAAAATTTTATTAAAAATATTTAAAGACATTTCAGAGAACAGGATGAAAATGTGATTTCCCATCGAGTCAATGGGATTGATAAATAATTGATTGATGGGTGTTTAACACCTGACTTTCAGTACTATTGCCCTATTTTGTAGCGGTCAGTTTTCATTTTTGGAGGAAGCCGGAGTGCCTGGAGAGAACCACTGACCTTCGATAGGAAAACTGACAATCCTAGTCAATTAAGATTGGAGTCGAAAAACACCTGCCTCATGCCATATTCGAACTCACAACCTCAGTGTTGACAGGCCAGTGATACAATAGTTCGACTAATTAGACCACAAGGCCACCGAGGCCCTCTTGAGTCAATGGCAATACATGTATATGTGGATAAAGTTTATCAAGTATACCCCTCAATCACAATATCAGGAAACTTGAAGAAAGTTTTCTAATTGTCAAGTTTTGAAAGGAAATAAATGGAAAACGGACTATTTAGAATCAAATATTGCTTCTGGTAACCATGGCAATGCAATGAAGAATTTGATGAAGATCCATCCATACATAATTCTGCCAAATTTCGTACAAGCTGGTTAAGGATTTCAAAATAAAATAAATCGGGAATGTGTTCATGGCACACAGATGATGCCCCCGCTTGCATATAACATTATAAAGGGACATAACTCAAGAACAGTAAAAATGACCCTACCCAATTTCTTACTTCATCTGAGTTTTGTGGTAATAAGCATTGTGTATAAGTTTCATTACATTTGGTTGAGGCAAACTTAAGTTAGAGAACAAAAACGAAAAATTCAGCAATTTTTCCATTTGTAAAGGGGCATTACTCTAGAAAGGTAAAAGTGACGCCACCCAAATTCCAACTTGATCTGTGTTTTGTGGTAATAAGCATTGTGTATAAGTTTCATTACATTTGGTTGAGGCAAACTTAAGTTAGAGAACAAAAACGAAAAATTCAGCAATTTTTCGTTTTTGTAAAGGGGCATTACTCTAGAAAGGTAAAAGTGACGCCACCCAAATTCCAACTTGATCTGTGTTTTGTGGTAATAAGCATTGTTTATAAGTTTCATAACATTTGGTTGAGGCAAACTAAAGTTAGAGAACGGAAACCAATTTCGGACAAACATACAGACAGACAAGGGTAAAACTTAATGCCCCCTCCGGCCAAGGCGGGGGCATAAAAATGTAATTCCACATAGAGTTCAATTAGACTCTACTGGACATCACTGCTTCAATGTATGAGATCCTACCTGCAAGAAATAAGGAATCTATGTAGCGGGAAGGCAAACATTTTCTTCTTTCATACATTTTAGCTGTTACGTTTACTTAAAGCTAGCCATATGGATTTATAGAACACTGGGCAAGGCCAGTTAAAAATCTACATTGATTGACTAATCCAATAGCTTTTAATACTATCTTTAGTTTTCTGTCTAATGGTTTGTGGACAGTTGTTTGTTTATTCATTGTTTTTTTCTTTTTGCCATGGTGTTGTCTATTATTATTGGACTTATGGTTTATGTTTTCTCCCTTAATATCTTTTGAATCTTTTTGTACATAAGGACTCATAAGAGATATAGAATTATGAAAGACCTTTGTCTTTTTTAGCCATTCCTATATTTAGCTCAAGTAAATATTTTTTTATTGCCTTTCAACAAAACATAAAGAACTAAGATAATAAGATAAACTATGATCAGCCAGACACCATAATACATGCATAAAGTTGAGGTACAAATTACAATCTGCTAATCAAATGGAAAGGTAAACTGATGCTTAAGCAAAATCCAAAAGAAATTCTGCAGATAATTCTAGGCATAACAGTTGTTTTTTAATAAGTTTACATTCAATTTCGGGAAATAGGAAAAAGAACAAATAAGACTGAAACAACAAAAGAATGTCCAAAGTTGATACATTCTACAGGGAAAGACTGAAGCAAAAGTTTAAACATAATACTTGGATTTTTTTACCCATTCACAATTAAAAGAATTTTAGGGTTATTGTAAATTATAATTCTTACCATGTACATCCTATTTTGTAAAATGCAAGTTTATGAATACTTCTTCCTAAGACTTTTAAATAACTTACTGCAAATCACAAACTAATTTTGTACAAGGCAATACATATATACATGTACTATAATCATCCATCAAATTCATGCAATCTATAATGGTATTCAGAACAGTAAAGATTCTTTTAACAATGCTTGTAAAACCCTCAAAATGCATGTAGAATCTTATAGCAGCATCAAACATAATCATTGTTAAACATATATTAAATAATCCTCACAAATACTTAATATGTCTATGTCCCTTCAAAATAACACTTTTTCTTTAAGAGATCTTATTTTTTCATAAATCCTTACATAATTTTATGAAGGTAATTGGCATGAATGAGTGAAAGCTAAAGATTTTTTTTGGTTTACAGATTTGTAATGTGAAAGTTCAATGTTTCTCTGTTTTAGTCATCAATCTGTTTTAGTAAGATACATTTTGAAACATAATATATGTTATGGTCAAATATTGTTTGTTTATTTGTTTGATCATTTCAGGCTATGTCAATTCTAAAAGGTTTTATTGGTGGAGGAAACCAAAGTACATGGAGAGAACCACTGACCTTCAGCAGAAAAACTTCCAATCCTTAAAATTAAGATCAGAGTGGAACACACCTTGCCATGAGTTAGATTCAAACTCACAATTCAGAGTTAACAGGCTAGTGATCACTGGGTCCTTTATTTTCATATAGAAAATAGACCTGTCTAATGGGAAAGACAGAATACTCAGTCTATTGAGTTTGGTGATCAGCTGGTGATATCTGTTCTGTCCTTGTGTCAGATAAGCCCTCTTTTAATATCAAAATGGACGGAAAAAAATTCAAACAACCTAGGAAATAGAAAATCCTCCATTGTTTGGTCATCTGCTGTATTTCACTATAGTGATTTTTCTGTTTGGACTAGTCTATTTTGTCTTTGACAATGACATTGTGTTTGAAACAGCTGATCCAAAATACTTCAAAAATAAAATCCTTTGGAACAATGACAAAAAAGGAAAAGAAACTTATTTTAATGGACTATATTTATAGGTTTGTTCTGTGAAATTATTTGTGTAAACAACATTTTCCAAATGGCTGCTATTAACTACTTTTAGATTTTTAATTTACAACACAAACACAGCGGTCAATGTGTAATTTAACTTTTTTCATGTTTAAAATAACACATATTTTGAAGGCAAATGCTATGCTAATATTCTTAACATTCTTAACAATGTTTCAGGGATGATGTATTTTGAAGGGTTGGCAGGATTAGAAGAATGCTTGAAAATTTGATTAACTCACAAATCAATTAACCCTTGCCTAACAAGTTTGTGAACTTAATCTGGAAAAGTGCCCACATTTCAAAGAAGTTTATTATCTGCTTTAGAATAGGTGAACCTTAGGAATACACACATTATCTTTAAAGCAAACCGTAACAAAATCATTTTTCGTTGTTTTTGGCCCATACACATGTGAGCATTCAAGACAGCCAGTTACATTTATGTATGTCACACCCATAATTTGAAAGTTCCTCTTTACACAGAAAAGTATGGATATTTCAGAATAATATATAGTTTAAGCTCAAAATGAAACAATACTTGAGGTCAACAACATTTCTACTGCTGACAATACTGAATACAGTAAAAAAACAACATGCAATAAACCTTGTTATGAAAGTTTGTTATTAATCCATCATCCACTGCTTGCTTAAACACCACACCTAAAGCATCAACCTATTAAAACAAGTATTTGTTAGTTGATACCGATGGGTACACAAGGGTGAAATTACATTACTACACAAAACTTCTTTAATTTAAACTTTCACTCTGAAAAGTAATCAGTATTAATAAACTGATTATATTCTACTGTTAATTGGGGAGCAATGATCAGCTGCATCAGCAAATAATATGTATATGGCAACAAACATATAGGGGATGCAACACACTACTTAATATAAATTATTCAAAAGAAATTTTTTATTTGTTTCAATTCTATTTATCATAACTCAAACATTAATCTATGAATGAAGTTTGTATCAGATGAATTGCTCACTAAGTACATTTAAAAAAAAACATGATTTTCCTTCACATAAAAAATTAGTATTGCAACTAGGCTTACCATATATAATTAACTAGCTAAGATATTTCAAAATCCAATAGCTTTCTTACAGGAAATTTATTAAATGGACGTGAATTTTCAGTTATTGGGAAAATAATAGGTAATGGATTCTTTCTTCTGTGATTTTCATATTTTACACATAACATGATCAATGGGTACCTATACATAAATAAATCATTAAAAATAACATAATTTTGAAAGTTTTGAATAATTTTAATATTTTTGCAATTTCAGGCCCTTATCATGCCTCTTTCCTCTTTGGTTTACCACAAAATTTAATTTCAATGACTATTATTATATGACTAAGCATTAGACTGGAAAAATGTGTCACTTACTAGTTGTTTTGAGTTCATGCTATACAATATTCTTTCAGCATTTTCACTGTCATGTCGACTCTCCATGATAGCTAACAGGAGCTTAGAAGCGTTATTCTGTAAATATTAAAATATGCAAAACTTAACGATTTTAAAAAATTTTTCTATTTAAATAAAAGCTTTACATTTCTTTATAAAACCGACCTATGATAATAAATTGTGCTATAACATTGACTTTTGCTTCACATTTAAGGAATTTAACAGGCATTTGCATGATGCTTGAGAGAAAAAGATATACATATAACAGTCAAAATTCAGGGATGCCTCTTTCTATCAATAGTACAGGCCAACACAAAAAACCAAAGGACATTTAGAGGTTGACATAGATGATTTAACAATGGACAAGTGTCTATTCATTATATGTCTCCACATTGCCCAGAGATTTACAAAGTTCTGTATCAGGGGTGTGGAAATATTTGTTGTGACCACTTGTCCCTGGGCAGGTGAAATTGTAAGTATTACTTGTCCAGAAGAAAAGTCACTTGCCCTGAATCAGTGATTTCTTAATGAATTATGGAATGAAGAAGATGTATTTTACTGTAAACGTGTATGTTTCTAAAAAAATTTGAAACACAATGAAAATGGTATTCATGGTCTTTGTTTGTATGTTAGAATGATAAAAAGATAAATAGAGTATACACCAATGAGATAGAAACCAACCACAAAAACAACCTTAAACTTAAGAATCTAGAGGCCAATTTTGCAATTTTTTTTCGATGCTAGCTTACATGAACCTGGGACTTATATCTTCTTCACTGTGAGCTTTTGCAAAGTTTTAAAGTTAATGAAGAGATGAAAACCAAATACTGTAAATTCAGAAATTATTGCGTGCATTTATTATTGCGATTTTTCAAGAATGGACAAAAATGCGAGATTAATTATTGCGATATCATGAAAATCTGCATACAGATATATGTAACAGACATCAGAATGCGAGTTCTTATTATTGCAATAGTCACCCAGTCGCATTATTTGCATTAATAAAAACCTCGTAATAATTTCAGAATTTACAGTTATTGATGAATTATTGAATTGTTGTTTGCAACATCAACCCCTTTCTCTTCCCCCCAAAAACTTTTTTTTAGATAACTAAGCAAAATAAAAACATAACAGTGCTTTAAAACCTCTATTCCAGTTTAACTTCATACTATTTGTCCTGATTTCTGTTTCTTGTCAAAACCAAGATCTTGGCTCAACAATTTTATTTTTTATGAGGCGCCTCTTCTCCGTTGATCAACTTCTGAGCGATGACCTATCTGAAGATGCTTATCCAACTCGACCAGTCATTTAGTTTTCATTCTTGAGAAATCAGAGCTTGAAATTAATAATGAACATTTCCAGTGTATTGTTGGTATAACCTGATCGACAATCCCGTATCAATGGGAAAAAAATTACAGAATATTAATGAAACCCTGGTCCGTATGCTTATTTTTTGTTGTTTGATAATGGATTTATTTCTTGATCATTGATGTTGTTTTACTTAATGTTGCTTTCGTCTTGTTTAATATTTGATATTTTTTCTACTTTGATGAATAAATTTTGCGGACTTTTTAATATGATTATATAAATTAACATTGTCAAGCAACACTTTTTTTACTTGTCCACTGGCAACAAAGACACAAAAAATTGCTTGTCTGGTAGGTCAAATGTACAAGTTGGATGAGTCGGGCATAGCATTTCTACACCCCTGTGTATATACTGTAAAGGGGTTTGGTCTGACCACTCAACTAACTTATTGTTAGTACCATCAAAATTTTCCTTGATGTCACATTCATACCTCATTAAAAAGTGTCTCAATAGCATTGACAGTACAACAATTACAAAAGCAAGTTGTTGACATGAAACCAGAATATTAAAAAAACTAAGAATGTAATTTTTTAGAGTACAGTCATCTGCAGGGCTTCCAAATAATATTTGAGCCAACCAGACATTTCATGTCTTATCCAGATTTTAATCCTTTAAGACTTAGTAACAAAAGGCAACAATGGTAATCAGTTGGTTATCCTATAAACAATGGTTGACATAAAAATGATATTTAACTTTTTGATTTATACTTTTATTTTTAAAAAGCACATTTTCCTAATACTGGATGCTGACTTGAAAATGGTAAAACAGGGATAAGAGAAGAATACATAAAATCTAGCTGTGTTTGTTTACAAAGCAGGATTGAGTTTAAGTTATTTCTTGCTTGAAGAAAATACTTGAAATGAACGTTAGATAAAGATATCTATGATAACTTTAGCCTTTTTGAAGAATTTGGTTGCATAATTAAATTTCATACCTGCACAAATGCATGTACTAGTTCAATCAAAATCCAGTATGACGTAATATGTCCTGTTCCGGTGTAAAACTTTAACATCAGATATTTCGAAACTTTGTGTACGCTTCAGAATGTAATAACATTTGACAAAAAGAAAATTTTCAGGTGAAAAATGTGAGTGTTTTGTATATTATTGAAGAAATCACATATGTCCATTGCCATTGACGAAAAATACATTGTCTTAACCTTTGAAAGTCATCAATGACCTAACAAATAGACAATGGAAATGTCGTATTATTGTCCCATGCTGCTGGGTAAGCCCATCAAATTAACACATTTTTTATATAGATAACAAGATAACATATCACAACCATAAGAGAATGTTCATTTCACTAAATACCAACCTTTAATTCTAATACCAAGTCCATCCTATGTTTCCCTAAAGGCATAATATCATTCAGCAGAAGTGCTATTATGATATCTATACCATTACTCTCATGTAATGCAATGGCATTCTGAAATAAAAAAAAAAAAAATCTTTAAATCTTTCAGTAGCAAAAGTTGCATGAACAAAAGATAGACACATTCATTTGAAAGGAATAGTTTCAAACAATCAATAAACAACTGCGCCATGAGCGCATGATACGCCCGTTGTCTTGTGTGTGAATTTTTATGCAATAATCATAAATAGTTTCTGACATACAGCGCGACATGCGAAAACCCCCCTTTTTTTTACAAAAAACTCAATATCTCTAAAATAAAATTTTGAATCAAAACCAAAAAGTAAACAGATCTTAAGATTAATATAACTAAGAAGTGTGTAAAATTTTAAGCAATAATCATAAATCGTTTTTGAGATACGGCGCGACATGTGAAAACCCCACTTTTAAAAAAAAAAAAAAATCAATATCTCTAAAATAAAATTTTGAATCAAAACCAAAAAGTATACAGATCTTTAGATTAATATAACTAAGAAGTGTGTAAAATTTTAAGCAATAATCATAAATCGTTTTTGAGATACGGCGTGACATGTGAAAAACCCCTCCCCCTTTTTTTACAAAATACTCAATAACTCAAAAATAAAATTTTGAATCATCACCAAAAAGTATACAGATCTTAAGATTAATATAACTAAGAAGTGTGTAAAGTTTTAAGCAATAATTATAAATTGTTTTTGAGATATGGCGCAACATGTGAAAAAAAAACACACACCTGTTTTAGTTACTAAGTCCCCTAACTCAAAAAGTTTTAATCTTATTTTCACCAAAAAGTATACAGATCGTTTGACTATCATAAGAAACAACTATGTTAAGTTTCATGAAATTTGGATAAGTCGTTCTCAAGTTACGGTGCGACATGTTTACGCCGGACAGACAGACGGACAGACAACATTTGTATACCATAATACATCCCGTCAAAATTTTTGACGGGCGTATAAAAATGGCATTGAAAATCCATGAAAATTGAAACTAGGAACTACACCATTATTTTCACTGATACAACTGAAAAATATTTGATCAGACTGACAATGAACAAAATGTGTTATTTTTTTAAGTGTAAATAAATCCGCAATATGAACGCAAAACTGCCTGTCTTTTTCTTGACACAATCATTTCCTTTTAAGTCCAATGTGGTTTGTGTCTTTAGATAGACAATGATTTCTTTTTATATTTTTCTCAAAGCTTTTGTAGACAGAAAGAATATGGTGATCTATTGAAAAACAGTGTCATGCTTTTATGTTTACCTGATTTTCATGGCAAGGTCCCTGGCAGTATTCTGTTAAACTTGATAAAGCCTGGTTAATGAGGTCTACATTTGTCTCATTAATGTAGAGACCTAGTAAACCTAATCCACCTGTTGTACTCCCACAAATACAATCCAAAAACTGTAAGGTCTCACAAACAAGATTCAGTGATTTAGTGTGACTTTGATTCCTAAGTAAATTCTGAAAAGAAAAAAAAAATTATGCAAGAAGAAACGTTTGTTACTAAGTCAAACCCGTGCTATATAACAATTTTATACAATGAGAATGTAATAGTTTCTTTTCGTTCAATTTACTTTTAATTCTTCACTCTTAATTAATTTTTTCTCAAAATTAAAATTATTTATATTATTAAAATGTAACATTGTTCCAAGGAGCAAGTTTCATTCAAATGAATAACCGGAACAAAATTACCAAAAATCATATCTTTATCTTCAAGCTATCTCTAAAACTAGAGGCTCTATAGAGCCTGTGTTGCTCACCTAGGGCTATGTGCACCTTCAACAATGGACCCTCTCCAACATCATATAATAGCATAAAGTTAATCATAAAAATCTCTATTTTGTTGATCTTGTACATGTATTGCTGATAATTTTTTTCTGTTTACAGTTTTTCTCTATCCCCTTTAGTATTTGCTCAAAACACAAAAACTAGAGGCTCTCAAGAGCCTGTGTATCGCTCACCTGTATCTACTGTGGTTTTGGAAATCATGTTTAATAAGGTTAAAATCATAATAAATAGTATTAAATACCCTAATGATGATTGAGGCCAAGTTTGGTTTAATTTGGCCCAGTTGTTAAATTAAAAGCAAAAGATTTTTGAAAAAGTTCAAAAATTACCAAAAAATTGCAGAAAATGACTATAGGGACAATAACTCCAATAACTTGTCAATTGACGATTTTGGTCATGTTGACTTATTAGTAGATTTTACTTTGCTGAACATTATTGCTGTTTAAAATTTATCTTATCTAAAATAATATTCAAAATAACCCATAACTGCAAAATTTCCTTAAAATTATCAATTCAGGGCAGCAACCCAACAAGGGGTTGTCTGATTTGTCTGAAAATTTAATGGGCAGATAGATCTAAACCTGATGAACATTTTTACCAAGTCAGATTTGCTCTTAATGCTTAAGTTTCCGAGATATAAGCCAATAAATTGCTTCGCCGAGCACAGCTGGATACCACCCCAGAGGTCCAACCCTGAACAGTTGGGGCAAAAATGGACGCAATATTCGCGCTTGATACAGGTCTGAATTTGGATTGTAATTAAATATATATGACACATTAAAGGTTATGACACAGAATAACTGTAGTCAAAGAACTTAGAATTGGTTATATGATTTGAATTTATATTCAATTTTTTGCTTTTGTGCAATACACTTTGCTGTTGCGAATTGACCCCCCCCCCCCCCCCCCCCCCTGAAAAAAAAAAAAAAAAAATTACCCCCCATTTTTTTTGCTTTTGTGCAATACACTATGCTGTTGCGTAATAACCCCCCTACACACCTTTGCAAAAAAAATAATATTTGAAGAATTTTTCTTTTTAATTTCTGAAATCTGAAATGAAAAAAATTGACACCCCACAATTTCTTTTTACCCCCTCCCCCCTTTTTCCCCCCAAAAAATTCTTTCCCTCAAGATATGGTCATAATCTCAATTAAAATTTCCAATGGAGTTTGCAACCATAATTACCCATTTAAATTTACCATAGTGCTAACTAAATCTATTTTATAATAGAATTTAAAATATGGTGTCAAATCTTACATATGGATTTTTTGTAAAAAAAAAAAAAGATGCAACATTTGCAGATATTTTTACTGGTCTTCCTTTATAAATATGCATTTCTTTCAACATAATTTAAAAGCAGTATAAGGGAGGTAATCAAAACGTTGTATTTGGATTACCTCCCTTACACTGCTTTTAAATTGTTCATTAACCATTACTTTATACATAATTTAAAAGCAGTGTAAGGGAGGTAATTCAAATGATGTATTTGAATTACCTCCCTTACACTGCTTTAAATGTTTTGTACTAAAGTATTTGTCCATTAACCAGGACATCCTTGTTTTTCCCCCTTTTTTGCCCCTAATTCCATAACAGTTTGAGCCATAACCCCCCAAAGCAAATCCTAACCATCCCTTTGTGGTATGGGAACTTTTGGTATAATTTCAGAGAGATCCATACACCGTTCCACAAGTTATTTTCTGAAAACTAGAAAAATGCTTATTTTTGGCTCCTTTTTGGCCCATAATTCCTTAACTGTTGGTACCATAACCCCCAAAATCAATCCCAACCTTCCTTTTGTGGTATTGAACCTTATGGTAAAATTTCATAGAGATCCATTCACTTAAACTAAAGTTATTGTGCGAAAACCAATGTGTCTTCGGATGACGACGACGACGCCAACGTCATACCAATATAAAAATTCATAGAGATCTATTCACTTAAACTAAAGTTATTGTCCAGAAACCAAATGTGTCTTCGGACGATGGAGACGACATCATAGCATTATACGACACAAAATTTTTTTTGCGGTCGTATAAAAATGAAATATTCTGAGTGGATTGAGTCTCAAAACACATTTTATGAGAAAATTGCCTTGAAATAGGACTCTACCATGAATATTAGTAGACAGAGCAAGCCATACTCAGTGTTTTGGGGAGCTTTTTCTCAGTTTTTCTCATTTCTCATGTTTTGCTATAATAGAAAACTTTTTCCTAAGTAATACTTTAATAAATATATAGGCTTAGTAAATGAAATTATTTTTGAAGCAGTAACAACAAATTATTCACTAAAAGGGAAGCTTTTTATGTCCCTCTCTGGAACGCGGTGTAAATCTAAGTTTTACGTAAAGACTTATTGAAACCTCCATGGAGTCAGTAAACTTTTATCTGGATAGTTCAGTCAGCTTGAATACTTCAATTACTCATTTATTATCACATTTCTTTCATAAATTAGTGAAAGTTACCATAAAATTTTTATTTATTTGCCTAGAAAGTTGAAATTTTGAGGAAATGAGAGGTATAAATGGACCAAAAGGGACCTTATAATAAAGACAAAGAGGTCCACTAGTGGTATTTATCATCCTAGAGTCATCTTTTGTATCATATTCAACTGTTTGTAGGCAGATGAGAAAAATATTTGATCATTTATTGGTCCACACTATATTCTATCATGAAGCAGCTTGATTCAGATTTTTCGAAGAAATTTTGCTCAAATCGCTGTAGATGTTGTCTTACATTATACTAGATTTTACTCAAACTATTGAACTGATTATGACAAAACTTGACAGTAATGCTTGAAATAACCAGTATTACAAAGGAAAAAAATCACATTCAGTTTATTCAACAAAAAAAGTCTTCCTTAGGTGTAATACCACCAAATCATAGTACGTCACATCCGGTTACATACGAAAAAGGATAGAATAAAAATATTCCCTTGAATTTGACAGTTGTAGGAAATTAATCTTACATTTCATTGCAGTAAAAAATTTCTGAGTCATAAACATATATCTTGGGTGTATCAAAGCACCCTTATTTTTTTATTTGGTGTTTCTACAGAATATTTTGGAAACTTGAGGTTACATGGTTACTAAAGCTTGTACACAGGAAAAAAAGGGGTGAAAATTTGATTGCTTAACTTCCAGTGATGGTTATTTTCTTATATGCAATGAAATATTTTGTGAAATTTTGTTTATAGTACTGGACAGGATGAAACTTTACTCATGCCAAGTATTTCTTTATTTGAAACAAAGATAAATTATGCACATTTTTTTGAAAAGTGCAAATTTAACAAAGACTAATAGGGGAAAATCAATGGTGGTATTACACCTGTAATTGAACCGGAAAAGTTCTTTTAGCATTATACTACCCTAAACCTAGAAAGACTTGCTCAATACACAGAATATCTTAGTATAATATGGACGCTTTACCTGTAGTTCTCGATTATGATTTTCACATAGGAGCTGCAAGAATCTAAGGATTGGTCTCATCATTGCAACATGTGGTGTCAGTTTCTTGTCTTCTTTTTCTTTAGTTTGCTTATCTACAGCATCATCTTGACCTGCAACATGACCTCTCTGAAGGTCATCAGGTTCCTCAGGTTGTTTATTCTGTCTTAATTTAAATTTTATACCTCCTACGGAATCCTCCTCATAATCTTGTCTTCTACCTGTAAGCCATATCAAGAGATTTAGCTAGATTGCTACTTTTTACTATTCAAAATATTCCACCCTGATCATTTAACTTGATTTCGAAACATAATAGGTGATGGAAGATTTTATTCCTCAAGATTGACTATGTGACTATTTTTAATATAGAAATCAAAAGGTCATCTAACAATCTTGAATCAGCCATCTAGCTTAAATCTCAGATTATTGAAAGCACTTAGCAAGTTGTCTCAGTGGACAATTGGAATGGGGCACAACAAAAAAAAAAAACCTAATGTTTTTCTAGGGTCATCTTACTTGATAATAAATAAATGGGGAATGTGTCCAATGGGGGGGGGGGGGGGGGGGGGGGGGAAAGCAATAATAGTTCCAATGATATATAATAGCATATAATTCATGAAAATCACTTCAGCTATTTGCCATTTATATCATCCTGTTCACCATACTCTGATTCAATCTAGATTTGTGCACAGGGGAGGATATCAAATTACTTCCTACCCTTTCTATTATATCTAAATTCATGGAGCATAAAGAGTTAATATAAGTTTTGCAACTGTAACACTAGTTATTTATATATATTCAAATATTGCAAGGATTACAAGTAAAACCTAGTTTTCAGGATATTATAAATTGTTATTTTTTTCCCCTTGATGGTGATGTAGTATTGGACATGTTGGATAATTCTTACAGATTACATTTCTAAAGTTTTTTTGGCAAAGAAAATATTATATTCATTAAAATATAAGACGTCACTAAAAACATGTGCATATCTATTCCATTGAGAAAATTTTGCAACATGGCTAAAGATAACAATAAATCTATAATTTGTTTTTAACTCAAATGTATCACAAATACATGCTTGTTAAATTTTGTGCTATAATCTTTTATTAACATCAGCTTGTTAATTTGTAGTTTGCAACAAGACTAAAAAGTTTTTTTTATGTTTTTTTTCTTTTCTTGAAATTCTGTACAAAGTTACTCTTGGCATTGTACAGAATCATGTTTCCTGTAGTTATTGGATCTGTGTCATCCTGTGTGATAATTAAACAGACAACACCAAGGTGAAAAGAAAAAAGAATAACAGATAAATAACAGTCCACAAAACTACACAGAAAAAGAAAAGTTGAGCATCACTAACCCAACAAAATGTGGACAAAAGTGTTGGTACTAAATATGTGTGAACTAGGAGACATTTTATATATCTTTTATCTGTGAGATGATAAACCAGGAATATATGATACCTCTGCCTCTCTTCAGTCCTCCTGTGGCATCTTTAGTTTGTAATTCTTTTTGCTCATCAGTTCTTTTCTCTCCATCACTGGTGTTAACTGTTACGGTTGATTTAATCTCCTCGCTTGCTTTTACCATCTTGTTGTAAAATACTTTGAAAAATACATCAGAGTTTTTGTCTTTTAGCAACCTATTGTAAACAGATCTCTGAAATGAAGATTGAGGCTGAATTATTAAACTATTTATATCATATGCATCCTTCCATATGCTGACAATGGTGGACATGTCATTTGTGAAATGAAATGAGGTATTTTTATAAAGGATCTATATATTACAATATAACAAACAAGTCTGGTAATGATGGGTTAATGACTTTCAAAGATGATGAAAGTATAATTTCTTTCTATGTTCAATTGGAACTTATGTGGCATCATTGCTGTATTTGCTAGAAAGTTTTGTAGGTCTCTCAAACATCATGTCTTTTTAAGTTACTTTTTAAAGTAAGTGAAAAATTTCGAATACTGGCAAATAAAAAATCTAGAATCTACATTTAATTACTCCTGTAACAACACAGTTGTTTTAAATGATTCAAACACAAAAGTGAACATGCTGAAATGTCTCACCAAGATTAATTTTATGTTGACAGTCATAAGGATAAAGGTTTTAGTACAAATATCACATAAAATTAACATTATCAATGACCCGACAATGACAATGAGGTCAAGGTCAGATCAACTCTGCTAACCTTACAATCATTCCATACACCAAATATAGTTGATATATTGCTTTTGATATCTAAATAAAGAGAGTTAACCAGGGAAACTTTATCATTGAGCAATGAACCATGAAAATAAGGTCAAGGTCAGATGATACATGCCAGGCAGACCTTACAATCTTTCTATAAACCAAATATAGTTGACATATTGCTAAAAGTATTTGAAAAACAGACCAAAACACAAAAACTTAACATTGACCAATGAACTGTGAAAATAATGTCAAGGTCAGATGAAACCTATCAGACTGACATGTAAACCTTACAGTCATTCCATACAACACATATATTGAGGGGGTCTCATTGGGGGCATCTGATCCCAGATCCCACTTATTGTTTTGTCAGATTCCCCGTATCCCTCTAATAATTGTAATAATAACGCTTGTAATTTCACGTGTCCCAACCGACTTCGTTTTCCGTTTTCAAGCACAATAATTTGACTTTCACGTGTCACGCTTACAAAAAAATCGGCCAATCCCGCGTCATGCTTAGACCCCAATGAGACCCACTATTGACCTACTACTTATTATCTTAGATTAAGACCTTATCATGTCACTTTAACCTGATCCATGAAATCAGGTTGAGGTCATGTGAACCTGTCCTTCAACATATAAGAGCTATTACCCATATATCAATATTACTCATAATACCGGATAAGTGAGAAATGTACATGACAAAAAAAATTATAATATTTTTTATCAGTCCCTGATCCATAAAAATGACTTCCAGGACAATGGACACATGACAGACAGAAACTTCATAACATAAGGCATCTATCTGTATACAAGGTATGAAGCATCCAGTTCTTCTACCCTCTGGAATATAAATCTTTATACAAATAGTTTATGCCGTCGCTATCAGGTTGTAATCTCTATGTCACAACAAAAGTCATAGGCAACACAAAAATGAACAACCTTTGACAGTGGATACAAAGTACAGTCAAACCTGTATTAAGTAATCAATCATGGGAAATACCAAAGTGATTGCTCAAGAAATGTGACCTTTTAAAAGAGTTCAGAAAAATTCCTATTCTGACATCGCCCTTGGACGAAAAGTTAGTGATACTGTTTTCAATGGAATCTGAAAGAAGTGGAACACGAGGAATTCACTAATGCACCACCTATTGCACCATCTCAGTTCTGATTCTCAATTTGACTTTGATATTGAGCACATTTATTTTTCGTCATGATTATATTGGTAGTTAAACACATCAAATTGACTGTGGTTGAAAGTTGAAATGACCGCTGAAAAGAGTTACCGTCTTTTGGTATGCATAGTGCGCATTTGTGTATTGTGCGCACCCCCTTTATGGACCAAGAAACTTGAGAAAAAAAGTTTCTTCTTCATATAATACACATAGACATTTTCGGAAAAGTCACAGCTCCAAAATCGGTAAAATGTTGCTTGAGCGTGATTTTTTTCGGCAAGGAATTAATGAGAAGTCATGATTAATATCATGGAAAGAATTTATTGTAGCTGAATAAAGAATTTTAATAGTTATCTTCTTTTTATAACCCACAAGTTAATGTTTGTCGTTTGTTGGCAAACAGGAAGTCTAAACTGGAAGTTTTTTAAATGGTCACCGATGTCGGTGAATTCCGTACAGAATACGTAATTAATACGGAATATGTATTATCTTGTATTATTTAATTTTATGTTATGAATTAGTGCTGAAATAAATTGTTAAAATCTCATAATTTTTATTTGTTGTTAGTTGATTCTAGCTGTTAATCCGGATTATCACACCTCAATCAATGGGTCTAATCAATGTCAAAACAATCAATGACAGGTTCACCTTGTTCCTAATTAAATTTGTTCAGGTTACAATTATGGGATAATCATGTTTTCAATCATAATTTCTTGAACGGTTTTAAACAGTTGTTACTGTTTAAAAGTTACGAAGTAGAAAGGTATTTATAAAAAAAAAAACTTCTCATAGACTAAATCATCACTTTACAATATTAAGTCACATGACTGGCGATCACCTGATACAGTAAAAAAAAAATGGCGGTTTATCTTTTCAAAACGAGCGTGGTTTATTCAATTTTCATACACATATCTTCTACTCTCCATGATGAACACATACAAAACAGTAAGTTATGACCACAAGAAACACAGAGCCTAAATTAACCGACAACAAAAGCTTCATGGTGTCTTTATTAAGACATGGCAAACTTCCGGATTGAAAACAGATGGACAAATTTTACACGATAAACGAATGTAACTACAGAGATATAAAATGTATTTTATTTGAATAAAAATGACATATCAAGTACAATAAGATACATATTACAAATATAACATGTAAAACATAATAAAAGTCGAGGAATTAGCGAAAAATTCCGTACTCTTCACTTCACCTGTGTTTTTCTTTGTCGGGAGTTCGGACCTGAAAAAAGGCTAAGAAAATGTTTGTAGGCGTGTATAGTGCGCGCCCCTCTTACAAGAAACATGACCCAGGGTATAAATGTGCACACTATACATACCAAAAGACGGTAAATTATATTGCAAAAAAATTTTTGGGAGAGTCTGAAAGTGACTGTTAGAGACGGGTGACCTGTAAAAAGAGGTGACTGTTAAGACAGCTTTGACTGTCACTGCAACAGTTCAAAATGGCCCTGTGAACTAGTGAGTTAAAAATGATTCAAACAAAATTATTTAGTGTAGGAGTAGATAGAACTAACCTGAATAACTGGGTTACCACCTTCCAATAAAGCAATGCCAAGTTCCACTGTCTCTTGAAATATTTTGCTGTTAGTTTCTTTCATTATCAAATCAACAATCAAATCTGCTGCTCCTTCTTTGGCCAAATGGCACTGAAAAAAATGTATACAAATCAATCTTAAAATTTTATATTAAGATGACTTGTGAACTCTAGTTATATTTTGATAAAAAGACCATTAAAATAAAGATACAGGATTAATCCTTCCGTATTATTGAATTGAGCCAATTGCTGCTGATTTTTACAGATGTTTTTTATGCTGTTCTGTTACATTACTGTCCTATGTTAGGGGAGGGTTGTTTTTTGTTCAATTTTTGTTTAAATTATCCTACCTGAATATCATAAAGACTCATTCTTTCTCTACCAAACATGCTGGATCTTGAATTGTTATCAGCACCAGGTCTTCCAGACAAAGCCAGTTTATTTCCACCATCTCTTTGTCCCCTCATTGGTGCCTTTTCATAATACTTTGTCAACAGACATTGCCGTAAAGCTTCTCCCTATTATAATAATAAAAAAAACTAGATGTAGTATTTATGACACATTGATGTATCATCTTCATGCAAATATGTGAAGCTGTTACCTCTTAGACCTCAATGAGAAACTTGAGACATAACCATTCAAGTACAAAAAAGATTTAGGGGTGATCCAAATGTTCAAATTATGAGTTCCATAATATAATATACTGTACTGATAAAACATAACATATACTGCTATGGAAGATAGTCTTTATAAATTTTAAATGAGAAACATAATAAAAGCACCGAAAACACAGACAGATTAGTTGAAAGGGGAGACATAATGAATGATGATTCACAAAAACAGTTTGTGAAAAATAAACTTATTTTAATATTGCATCCATGTAAAAGGAGAATTATTATACGCTAAAATATATATTTTGTATTTCATAAAGCACTCATAATTATCAATATTTTTCAGTAAAAACATACACTTTTGGAACATCCCCCTCCATTAAAATCTAGTACATCTTTTTTTTCAACAGTAAATACATATTGCTTACTAAGAAAGATGTTTTGGGATAATACTGTGAATAAATTATAATAATACATGAAAATTTGTTCACAATCAACAATTAACACTTAAAGACAATCATAACCAATAACATAATCCACCACAATAAATTTATTCCACAACAAAACAATCATAAACACTATATCAGGGGCCTTTAGAGCTGAAGATGGCCATTTGTAAAAATAAAATGTATGCAGCCCCTACATAGTGTAAATGAGTATGCAATACCATATGAAAATGTAATGAAATCAATATATATTAATATATGGAAACATGATATAGATAATAAATGCTGCACAAGAAAGATATGTGTACGTTAAAGTAAGCGAACAAATTAAAATGTCTCAACTAAAAAGTCTTTGTGGAAAATGAAAATTAATATAGCAGCCATTTTTAAAGTGAACATGCAATCATATTCTAAAAACTAAAAAAGATGCAAAGAAATTAAAGACATGCCTAATTCTTTCAAATCTGAAGATGATTTAAAGTGTTATTTCATCTTGAAATTCTGTAAGAAATTATGGCTCTTGAAGAACCTGTTATGAAATATTTTTGACATGTTGTCAGACCTACCCCTGGTAATATATGCATGTATACTGAGTGCCAATGAAACACAACAGGTTCTATATCGTAAGCTATATGGCATTTCTCTGGTTAAATATGAATATTTCCTTTGTTAGGCTGTAGACAACACTTTTCTTTATAGTTGGGCAATTTTATTATGTAGACAACACCAGTCAGCTGTGTACTATAAATTCTTGTGTAATATTATGTGAAGCCTCGTTTCTTTATAAAGCTGTAACAAGAGACATGTTTGATAAGTTTGAACAGCGAGTACAACTACACGACTAGTGTTAAATTCAACAATAATTTCATCTGACTCCAACTTTGAGCTGAATACTACACTTGGTAAGGAAGACATCATGCAGTGATTTGTTTCTGATACTGAAGAAAGAGAATTTTTTCTCTTAAGTCCAAGACAATATAAAAAAAAGTTACAAAAGCTGATGTAAACTTTGAGTATAAATAGAAAGTCAGATAGGCCGGGTCCAGGGAAAGGACCAAGAAAAAATAAGAAGGGGAAGGCCATGATGAAATGTAAAATTCAGAATGTGGGAGATGTTTCCCCAGATAAAAAGAACAAAGATAATGTATCTAAGAGAGAAGTTAAACAAGAAACCTTTATAATTCAATGGAAAGTTTTGAGTTGTGCTTTCAAAATAAGGCAGGCCAAAGTTTAAGCACATCTGAACAATCAGAGTTTGATCTCCAAGCAATGGTTGACAATCAAACCTTAAATCTTAAATCTTAAGGATTTAGACATCTTTTAGGCTGACGAGAATAATAATGTTGCTGTAAACGACAGCACTCAAGCAGATGAATTTACATTTGAAGTACCTAAAATTTTTGAGGAGGATGTTAAGTTCAGTAGTGAAACTATGACAAACATAGCTGATACGGTTAATACAATTGTCTGTAAAAAAAGGCAAACCTAGATGAAATTGTCAAAGACAGTTAAATACCATCACATTGAAAGAACATTATTTAAAGTAGATGTTGAGATTTGGTCAAATTCTTCAAAGAACATTTCTTCAAAGAAATGTAAAGTGGCTTGAATTAATTATGCAGAATGTGCAAAAAATGCTTGGAATAGGAATAGTGCCTGTAATACATTTGGTAGAGTTGTTATCAAAGATATCCTGATGTTAAAGAGCTTAAAGCTCACATACTTAGAGCTATGACAATCCTTAGCAGTGTCTCTTTTTAATTTTCTAAAGGTAGAAAAATTACTATTAAACCTCACCTTGTACAAAAGTATCATTTACTATGCAATCATAATGAGGAGATAGGGGAAAATTTATTTGGTGATGACATAACTAAGTGTATAAAAGAGATCAATGAAGCACAAAACTACTATGAATCATGTGTAGGAAATCAGAAAGCTCAGAAAACTTCTTTCTGTCCAAAGGATTTAGGAAAAGAGGAAATTGTCATAGGGATTAGAAAGGCAGACAAAGCCATTACTCAAACAGAGGAAAATCTGTTAGAACAAGGTTTGGGAAAGCTAAAAATAGTACATCCAAGTTTAAATCCAGAGATATTCAGCCTGACTGCATGGTGAATATTGAGAAACAAATTAAAGCAAAAGGTTTCTCAGAAACCACTACAAAATTATTGTCTGCATCATGGAGGTCAGGTTCACACACAGATTACAAAAGTAAAGGAGCAGGGGCCAAGGCAATTACAGCTGATGCCAAAGGAGATATTCAAGGTAAAATTTGAAGCTGGATCAGTCATGAAATTTTCTGATATTTGAGGCAATATTACCTCAGATCCTTGAGTTTTATATATCATACAATATGGTTATAAAATTGAATTTGATAACAAAAAAAAAAAATAAATGTGGATTGTGTCCACATGTGGACACAGATGATGCCCCCACTTGCATATCATATAGTTATAAAGGGACATAACTGAAGAACGGTAAAAGTGATGCTACCCAAATTTGAACTTGATCTGAGTTTTGTGGTAATAAGCATTTGTGTGTAAGTCTCATAACATTTGGTTGAGACAAACTAAAGTTAGAGAATGGAAACAAAAAATTCAACAATTTTAATGTTTATAAAGGGACATAACTCAAGAATGGTAAAAGTGACCAAATTTTGTACTTAATCTGTATTATGTAGTAATAAGCATTGTGTATAAGTTTCATAACATTTGGTAGAGGCAAACTAAAGTTAGAGAACGGAAACGAAAAATTCAGCAATTTTTCCATTTGTAAAGGGGCATAACTCTAGAAAGGTAAAAGTTACAACACCCAAATTCAAACTTGATCTGTGTTTTGTGGTAATAAGCATTGCTTATAAGTTTCATAACATTTGGTTGAGCCAAACTAAAGTTAGAGAATGGAAACCAATTTCGGGACGTACAGACGTACAGACAGACAGACTGCTGTCCACATTCCAGGGAAAGAAAATAGACTGCCTGATTATGTCTAGGGTATATAGTGATTCGTCTGGGTGGCAATTAAATGAACAAGTGTTTAATGCTGTATGTAGAACAGACAGATTTGTGTCTTGGTTTCCCGAGTCAGAGGCATTTGCATTTTCATTTTCATGGAGTTCTTATTATGCCTTATATTTTTCCTCCTTTCAGTTTAATTCCATAGGAACTGAGAAAGATAGAGGAGGATAGGGTAAGCATGGTCTTAATGATAGTACCAATATGGCACACACAGACTTGATTTCCAAGGTTGCTAAGTTGTTTAATAGATTATCCATTAAGATTTCCTTTTGAAAAGAATTCCTACATCTAGCACTCAGCCAAATGAATCAATGAACATCAATCAATGAACAAGAGAAAAATGTTTCTAGTTGCCTGAATTGTACCAGGCAATCACTCAATAATCAAGGAGTTTCAAAAAGAATCTAAGAGATATTTTACTACATGTGTAGAGACCCTTCCACTTCAAAACAGTAATTCAAAGAAGAAAGTGGTGTATTTGGTGTAGTAAACAGATAGCTGGATGGCTTAAGCATATATTAGAATTATCAGGCATTGATGAAGGTCGATTTAGGGCACATTCACTTAGAGAATCTTTGACTTCTGCAGCTTTCATGTCTGATGTAACTCTAAATGACATTATGCGAACAGCAAATTGGAATTCAGCAAAAACTTTTTGTAAGTTTTATACATTTGTATTTGTGAAGTCAGAAAGAGAAAATATACATGATCATACAAGTAGCTTTTTTAATACTTCTAATAAGTAAATATCATGTTCTTACAGGTGTTCTTGCTCCAGAATGATCTATTGTCAGCAACCAAGATGGAGTTTCTGACGCCTACTTTGGAATGGACCAGTGGATTTTGTGTTATACGAACAGAGATAATTTGTTTAATATGGACAGTGACTTGGATGGAGAGTTGTCTCATTGGCACTCATACCACATCTTCTTGTATCTAAGTGCTAATTTGTTTGATATGGACAGTTATTATTTCGAATTTAATTTGGTTCTAAATTGTGGTGGAGTACTTAACATTTCTGTGAATTGCAATTACACGCCTTGTGGCTACAAAGATTCATATTTAACTTGAGAAATGCTGTATGGCTTACGGTACAGAATAGTCCATCATCCAAGTATATGTGTGAATTAAGGATGAGCGGCATTCTATGAGAAAGCAAGGAGGCTTTGAGGGTGAAATTCCCTCCCAGGTTATGTTGATCACAGATGTCTACTTAAAATAAGACTTAACTTGGTAGAAATTTTAATTTGTTGTAGTTTATAGATAACACTCCAGAAGATTTGAAATGTTGAATTTACCATTGAGTTTACCTTGTTGCTTTGAAACAAGGCTTTGGATATGGTTAAACAGGTAATTATAGTACACAAGGGAATGGTTTTGTCTACATGATAAAATAACTCAACTGTAAAAAAATAAGGTTGTCTATAGAAGGAAATTTTCTTATTTAATTCTCCAAGCCTCTTGGCTTCCTCATAGAATACCCCTCATCCTTTCACACATACCCTTGGATGATGGGCTATCATATACCAACCCCCTTTGGTCCCTTTTAAAAATATTCAATGCATTCCTCATACTTTTGCTACACAGGACTATATCTCATCCCCTTTTTCAGTTCAAAAACTTAGCGTTAGTCCAATTAGGGTCTATCCAGAGCGTAAAATTATTATTTTTGGGGGTTAATAATGTGTGCTGAAGAGTTTTGACAGATAAATGGAATAAACTGTTATCACAGAGATATGTCTCGCCTTTTTGTAATTTTGATAATGCAAATGTTGAAATTAAAATAGCAATACTTTAACATGTAAGTTATGCAAATATTCAAAGTCGATGAACCATGACTGAAGGTACATGGCTAAACAATCTCCATGGAAATGAGATGTGCCAATGCTAATACAACTGCATACCAAATACCATTGACTTATTATAAGTCGTTCCCTTTAAACAAACCTAAACACAAACATTAACTTGTAAACTATGTAAATGTTTCAAAGTCAATGAACCATGATCAGGGGTGGGGCTATATAATCTCCATGGAAATGTTTGCATACCAAATATCATTGACTTAACATTAGCAGTTCATCTTAAACTGATCTAATCACAAACTAATACTGTTTATACATGTAAACTAAGCAAAAGTTTCAAAGTAAATAGACCATGACTGAGGGGGCGGGGCCAAATATTCTCCATGGAAATGAGATGTGCTAATGCTTATACAACTGAACACCAATTAACATTGACCTACCACTAATGGTTCCCCTTGAACTGACCTAATCACAAACTAATACATGTTAATTTAGCAAAATTTTCAAAGTCTATAGACCATGACTAAGGGGGCGGAGCCAAATAATCTCCATGGAAATGAGATATGCCAATGCTTATACAACTGCATACCAAATATCATTGACCTACCACTAGTGGTTCCCCATAAATTGACCTAATCACAAACTAATACTTGTAAACTATGAAAAGTTTCAAAGTCAATAGACCTTGACTGAGGGGGCGGGGCCAAATAATCTCCATGGTAATGAGATGTGCCAATGCTAATACAACTGCATACCAAATATCATTGACCTACCACTAGTGGTTCACCATGAACTAGACCTAATCACAAACTAATACATTGTTGACGTCGCCGCCGCCACCGAAACAACACACCTATGTCTCGCTTTTTGACTCCGTCAAGGCGAGACAAAAATTGGAACTGGAAAGAACTATTATACAAGAAAGAGGTTTTGAATGAGAGCTTTATTTGGAAAGTACTTGTCAGGATAATGACAGTTAAAATAAAATGCTTCGCTGGGGCGCAGCTTGATACGACCGCAGAGGTCGAACCCTGAACAGTTAGGGCAAGTATGGACACAACATTCAAGCTTGATACAGCTCTGAATTTGGATTGTTATTAAATATTTGACACAGCATAGGTTTCTGACACAGAAAGAATGTGGTCTAAGAACTTGAATTTTTTCAATTTACCTATTATGGTCCAATGTCCAAAATCAAAATACATGGTTAGATTCAGCATATCAAAGAACACCATATATTCAATTTTTGTTAAAATCAAACAAAGTTTAATTTTGGACCCCAACTTGGACAAACTTGAAAACTGGGCCCATAATCAAAAATCTAAACACATGTTTAGATTCAGCATATCAAAGAACCCCAAGAATTCAATTTTTGCTAAAATCAAACTAAGTTTAATTTTGGACCCTTTGGACCTTAATGTAGACCAATTTAAAAAACGGGACTTAAATTAAAAATCTAAATACACGGTTAGATTTGGAATATCAAAGAACCCCAATAATTCAATTTTTGATGAAATCAAACAAAGTTTAATTTTGGACCCTTTTGACCTCAATATGAACCAATTTGATAGCTGGGCCCACAAATAAAAATTCTAAATTCATGGTTAGATTCAGCATATCAAAGAACCCCATATATTCAATTTTTGTTGAAATCAAAAAAAGTTTAATTTTGGACCCCAACTTGGACCAACTTGAAAACTGGGCCCATAATCAAAAATCTAAATACATGTTTAGATTCAGCATATCAAAGAACCCCAAGAATTCAATTTTTGTTAAAATCAAACTAAGTTTAATTTTGGACCCTTTGGACCTCAATGAAGACAAATTTAAAAAACGGGACCCAAATTAAAAATCTAAATACACGGTTAGATTTGGCATATCAAAGAACCCCAATAATTCAATTTTCGATGAAATCAAACAAAGTTTAATTTTGGACCCTTTTGACCTCAATATGAACCAATTTGATAGCGGGGCCTACAAATAAAAAATCTAAATACATGGTTAGATTCAGCATATCAAAGAACATCATATATTCAATTTTTGTTGAAATCATACAAAGTTTAATTTTGGACCCCAATTTGGACCAACTTGAAAACTGGGCCCATAATCAAAAATCTAAATACATGTTTAGATTCAGCATATCAAAGAACCCCATATATTCAATTTTTGTTGAAATCAAACAAAGTTTAAATACTGGACCCTATCTTGGACCAACTTGAAAACTGGGCCCATAATCAAAAATCTAAACACATGTTTAGATTCAGCAAATCAAAGAACCCCAAGAATTCAATTTTTGTTAAAATCAAACTAAGTTTAATTTTGGACCCTTTGGACCTCAATGTAGACCAATTTAAAAAACAGGACCCAAAATTAAGAACCTAAATACACGGTTAGATTTGGAATATCAAAGAACCCCAATAATTCAATTTTAGATGAAATCAAACAAAGTTTAATTTTGGACCCTTTTGACCTCAATATGAACCAATTAGATAACAGGGTCCACAAATAAAAAATCTAAATACATGGTTAGATTCAGCATATCAAAGAACCCCATATATTCAATTTTTGTTGAAATCAAACAAAGTTTAATTTTGGACCCCAATTTGGACCAACTTGAAAACTGGGCCAAAAATCAAAAATCTAAATACATGTTTAGATTCAGCATATCAAAGAACCTCATATATTCAATTTTTGCTAAAATCAAACAAAGTTTAATTTTGGACCCTTTGGACATTAATGTAGACCAATTTGAAAACTGGACCCAAAATTAAAAATCTAAATACACTGTTAGATTCGGCATAACAAATAAATAAATGTGATCAAAGATTTTACAAATCTAATGCGCCATACTGTGCAATTAAAGATTACTTCTTGAAATTTTTCAATATTTGAAATTTGAAAAAAAAATAATATTTGAAGAATAATTCTTTTTAATTTCTGAAATCTGAAATGAGAAAAAATTGGCCCCCCACAATTTCTTTTTATCCCCCCCCCCCCTTTTTCCCCCCAAAAAATTCTTTCCCTCAAGATATGGTCATAATCTCAATTCAAATTTCCAATGGAGTTGGCAACCATAATTACCCATTTAAATTTACCATAGTGCTAACTTAATCTATTTTATAATAGAATTAATAAAAATATAGTGTCAAATCTTTCATATGGATTTTTTTGTAAAAAAAAAAGATGAAAACATTTGCAGATATTTTTACTGGTCTTCCTTTATAAATATGCATTTCTTTAAACATAATTTAAAAGCAGAGTAAGGGAAGTAACCAAAACGTTGTATTTGGATTACCTCCCTTACACTGTTTTAGATTATCTTTATTGTTCATTAACCATTACTTTATACATAATTTAAAAGCAGTGTAAGGGAGATAATTTCAATGATGTATTTGATTTATCTCCCTTACACTGCTTTAAATTATGTTTTGTACTAAAGTATTTGTCCATTAACCAGGACAACCTTGTTTTTCCCCCTTTTTTGCCCCTAATTCCTAAACAGTTTGAGCCATAACCCCCCAAAGCAAATCCTAACCATCCCTTTGTGGTATGGAAACTTGTAGTATAATTTCAGAGAGATCCATACACCGTTCCACAGTTATTGTCTGGAAACTAGAAAATGCTCATTTTTGGCCCCTTTTTGGCCCCTAATTCCTTAACTGTTGGTACCATAACCCCCAAAATCAATCCCAACCTTCCTTTTGTGGTATTTAACCTTATGGTCAAATTTCAAAAAGATCCATTCACTTAAACTAAAGTTAGAGTGCGAAAACCAATATGTATTCGGACGACGACGCCGGACGACGACGACGACGCCAACGTCATACCAATATACGACCACAAAAATTTTTTGCGGTCGTATAAAAACGTAAACAAAGTACACTTCAATTAGCACTATCTTCTCACTATTAAAAACGTAAGAAAATCTAGTGAAAACTTTGTGGTAGCAAGCCTTTTCTATTAAACATCACTAGTTTGTGATATAATGGAAATTGAGTATAATCCAATATAATTGAAATACTTTAGAGGGTATTCATTAGGTCTACAGAAGGTGTATAGCATGTGTGTAATTAAAATTCTATGCAATTGTTATGTTAATAATAAAAGCAAATTGAGCATTTCTAAACTTTAAAAACTAAAATCTACTTAAACAATAATATATAACTTTTTTCATTCAATATAGCTATGGTGTTGAAACAAATTAGATTCTATTTAAAAAAAAACTTCAACAGTGAACCTTTCAGCAAAATAATGTATTTTCATGTTTTTTTTTGTTGCTATTATATTCTCTTTCTTCCTTAAATCTTATAACAAACATTATCAGAAAATGTAACAAACTGTTGACAGCACTTTCATAAGCTCCACACTGTTTGTTTATTATAATTACCATAGTATCATTGGGAGACTATACATATACATAAATAGAAATAAAAAATGTAATAACCGGGGAGTCATGCTATAAATACTTATTACAATATTCCCATCATGCTTCTTACCCTTCTATGATCATCCAAGTCTTTTTTACCCAAAGTTTTCACATCCACCTTTAATCGTCGCAACAAATAGAATGTTATACATATTATACAAAGAAGGATGTACAAACAACAGGCTATAGTAAGTTGTTTACTGATTTCTTTCTTGGTTTGTTTCGTAAAATGTAAAACCAATTTGATTAAAAATTTGCCCAATCCACATTTTCTAATTTTGTTATTATTTACTATTTCATTTTCAAATCCAATTCGGATCAAGATAAAATCAGCAACTTTTCTTCAGCTTGATGAAGCTGTAATATACCATAGCAGTTTATTATTCATCAGCATTAGCAAATATTACATGCCAAATGAAAACTGCAAAAACAGCACACTAGCATTATTTGATGATACTGAGTATTATTGCTGTGATGACATAATGACATAATGAAGGCTATTAAAAATGTTCTGCTCCTCAGGCTTATTAAACCTTAAAAAGGAAATTATGCATTTGGATATATTTAGCCCTGTTAATTGGCAAAGACTCCATATAGTGTACATCATTTTAAAACACTTAATACTAAAGTAATTAACAAATTTTTGGCAAATCTATTATAAATGTGTTGTTGTGTATCATGATATCTTTAATGTGTGCTAGACTGTCTAAATAAATTCACCTAAGTAAACAGAGCATTCCAATTCTCCAACTTTTCATGTCATTTCCCAATTGACGATAAAATTTATTTCCAGGATTTTGTTCCTGTTCTCTCTAAATTAAATTTTTGAAATGTTTTTGTTTAAAATACAGTATTGCATAAAACACCTCAGTTTTAGTATCTCATTAATTTGAAATCACATTTTTGTAAGCGTTTCATTTTTTACTAGCAATAATTTGTCTCAAATTTTTGTCTGTTGATAAACAGGCTCTGGAGATTAACACTTTTTTATAGACGTTGTTGCTTCAATTTTTTTATAAAAAACAGTATTTGTGCTTTTTCTACAGGACATTAGCACTTTATTAACATAACATTTGAGATGGATATTTTATGACTTCCCTCCTGCTTTTAATTATTCTTGCATTGCATTTATTGGTGCATCTCCACGATAGTCTTCACTTTTGAGGGTTTGATCAAAACAATATAATAAAATGCTTCGCTGGGGCGCAGCTTGATACGACCGCAGAGGTCGAACCCTGAACAGTTGGGGCAAGTATGGACACAACATTCAAGCTTGATACAGCTCTGAATTTGGATTGTTATTCAATATTTGACACAGCATAGGTTTCTGACACAGAAAGAATGTGGTCTAAGAATTTGAATTTTTTTTAATTTACCTATTATTGTCCAATGTCCAAAATCAAAATACATGGTTAGATTCAGCATATCAAAGAACCCCATATATTCAATTTTTGTTAAAATCAAACTAAGTTTAATTTTGGACCCTTTGGACCTTAATGTAGACCAATTTAAAAAACGGGACTTAAAATTAAAAATCTAAATACACGGTTAGATTTGGAATATCAAAGAACCCCAATAATTCAATTTTTGATGAAATCAAACAAAGTTTAATTTTGGACCCTTTTGACCTCAATATGAACCAATTTGATAGCGGGGCCCACAAATAAAAAATCTAAATTCATGGTTAGATTCAGCATATCAAAGAACCCCATATATTCAATTTTTGTTGAAATCAAACAAAGTTTAATTTTGGACCCCAACTTGGACCAATTGAAAACTGGGCCCATAATCAAAAATCTAAACACATGTTTAGATTCAGTATATCAAAGAACCCCAAGAATTCAATTTTTGTTAAAATCAAACTAAGTTTAATTTTGGACCCTTTGGACCTCAATGAAGACCAATTTAAAAAACGGGACCCAAATTAAAAATCTAAAAACATGGTAAGATTTGGCATATCAAAGAACCCCAATAATTCAATTTCTGATGAAATCAAACAAAGTTTAATTTTGGACCCTTTTGACCTCAACATGCTCAATATGAACCAATTTGAAAGCGGGGCCTACAAATAAAAAATCTTAATACATGGTTAGATTCAGCATATCAATGAACCTCATATATTCAATTTTTGTTGAAATCAAACAAAGTTTAATTTTGGACCCCAATTTGGACCAACTTGAAAACTGGGCCCATAATCAAAAATCTAAATACATGTTTAGATTCAGCATATCAAAGAACCCCATATATTCAATTTTTGTTGAAATCAAACAAAGTTTAAATACTGGACCCTATCTTGGACCAACTTGAAAACTGGGCCCATAATCAAAAATCTAAACACATGTTTAGATTCAGCATATCAAAGAACCCCAAGAATTCAATTTTTGTTAAAATCAAACTAAGTTTAATTTTGGACCCTTTGGACCTTAATGTAGACCAATTTAAAAAACAGGACCCAAAATTAAAAATCTAAATACACGGTTAGATTTGGAATATCAAAGAACCCCAATAATTCAATTTTTGATGAAATCAAACAAAGTTTAATTTTGGACCCTTTTGACCTCAATATGAACCAATTTGATAACGGGGTCCACAAATAAAAATTCTAAATACATGGTTAGATTCAAGCATATCAAAGAACCCCATATATTCAATTTTTGTTGAAATCAAACAAAGTTTAATTTTGGACCCCAATTTGGACCAACTTGAAAACTGGGCCAAAAATCAAAAATCTAAATACATGTTTAGATTCAGCATATCAAAGAACGTCATATATTCAATTTTTGCTAAAATCAAACAAAGTTTAATTTTGGACCCTTTGGACCTTCATATGGATTTTTTTGTAAAAAAAAAAGATGCAACATTTGCAGATATTTTTACTGGTCTTCCTTTATAAATATGCATTTCTTTACACATAATTTAAAAGCAGTGTAAGGGAAGTAACCAAAACGTTGTATTTGGATTACCTCCCTTACACTGTTTTAAATTATCTTTATTGTTCATTAACCATTACTTTATACATAATTTAAAAGCAGTGTAAGGGAGATAATTTCAATGATGTATTTGATTTATCTCCCTTACACTGCTTTAAATTATGTTTTGTACTAAAGTATTTGTTCATTAACCAGGACAACCTTGTTTTTCCCCATTTTTTGCCCCTAATTCCTAAACGGTTTGAGCTATAACCCCCCAAAGCAAATCCTAACCATCCCTTTGTGGTATGGAAACTTGTAGTATAATTTCAGAGAGATCCATACACCGTTCCACAGTTATTGTCTGGAAACTAGAAAATGCTTATTTTTGGGCCCTTTTTGGCCCCTAATTCCTTAACTGTTGGTACCATAACCCCCAAAATCAATCCCAACCTTCCTTTTGTGGTATTTAACCTTATGGTCAAATTTCAAAAAGATCCATTCGCTTAAACTAAAGTTAGAGTGCGAAAACCAATGTGTCTTCGGACGACGACGCCGACCCCGCCGGACGACGACGACGCCGACACCAACGTCATACCAATATACGACCACAAAACTTTTTTGCGGTACAAAAATTCATTGTGACCTATACATTATTTTCTAGAATAGTACCAGTATCTATAAATTTAAATCCATGTTTCAAGACTGTGTTAATGTGAACTAACTAATCTTTTTTAATTTTTGTTGATTAATGTCATTTTGCTTAGTTTCTTCTCTTACCTATTCTGACACCGGACTCAGACTTCTTTTAAACTGAGTTTTACTGCGCATATTGCTGTGTGTTTGTTTATTCCACATTGGCTGGAGGTATAGGGAGAGGTTTTGAAATCTCACAAAACATGTCTAACCCCACCCCATTTTTGCACTGGTCTCAAGTTAGGAACTTCTAGCCTTTGTTAGTCTTGTGTGTTTATTAAAAATTTTGGTTTATTTGTACGTTTCAGAGTTTATTTAGGCGTCCATTTGCTGAACTAGTATACATTATTGTTTAGGGACCAGCTGGCCTTCAGGTTCAGGTTTTTTTGTTGCGTTGAAGACCCATGGGTGGCCTTGATATGTTTTCTACTCTTTGGTCAGGTTTTTGTGACTTTGACACAGTCCCTGTTTTCATTCTCTATTCAACTAACAACAAATATAAGTTGATTTTAATTTGCATAAAAATGAAAACTCATTAAGATTACAGGCAAATGTCTGGTCAATGTAGTATAGGTGTATCAAAGTTCAAAGCGCAAAAATGTCCTTTCATGTTACAGGTAAAAAATCGCAAAGGTCATGAACATACAAATGACAACAGAAATAATTATAATATATCAAGTTAATGTAAAAGAAAACTTGTTGGACCTGAGAAACAGAACTTTTACTTTCAATGGTATTTCTATTACAAACACTTCAACAAATCATATAAAATGAGAGTAAAATTGAAAGGGAGCTTTCTTTTGTCAATCCTAATGTTGGGTTAAAATCTCATGAATTATCAGAGTCTTCATATGAAGTGTTGACATATAGACAGATGGACATCAGTTACACATTACATTATCATTCCAATTTAGAGCTTTTGCAAAATTATCCCTTTTACTGTTTCCATGAATGAACAGTTTTAGAGTTTCATTATGCATCAATAGGACAAAAATGTTCAAAGTCCCAAAACTCTCACAAAAGTTGTCAAATAAAATGGTAGGTTAAGTGAGGTCAATTGTACATAATGAAACACCCTCACTAAAAAAACTTTCGGGCAAACATTCTAAAAGAAAAAGTGTGTCACAGATGGAAAAATAGACCGAGACTATTACATTGCAACTGTGCAGCCTGACACGGAACAATGAAATAGGTTGCCAGTATATAAAGAGGAAAGATTTATTTTTTTTTTACTTGCTATATCTAAGATGCAAAAACCCAGTCATGAGATTTGTAAACAGTTTAGGACAAATGGGTTCATATTATGAGTGAAAAAAATATAAAAATATGTATTACTGTCTGAAGTACTCATTTTAAAAAAAAGTAAAAAAAAAAGTGTATTGTTAATAATCATCATAAACTATCATCAAAGCAAATAAATAAAATAATAAAAATGAACAAAAGTTACAGTTTAATACTTCAGACAGTAGTAAAATTAGCCTTAAAACAATGATTCAGCTAGACGTCAGAAGCTATAGATCAATTTCCATTTTTATAAAAATTTCTTCAAGACATTTAGAGAGAAAGTTTGACAAATGTCCTGTGACTGACACTAGCTGAATTACTGTAAAATCAAATATTTGTATATTACAATGCAATGTACCTTATCACCATAATCATTATCTACTGTCATCATCTCTCTTAATGTCTGTAATACTTTAATACATAACTTTTCTTCTTTTTCTTCTAAAAGACATTTGGTATGTCCAATCAGCCTGTAAAATGTTATTAGGTCAATGGTCATCTAATACTTATTGGTACCAAAAAATTATGTATCACAGAACAATGGCTTTGGAAATGTAGGTATATTTCTTATTTTTAATTCTCAAATTCTGATTTCTATATTAATATAAATTGTTAAAAAAAATACAACATAATGGCAAATAAGATTGAACAAAGAATGCACACCTTGTCATGCTAACCGTTCCCTCCCCTCTCCCCCATCATTTCTAATAACCTGTTTACACTATGCTGTTTTAATCCAGGTTTGAACAGATTTAATTAATCTGGGTTAAATTTAGGTAGTGTGAACATCTTAACCTGGGGCTAAAGACATTTGAAATTAAAGAAGCCAGATCTTGGGCTAAGCGGCAGAATCAGTTGTAAGTAATACTGGAGCTGTCCGCATAGGGGGGACTAATACATGCATTTTACTTGCTGCTGTGAAATTCAGTATTGAGATTTCTGGTTTTCAGCCATTCATTTGATATAATTATTGCCTCTGTGTTTGTCTGACCCATGATTACTGATAACATCAACCAGAAAGAAAATTATACTGACTCAGGAACAAAGTCTGAGGTTTGTATACTGCTAATTCAAAAATTAAAGGTCAAGGTCAGTATGATGCTACTGCATACAAAGTGTTGTCAATCTAAGTGCTACAGTATAAAAGTTATACACAAATCAAAAATCATTCAAAGTTTTACTTTCATAGGGGTAAAAGGTCAAATTCAAGGTCAGAATGACCTGACTTTGATATATGACACACCTCCATCAACCTAAGTTCTTTGGTTCAAAAAGTTATGCATAGGACACAGATCAGACAAGGTTTTACTATCATATGGGTCAAAGGTCAGGGTGATCAGATTTTGGAATATGACACACTCCTAGATTAGGTGTTGCCACAGACAAGGTCCAGCCTCATATATATTTAGTTTAAAATTTACAATCTTAACAAGAATGCCGGAGTTGTTATGCTAAGCATACCCCAACTTGAATTTAAAGTATCAGGTATCAGAAAGTAAATAGTGATAAAATTGAGAATGGAAATGGGGAATATGTCAAAGAGACAACAACCCGACCAAAGAGCAGATAACAGCCGAAGGCCACCAATGGGTCTTCAACGCAGCGAGAAAATCCTGCGTTTTGTGAGATCTCAACCCTCCCCCTAAAACTCTAGCCAATGTAGAATAAAGAAACACATAGCAATACGCACAGTAAAACTCAGTTTAAAAGAAGTCTGAGTCTGACGTCAGAATAGGTAACAAAAGAAACTAAGCAAAATGACAATGATACATAAATTAACAAAGGACTACTAGCAGTTACTGACATGCCAGCTCCAGACCTCAATTAAACTGATTGAAAGATTATGTCTTCATCATATGAAAATCAGGTACAATCCCTCCCGTTAGGGGTTTAGTATCATACCATCATAAAATATATGATGAGAACATAACCCGTATCATGCCAACAACTGGTTTTAGAATAAATGTGTTTATTTCCGATGCAAAGACCCTATGAGTGAATCAATATTAATACCAAAATATGCAATCCTTAATGATCTGACAACAGTATCGTAACTATATCCCTTCCGAATAAGTCTGTTTAAAGGTTTGGTTAGCTTTTGAGGTGAATGCCGACATTTTTGTGCTTTGTAAAGAATATTACCATAAAATATTGGATGTGAAATACCTGAACGTATAAGATGTCTGCATGTTGATTTATATTTACTAATGATGTCCTTGTACCGATGATAAAATTTAGTAAATGTTTTGACTAGTTTGTGATATCAAACCCTGGTGTAATAATTTTTCAGTAATACAGAGATTTCTTTCGTTTAAATCAAATACGTTGTTACATACACGAGCGAATTGGAACAAGTTGAGATATATAAACACCATAAGATGAGGACAAGGGAACGTCACCATCTAAAATGGATAATTAACAATAGGAAATGAAAAATCATCTCTTTTATCATAAATTTTTGTATTAAGCTTCCTGTTAAAGATAAAGATATCAAGATCCAGGAAAGGGCAGTGTTCATTGTTAGTATTAGCTTTATTTAAAGTCAGTTCGACAGGATAAATCTCTTTAGTGTACATACTGAAGTCGTCATTATTGAGAGCCAATACATCATCTAAATATCTAAAAGTGTTATTAAATTTTTGAATCAGATGTTGTTTCGATGGGTCTTAGCTGATTTTAGTCATAAATTGTAACTCATAACAATACAGAAACAGGTCCGCAATAAGTGGTGCACAGTTGGTTCCCATGGGAACACACTTTACAACTCATCACTATTGAGTTGCAGACAAAATATGAAGTCATTCTGTTGTGCAGTTTCTGAGAAAAGTGTGATTTAAATTTTAAAGTTCATTCAACATCTTGAAAAATTGAAAGTAGCAGCAAACAAGGAGTAAGTATCCGACAAATTGAAAAGTGATTACTGACAAGCTGCTGACCAAAGGAGTAGGTCCGGTAAGGGCCGATTTTGGCCTCAAACTTCAAGTTTATCTGATGAAAGATTTTTGACACTTTTTAAACACTTAGGTGTCTACTTTATTAGATTCAATTAGTTTATGTGAAAGATTTGGACTGATTTAGTCATTAAAGACGCTTAAATTCAAGCTTAGATATTAAAAATCTATCAAATATGCCATAATATGTCCCTTTTAAGATGGTTTTTGTCAAAAATGAAAGTGGCCGCATCCGTGTTCATCCTCAATCTTTATATATGTTATGTATTATAATCAAATACAACTTACATTTAAATATTAAGAATGAACACAAATGCGGCCACTTCCATTTAAGACGAAAACCGTCTAAAAATTCACTCAAATGCTCAAATTGTGAAGATTTCAGTAATTTAGCATGACTTAACGATGCTAGTACCCGATACATGTGCATTGTATTGTCAAAAACAGCCCATATTTATGTATCAGAAGTATTTTTCTTTCCAATAAATAGCTAAAAGTTAACATTTTAACAATTGTGTAAAACTGCTATATTTTGGGGCCAAAAAGGGGTCTTAGTGGACCTACTCCTTTAGTCATTCCCTCAAAAGTTTCTAAGAAAATTGTGACAAAAATGTTTGTTGGACAAAAGACGGACAAACAGATTGTAATATATCCATCACTGTTAAATCATTTTATATAATTATCAAAATATAATTTACAAAGTGCAAACTTCTTATGTAAATATTCACCCTTAAAATATTCAGGACCAATTCAAATGAAATCATTGCTTATCCAGACTTTCTTTTTTGAAACTGACATAAGTAAGAATTTTGGCAATACAATCAGATGAGGACCCTCTAAAGATCACTCCTTAAAGAATAATACAAAATATTCAAATTAATAATTCAAATAATATTTTTTTCATGTAAATTTTCCCTAACATATCCTAATTAAAATTTATCCTTGTGTGACAGTAAGAAGTCATCAGATAGATTATAGAGTTTTCCCCCCACTAAAATCATGGTAGCCATTCAAATTCAATTTACTCTGTTTGTAAATACTATAAGGGAGCTACCATTTGATTTTTATGGGGGGGCTAGGATGAAAAATTTTGTCCTGCATTTTTTTTTAGTTGTAATCTCTGTCCTGCCTTTTTATTTTTCACTCTATTTGGTCCTGCCTTCTTTTCTTTAGTTTATCCTGACTTTTTTTACCTAAATTGTCATCCTGACTTTTTTTTTTTGCAAGTGTCTCATCCTGCCTTTTTTTTTACTCAAAACTCCTGTCCTGCCTACTTTTTCAAATTTCATCCTAGCCCCCCCATAAAAATCAAATGGTAGCTCCCTAATGTAAAGTATACAAGAAAATAAGTTGATATATTTTTGATGAATTTGATAAACGAAAAAAAAATTTCTTCCTTTTTCTACTTTAAGAAAACCATAAGACCATTTGGTTTATTTTAGAATTTCTAAACAAGAGTGCACACGCTGAAATGTCTCGCCTGTTTTACTTATCATTGAATTTATGTTGAAAGTCTGTAATATGAAGGTTTTACTACAAGTATCACATAAACTTAACATTATCAATGGTCTATGAAATTGAGGTCACGGTCAGATGAACCATGCCAGACAGACATGTACACCTTACAATAATTCCATACACCAATTATAGTGGCCCTATTGCTTATAATATCTGCAAAATAGACCAAACCACAAAAACAAAAAATTGTCCAATGAACAATTAAATTGAGGTAAGGGTCAGATAAAACCTGTCAGTGGAACATGTACACCTTACAATCATTCCATATTGTAGTCCCTATATCATATATTCTGCAACTTTCATCGCAGGCAAGACAAAAAATCAAAGTGATGGAAATCACTCATGGAAAGATTGGAAAAGTAGTTTGAATTATTTCAAATTATATTTAAGTATGATTTGGACATAAAAGAACCTTAATATAGCACTATTGCAGACAATTGCATATACTACAGGTCTTTAGAAGGAAAAGCACTTTTTCAGTAGATAAAATGAGCTAAATATGAATCAATGAGAGTGGGTCAACTATTTGTTTAAATTGCAATTAATATCATCACCAAATAATGTTCCCTGTTACATGTTTCACCTTTTACATTTTATATTTAGAAACAGAAGAAACTACCAAATAAAGATTCTAACAAAGTTTATCAATTATCCTTGTAGGACATGGGGCCAACAGATAGACATGAATATAAGATCTTTATTGTCTCCAAAAATTATTCTAAAAAGGTTTTTTAGGGGACATTTTGTAAGTTGAAACATGGGAATAATATTTTTCTCCTCTAAAAATTGCTTATTGATTTTGAAAACAATTATTATGAATATATGTTATTGAAGATTAAAAGTTGTAGGATGTATTTTAATTCAATTTATAATTTAATATTTTCCAGAAAAGGGCATTGAAAATGTACTTTTTCAACATAAACAAATTAAAAAACTTATTTTATTGAAATGGGGATTCCTTCTTCATTGCAAAAATACACTTCCTGTATTCCAATAACTTCTATTGTTCAAAGAAATTTGATGGGGAATAAACTAAAAAAAAAAATTTGGTTTGCTCAGTTACAAATTTTAAATTTTTTCTTACTGTTTCAAGCCAATCACTGATAAGTGTTATGTCATGGTGTGTTATTTGGCTTATATTTTTAATAGTATGATTTTGTATAAAAAAATATGTTTTATCTTTTAGAAAGAAAATTTTAAGTTTGTATCTTGTAAAATTTTTTAATTAATTTGTTTAATAATTTTACCTATGCTGTGGCATTAATACTCGAAATGTCACAGTTTGCTCAAAGCACTTTGATTTGAAATATTAATTGTAATTAGCATGTCACTAGGATATTTTAAGTTTTTATCAAAACATGAAGGGATTTTGCTTTGTTTAATTATATTCTATTTTGCTAATGAGAGTACTATTTACATATTGTGTCATGTTGATTAGTTTTTGGTTTTAGTATAAATAGCGTTGTGAAATTTAGGAAAAGCAGTCACCTTTCGGAAACCTTAACTTGCACTGCTAAAGTCTATTATACTGGATCTGTAAGACTGTTGATCAGTCTACCAGTTGACTTTGTAGTGTTTAGACAAAAATGTATTTTTGACTCGCCTTTTATTTTTGAGAAAACTTTAGAAAACAGTCAGTGTTTCGGAAGCGTAACCTCTCACTACTCACGTCATGATACTGGACCTATAAGAATGTCTACCAGTCTACCAGTTGACTGTGTAGTGTTGAGACAAAATTTATCTCTGACTCATAATTTAACTTTGGAAAATACTTTTGGGAATCTTTTATTTTTGAGACTTTTACATTTTGATTTTGAGATTAAGTTCATTTTATGATTTAGTAGTTTTGGCATTTATTTTACATTTGACATTGTAAGGAGAAATAGTTTTACTTTGGATTTGATATTTAGATTTTTACTTTGTACTTTAATTATTATTATTATTTGGCATTGTTTACTAATTGATTGTTATCATCATTCATCTAAATTGTTATCGTAAATTAAATTATGAAAACCTTCCTTGCGTTTTAGCTATGCCTATCAGAACATTAAGTCTAGCGATAGACTGACCCCCTGTCCCTTGGTTCCAGCACATACGAGTTAGCTCCCCCTTATCTAACAGTGCTCTGTGGGACCTTGGTGACAGATATGGTGGAGTTTGACCCTGGGCACGATACAAATGAAATTCTGAAACTGCATAGCTAGAATGTAGGTTGGCAAAATTCATTCAAAATTATCTAAAACTTAAATTTTCAAAATTGAGACAACAGCAGGAGAGACAACGAGAGGAAGAGAGAACCAGTAACAGCAGAGACAAGTTGCAGATTCAACAACACACAACTAAAAGATAAGTACATCTTGCTTATTATATTACACTTTAATATTTCTTAGTGAAAAGTATAGATGTATGTTGATTCTTGGTGTGAATCTGTAATTTTATAATATTTGTTTGTGCAAAACTTTACAGAAGTTAACATTCAATTCAGGAGAAATATTATTTGTGCAATTTTCTTTGATTGGCAAATTTGAGTCATAGTAGAGAAATTAACATAAACAAGATACTGACAAAATTCCTTTTAGTTTCAGTTTGGTAATTGGAATAAAAAAAAATCATGGGAAGAAAGAGAATTTCAAAAGGATGGTGCTGCCAAAGAGACAGATGTGCCAGGCTATCCAGTGTTATACCAGGAACAGCAAGTTTCCAGTTCACAACAACCATGGAGAGGAACTTTGTTGAAATTGGACTAGAGAACCTTCAAGTGAGATGTTTAGTCGACAGTGGAGCTTCTTTTAGCTGTATCAGCCAACATCAATTATACCGTCTAAACACTACTACAGCGATACAGAAATCAATGATCAATAGTGCAGTCGGTGTCTGTGGAGAAGTACACGCAATAATTGGAGAAATAGTGCTTCAACTTTCTTTTGGACATCTGAGCAGAAATTCATAATTTTTTAACATAACTTGCTAGAGCTTATTTATAGGATTAAACTTTTTGTGAAACAACAAAGCGAAAACAGACTAAAAGAACAGAACTTTGACATTACCAACTCAGATCATTTAGACATTAGTGAATATCATGATGGTGCTTATCATTTTACCATAGCAACCTTCCAAGACAGTAGCACATAGAAAACAATCAGTTTCTATCTTTTTTTTTGTAGTATTAGGAATTAGTAGGAGTGCACGCCTGTTGGTTCTTTTTACTACATCAATTTGAATTTTGGATTACAGGGATATTATTTTATAATTCATCTGTTAAATTTCCTTACAAGGAATACAGGTTGCTGGAAGCTAGCACGTTGAAATAAATTGTTGGTATATTTATTTTTTGGCGCCAGGTTATAGTTTGTACAGAGTGTATTGAGATATTTTTAGGTGTTACTATGTAAATGTTTATATCATGTTTGGGGACAAACATATAAGAGCAGGGGGGAATATGTCATGGTGTGTTATTTGGCTTATATTTTTAATAGTATGATTTTGTATAAAAAAATATGTTTTATCTTTTAGAAAGAAAATTTTAAGTTTGTATCTTGTAAAATTTTTTAATTAATTTGTTTAATAATTTTACCTATGCTGTGGCATTAATACTCGAAATGTCACAGTTTGCTCAAAGCACTTTGATTTGAAATATTAATTGTAATTAGCATGTCACTAGGATATTTTAAGTTTTTATCAAAACATGAAGGGATTTTGCTTTGTTTAATTATATTCTATTTTGCTAATGAGAGTACTATTTACATATTGTGTCATGTTGATTAGTTTTTGGTTTTAGTATAAATAGCGTTGTGAAATTTAGGAAAAGCAGTCACCTTTCGGAAACCTTAACTTGCACTGCTAAAGTCTATTATACTGGATCTGTAAGACTGTTGATCAGTCTACCAGTTGACTTTGTAGTGTTTAGACAAAAATGTATTTTTGACTCGCCTTTTATTTTTGAGAAAACTTTAGAAAACAGTCAGTGTTTCGGAAGCGTAACCTCTCACTACTCACGTCATGATACTGGACCTATAAGACTGTCTACCAGTCTACCAGTTGACTGTGTAGTGTTGAGACAAAATTTATCTCTGACTCATAATTTAACTTTGGAAAATACTTTTGGGAATCTTTTATTTTTGAGACTTTTACATTTTGATTTTGAGATTAAGTTCATTTTATGATTTAGTAGTTTTGGCATTTATTTTACATTTGACATTGTAAGGAGAAATAGTTTTACTTTGGATTTGATATTTAGATTTTTACTTTGTACTTTAATTATTATTATTATTTGGCATTGTTTACTAATTGATTGTTATCATCATTCATCTAAATTGTTATCGTTAATTAAATTATGAAAACCTTCCTTGCGTTTTAGCTATGCCTATCAGAACATTAAGTCTAGCGATAGACTGACCCCCTGTCCCTTGGTTCCAGCACATACGAGTTAGCTCCCCCTTATCTAACAGTGCTCTGTGGGACCTTGGTGACAGTTATCTAAATTATTGATTCAGTAGATGATTATTGCATAAATTTATAAAGTAAAATATAGACCTTACTTGAATACCTTTTTTACTTTTATTTTTATATTTAATATTTTGTCTTTTCTTATGACAAAAAAAAGATCTTGTTAATTGTTAATCATTTTTCTTTCAGACATAATTATAGAATCATTTTCTGTAGTGTAGATCAAAAGTAATAGGCAATGAATAAATCTATAATTTCTATATTTCAAACATCTAACATATACATTTGTGTATACAATAATGAGGTCAAGTATTTGTGTATTGAAATGTATAATGAAGGATCTGCTTAATTATGAAAGACTGAGGTTGATAAGAAATTTGGTCAAAATGATTGGCATTTAAGGAGATGAGACATTCTAATTTAGTCCCACCTTTTCTCTGATTGCTTGGTGATCATGGCAGTCAATCATGCTGGTAATGTATCATTACTCTTACCTAATTAAAATGACAAAACTAGCCTGTAAATTGACAAAACTAAAGACACACATACTTGAATGAACTGCTCCAAAGATATAACCCAAATTTTTCACAGTTCATATGTGCATATGTACAATACGCATGAGAATTACAGGGAACTATATTTCAGTGTGTATACATTCTGTAGATTTAGTAGCTAACCTGTGCTGGAAAGACTTGGAACAATAGTTCCAAATTTTCCAAAAACTTATTGATTCCTAACTTCCATTTTCTTTTCAGAGTGACAGGTTACTGTAGGTATGTGTGTATGTATGTATGTATGCAAGTTATGAATATTCCTCCTCTAAGGAGGACCACAACCATGAGATATGGTGTAACGAAGGATCACTAGTTCGTTACTGAGGTCAAACAACAAATGTACCTATGATCATTCAGGGATAGGAAATTTTCTAAAAGTAATCTGAAACTGATGTTTAATTCAAGTGCTGATTTTTAATATTATAAATGCATTCTTTTTAATACATTTAGGTGGCCTTCGGCTGTTTTCTGCTCTTTGGTCGGGTTGTTGTCTCTTTGACACATTCCCCATTTCCATTCTCAATTCTATTATGATTATTATAATGCAATAAAAAATATCTAATATTCTAGAATGAAAGATGAAAATATTACCGAGATATAAATCCTCCTATTTCACATTTTGTACCAGCAGGGAATAAGTGTTCTGGAAAATGAAGAACATCAACAAGAACAGACAACTCTGCTTGGACCAGTGGACGAAGACGATCTTCTAGAAGCTCAACTATTTCCTGAAAAATAGTTATGCTTTCAATAAATAAAACTTCACAAGTTAATAGATTGCTTGTTGCTTAACATCTAGCTGCAAATATAAAATGCATATTCATGATGAGATGCATGAAATGAGAGATCATTATCAGCCTGATATAAGTATGTTGCTGGAGAACTGAACTATCATAAAATTTTGTATGTATTTAGAACTTTTTGAACAGGATTTGAATATTGAAAACAAGAAATATGCTGTCAAATTGACAGCAAACCAGTTAAAAGTGAAATCCTCAGTATCGAACTTGACCTCCATTTTGTTATCAGTAGCAACATATTTTAAAAATTTGAACAGCAATGGTTCAATGGTTCATGAGTTATTGACAGCTGTACTTCACAATTTCAATATCTAGATTTTTGATGGATGAATTAGCAGAGTTGCTACCTAAATGGATTTGTACATGTTGTATTAGAGGTAACATTTTTTTTTTATCAGGAACTTATTTTTGGTTTGTCTTGAATGTTGTAATCATAACTTAAATGTCTGCTGAAAATCTTTTTGAAAGGATGATTGGCATTAGGACCTAGGTATAAAAGAATTGAATAGTATATGTATTTTAATCAAATGTACAAAGAGCAAATGGAGCATTTTCAAAGAAAATTTGGTGACGGTAACTGGTTAAACAAATCGAATGCCCCAATGCCAAATACCATTGACTTATCATAAGTGGTTCCCTCAACACTAACCTAAACACAAACTTTAACTTGTAAACAATGTAAAAGTTTCAAAGTCAATGATTCTTGATAGGTGTTCGGCCAAATAATCTCCATGGAATAGAAGACTAGCAAATGCTGATACTATCATTGACTTAACATTAGTGGTTCCTCTTAAACTATGCAAAACATTCAAAGTCAATAGACCATGACTGAGGGAGGCAGAGCCAAATGATCTCCATAGAAATGAGATGTGCCAATGGGTATGCATCTGCATACCAAATATCATTGACCTACCATTAGTGGTTCCCCTTAAACTGACCTAATCACAAACTAATACATGGTAAGTAAGCAAAAGTTTCAAAGTCAATAGGCCATGACTGACGGGGTTTGGCCAAACAATCTCCAAGGAAATGAGATGTGCCAATGCTAATAATACAACTGAATACCAAATATCACTGACCTACCACTAGTGGTTCATCATCAACTGACCTAATCACAAACTTATACATTATAGACGCCTGTAACCTTCGACGCTGGAAACAGCATACCTAAGTCTCACTTTTTGCCCTGGTCAAAGTGAGACAAAAATGTTATATCTACTAATAAACCATGATAATGAGGTCAAGGTCAGATGAAACTTAACAAACAGACATGTACACCTTACAATCATTCAATACACCAAATATAGTCTACCTCCTGCTTAATGTCCTGAGAAAGAGACTTTAACAGAAAACTTTACTTTGATAACTGATCCATGAAATGAGTCAGGTAAACCCTATCCGATTGACATGTACACCTTGTAAGGATCCCTTATACCAGATAGAGTTATCCCAATACTCATAATGAGTGAAATAAAATGCTCCGCTGGGCGCAGCTTGATACAACCACAGAGGTCGAACCCTGAACAGTTGGGGCAAGTATGGACACAACATTCAAGCTTGATACAGCTCTTAATTTGGATTGTGATTAAATATTTGACACAGCATAGGTTTCTGACACAGAATGAATGTGGTCTAAGAACTTAAAAATTTTTAATTTACCTATTCAAACCATATCATTATTATTTGCTTTTATATATAAATCAGAAATAACCAACTTAAAATGGAAAATTTTAAAGAAAAAAAAAATCCCCTCCAAATTTTTTGAACCCCCTTATTATTCATCACCCCCAAACTCAATCCCAGCCTTCCCTTTGTGGTATGGTACCTTGCAGTACAGTTTCAGAGAGATCCATACACTTGAACACAAGTTATTGTCTGGAAACTAGAAAAATGCTTGTTATTTGGCCCTTTTTTGGCCCCAAATTCCTAAATGTTTAGGGCAGTTACCCCAAAACTCAATTCCAGCTTTCCCTTTGTGATATGGAACCTTGTAGTACAATTTCAGAAAGATCCATACACTTACAAGTTATTGTCATGAAACTAGAAAAATGCTTGTTTTTTGCCCCTAATTCCTAAAATTTTGAGGCAATTACCCCCAAAATTGATCCCAGCATTCCCTTTGTGATATGGAACCTTGTGGTACAATATCAGAGAGATCCATACACTAACACACAATATATTGTCTGGAAGTTACAAAAATGCTTATTTTTGGCCCCTAATTCCTTAACTGTTGGTACCATAACCCCCAAAATCAATCCCAACCTTCCTTTTGTGGTATTGAACCTTATGGTAAAATTAATTTCATAGAGATCCATTCACTTAAACTAAAGTTATTGTGCGAAAACCAATGTGTCTTCGGACGACGACCCTGACGACGCCAACGTCATACCAATATACAACCGCAAAAATTTTTTGCGGTCGTATAAAAATTGACTTGACAAAAAACCACATAGTTTTATTAAGCAGTCACTGAACCATGAAAATGAGATCAAGGATAACTGACATATGACAGTCGTCAACTTTGTTACATATGGTATCTTAATACAAGTTACAAAGCATCCAGGTCTTCTACCTTCTGAAATATAAAGCTTTCTACAATTAGTTAACGCTGTCTCCACAGCCAGATTAGCACCCCCATCTCTCACATTCTTGGAATTTTATCGCAGGCAAAACAAAATTGATACTAGTTATAACATTTTACAGCATGCATAAATAGCAACTTATTTACTGAAATCTAAACCACTGTTTGTGAAGTGCAAATTGACCAAATGAAAAGTTGTATAAAGAAGTTGAAATTCAGCTGAACATTTCCTTTCAGTACTGGCCAGTTAGCAACTGATTCATTGTGCAACAAATGTGACATAATAGTTTTTGAAAGAAACAAACAAATGATAAATTACATTATTTTTACCAAAACTGTTTTATTTCCATAGTCAACAGCTGTCCTTATATTACTGAATTACATCACTTCTATTTTAATAATGTATTAGGTGCATCTCAATAGTTTATCAATTTGCACTTACCATACAATGTCTATGTATATCAAGGAACACAACTCAATGAAATTGTTAGCTTTTAAAAAGTAATAAACAAATAAAGAACTTCTCTTATTTATCTACAGCAGAATACATAAAATAGACATCTCTGTGTAAAAATCTATCTAATACATGTATATATGACATAGTGTTTGATTATGTGATTTAGTTCTGAAAAATGATAAATAAACCAAATAAGGTATAAAGACAACCACTATATTGTGCAACAGAACTTGTAAATGCTATTCAAATGTTAAAAATTTACACTGAAAACTCAGCTGAAAACAATAAAATCACAAAATGTAACCATCAGACCTGTCAACTTGAATTTTTAATTGCAGTCAGGAACAGATGCCAGCAGTACCAAATGTGTCCCTTTTTTTCTTATTATTTGTTCAAAAATGAAATGCAATGTTTATATATGGACTTCTGCCATACCTTTTTTGATTTTTGCTTCCATATCTAAACGATCATTTTCAAGCCTGTTGAAGATGAACACTTGATTCACTAAAGAAGGAAATATTGTGATTTTTTTTCATTTTAGAAGAGTTTTGTCAATGGTCGCTATCTCATTTATGCAAGAACCATTTCATGCCCTATTCCTATTTACGGAATTTAAAGTAAGTAGCAGACATTGCATAGCAAAAAAGATATCAATTTAGCTTTTTCACACAAAAGATTAAAGAAGATACATGTATACGACAGACAGGAGAAAATAAGTGACAGATCTAAAAATATGTCACACAGGAGGATTTACGATACAAAGCTTGGTACCAAATGTCAAGAATCTCTTATTTGTAAGTGCTGAGAAAAATGCTACAAAAGATTCTTATACTTGCACCAATGTGAAGAACATACATGTATGTAGCAGACAGGATGTTGATAAGTAAATGATCTGAAAATGTGTCACACAGTTAAGCTTAACAATATCAATCCTTGTACCCAATATCAAGAAGCTCTGATTTGCAGTTACCAAGAAAAATGTGACAGAAATGTAATAAAGATGGACACAGTAGACAAGTATAATCAGCCCACCCCTCCTCTGGAACAGGGGTATAAATACAAAAGGGTTTCATATATATAGATCACATCACAATGTTACCTAGACAAGGCATATAGTTATCAATTGGAACTACACTAAGAGGCTCTAAATAGTCTATGTCCCTCACCTACGTCTATGTGCATCTTGAAGAATGGACACTCTCCAATATTGTACACTAGAAGATAATTCATGACTAAAATTTCTATTGTTGATCTTTTTTTCTGTTTACAGTTTCTTTCTATATTCTAGACTTTTTACTCAAAACACATAAATTAAAAGGTAATTATTTGTCATTTAAGAGCAATAACTCCTATAAGAAGACTACTGATAATTTCATCTTTGCTGATCTATTATGCCTTACGGATCATTTTTGATATTAAAACTTTTATCTATCTATAATAGTTTAAAGATAATAGGCAAAAACTTTTTTTAAAAATGATAAGGGAACTTAAGTTCCTATGAATAGTGAACTAATGATTTCAGTAACATTAGGTTATTTGTAGATTTGGCCTTGAGGATAATTTTTTGTGGTTTTTTGACTGTTTCTATACGTCTATTGCAGTTTTTAAAATAATTGGCAAAAGCACAAAAAAATTTGTTAAAAATCATTTTTTAAGGGCAATAACTCAAATACAAACTTGAATGACGATTTTGGCCATGTTGATTTATTTGTAGATCTTATTTTGCTGATCAATTTTGTTATTTAAAGTCTCTATCTATCTATTATAGCTTTAGATAACAGGCAAAAATGCAAAAAAATTGGTAAAAATGGTCATTTAAAGAAATCACTTCAATTTAGAGTCGACTGACGTTTTTGGTCATGTTGACCTATTTGAATATCTTGTTTTGCTGATCATTTTTTACCTAATCATGAAAACTTATAAGCCTGGTCTCTTTGATGAGTTACTTTAAGTCAATATTAATGAGACATACTCAATGAGGAACATACCTCTTTCTGAAACTGAACCTGATCAATGAAGCCATCAAATAAAGTCTAGGTCATGTGACATACCCCCTTTCAAACCATCAAAATACAAAATAGTGTTGACTGTTCATATATTGATACAGTGGAACATACATAATTGTGACACATCACTACTTGAGCAAGGAAATAAGGTCAAGACCATTATACACATACCAGATGAAAATACACTACTTGTATAGCAAATATTGTTAATCTTAATGTACAGTTCCAGAGAACAAGGCCTCATTCTGAAAATAACCAGACCACCGAAGCCTGAAAATGAGATATGGTAACATTGACTATTCATCATGAACAATCCTATACACAGTTTATCAGGGCCTCAGAAGAACAGTATTATAAATAATTTACTGTGATCCCTAGCCTGTAAACTCCGAGGTTATGAGTTCCAAACATGTTCTTGGTGAGGTGTGTTGGACTCCAATATTAGTTGACAAGTATTGCCAGTTTTTTGCCTTAGGTCGTGATTCTCTGCACATACCCTGGCTTCCTTCACCAATAAAAACAATTTGTCATGATATAACCAAGGTTACTGAAAGTGGCACTAAACACCAACAAACAGACGTTTTGTTATCCTAATTGAAAGTAAGGATAAGATATTGATGTTATCTGCAAAATTAATGCCACCAGAAAAGTAATCCTAGGTCTTTCCTGGCATGACTATGTCATAGACAAAACAAAAATATATCAAAAACTAATAAAATGCTCCGCTGGGCGCAGCTTGATACGACCGCAGACGTTGAACCCTGAACAGTTGGGGCAAGTATGGACACAACATTCAAGCTTGATACAGCACTGAATTTGGATTGTGATTAAATATTTGACACAGCATAGCTTTCTGACACAGAATGAATGTGTTCTAAGAACTTAAAAATTTTTAATTTACCTATTCAAACCATATCATTATTATTTGCTTTTACATATAAATCAGAAATAACCAATTTAAAATGGAAAATTTTAAAGAAAAAAAAAGGAAACCCCCCCCCCAAATTTTTTGAACCCCCTTATGATCCATCACCCCCAAACTCAATCCCAGCCTTCCCTTTGTGTTATGGTACCTTGCAGTACAATTTCAGAGAGATCCATACACTTGAACACAAGTTATTGTCTGGAAACTAGAAAAATGGTTGTTTTTTGTCCCCTTTTTGGCCCCAAATTCCTAAATGTTTGGGCAATTACCCCCCAACTCAAACCCAGCTTTCCCTTTGTGATATGGAACCTTGTAGTACAATTTCAGAGAGATCCATACACTTGAACACAAGTTATTGTCTGGAAACTAGAAAAAAGGTTGTTTTTTTGTCCCCTTTTTGGCCCCAAATTCCTAAATGTTTAGGGCAATTACCCCCCAACTCAAACCCAGCTTTCCCTTTGTGATATGGAACCTTGTAGTACAATTTGAGAGGGAACCCCCCCCCCCCAAATTTTTTGAACCCCCTTATGATTCATCACCCCCAAACTCAATCCCAGCCTTCCCTTTGTGTTATGGTACCTTGCAGTACAATTTCAGAGAGATCCATACACTTGAACACAAGTTATTGTCTGGAAACTAGAAAAATGGTTGTTTTTTGTCCCCTTTTTGGCCCCAAATTCCTAAATGTTTGGGCAATTACCCCCCAACTCAAACCCAGCTTTCCCTTTGTGATATGGAACCTTGTAGTACAATTTCAGAGAGACCCATACACTTGAACACAAGTTATTGTCTGGAAACTAGAAAAATGGTTGTTTTTTGTCCCCTTTTTGGCCCCAAATTCCTAAATGTTTAGGGTAATTACCCCCAATCTCAAACCCAGCTTTCCCTTTGTGATATGGAACCTTGTAGTACAATTTGAGAGAGATCCATACACTTGAACACAAGTTATTGTCTGGAAACTAGAAAAATGGTTGTTTTTTTGTCCCCTTTTTGGCCCCAAATTCCTAAATGTTTAGGGCAATTACCCCCCAACTCAAACCCAGCTTTCCCTTTGTGATATGGAACCTTGTAGTACAATTTCATAAAGATCCATACACTTACACATAAGTTAATGTCCTGAAACTAGAAAAATGCTTGTTTTTTGCCTCTTTTTGGCCCCTAATTCCTAAAATTTTGAGGCAATTACCCCCAATTCAATCCCAGCATTCCCTTTGTGGTATGGTACCTTGCAGTACAATTTCAGAGAGATCCATACACTTGAACACAAGTTATTGTCTGGAAACTAGAAATAAACTGATTCGCTGAGCGCAGCTAGATACGCCTGCAGAGGTCCAACCCTGAACAGTTGGGGCAAAAATGGACACAATATTCAAGCTTGATTCAGGTCTGAATTTGGATTGTAATTTAATATTTGACATATTATAGGTTTCTGAATAAATGTAGTCAAAGAATTTGAAATTGGTTATATGAATTGAATTTATATTCAATTAAAGATTTCTTGCTGTTGTGCAATACTTAGTAAATCTGTTGTCAGACTATAAACAAATAAAGTTCAATTAATTCTCAATGTCATATCAGAAATTTATGAAAATAAAAAGAGAGCTTACATCAATAGATATAAACAATTCACCAAAGTTTCATGAGAATTGGTGACAGCATTTTTGAGTTATTGTCAGAAAACTGGAAAATCACCCCATTTTTTAATAAATAAAACCCCATAACTCAGAAATGTAAAATGTAAAATTTATGAAATTCTAAAGGGAGCTTACATCAATACATACAAACAATTCACCAAAGTTTCATAAGAATTCCTGAAAGCATTTTTGAGTTTTTGTCCGAAAACTGGTAAATCCTCCCTTTTTTATGAATAAAACCCTGTAACTCGGAAACGTAAAATCTAAAATTTATAAAAATGGAAAGGGAGCTCATGTCAATAGATATAAACAATTCACCCCACAATTTCTTGCAAGTTGGTGAAAGCATTCTTGACTTATTGTCCGAAAACTTGAAAATCCCCCTTTTTTTAATGAATAAAACCCTATAACTCGGAAATGTAAAATCTAAATTTTATAAAAAACGAAAGGGAGCTAACGTCAATAGATATAAACAATTCACCAAAGGTTTTATGCAAATTGGTTAAAGCATTTTTGAGTTAATGTCCGACATGTTGACGACGGAACAGACGGACAGAGGTATACCATAATACGTCCCGTAAACGGGCGTATAAAAATGCTCATTTTTGGCCCCTTTTTGGCCCCTTATTCCTTAACGTTTTGGGCAATGACCCCCGAACTCAATTCCAGCTTTCCCTTTGTGATATGGAACCTTGTAGTACAATTTCAGAAAGATCCATACACTTACACACAAGTTATTGTCATGAAACTAGAAAAATGCTTGTTTTTGGCCCCTAATTCCTAAAATTTTGAGGCAATTACCCCCAAAATCAATCCCAGCATTCCCTTTGTGATATGGAACCTTGTGGTACAATGTCAGAGAGATCCCTTGTGGTACAATGTCAGAGAGATCCATACACTAACACACAAGTTATGTCTGGAAGTTACAAAAAATGCTTATTTATGGCCCCTTTTTGGCCCCTAATTCCTTAACTGTTGGTACCATAACCCCCAAAATCTATTCCAACCTTCCTTTTGTGGTATTGAACCTTATGGTAAAATTTCATAGATATCCATTCACTTAAACTAAAGTTAGAGTGTGAAAGCCAACGTCATACCAATATACGACCTCAAAATTTTTTTGCGGTCGTATAAAAACTGATGGTGTTATTAAAGTTGTAAACGGGAGTAATGGTAAGTGTGCCAAGATGGTATAACAACGGTTTGGCTTTTGTTAAAGATGCAATGGAATGTGACAAGTTAATGGAAAGCAGCTGATGACTGGGGGATGTGGACAAGTTGACAGATCTGCTTTGTAACACACAATACCTGAATAACCTCTTCAACCTCCTCCTCTGGTAGGCAACTAATACCCTAATATAAATAAATGCTATTTTGTACTTTTCCATATCAACATAACCATATGAAAGCATGGCCCTTTGATAGTGACATTAGAAAATAAAGAAACATTCTTAGTTTCATGCATATAAATCTTTGCAGACACCTGAGTCGTAAGTAAAGTAGACCAAGTATTTCTTAATCTAAACATCATTTAAAATAAATAATAAACAACCATTTTGAGAGCATTGCATATGCAGTAAAATGTCCACTACCAGAAGGGACATTTTATGAATTTAAACTTATAAGGTCAAGCATCAGAATAGGAGGTAATTCTGCTGAATTATCAATCTAAATTTGGAAAGAGTTGTTGGTGATGTAGTTGTGAATTTCCATATTATTTTCAATTGGTTCAGAATATTAATTTAAAGATTTAAAAAATTTCAACAACTGTCCCTGAAGAATTATGTTCCCCCCCATGAAATTTTCTACATTCAAGGGACTCAAATTTAACAAAAATTCCTAAACCATCTAATTTTATCTGTAACTTCTTATAATATAACTATATACTAATCTAGAATTCAGTGATCTAGAGATCACAGATACCCCTGTCTGCAGCATAATTCTTTACCGGTAAATGTACACAGTCATACTGACCTGTATATTTAGGTCAACGACAGTGTTTAAATTTAAAAAGATTCTGTCAAGTGGAACATTTACTATCATCCAGAAACAAAAAGATTTGTAAGGGGTGCCACGGAACCCTGTGTCTCGCCTGCGATTGCTGAGCGCTGTCAGTATAAAAGTGTAATAGATATAAGAAGATGTGGTATGAGTGCCAATGAGATAACTCTCCATCCAAGTCACAACTTGTAAAAGTAAACCATTATAGGTCAATGTATGGCCTTCAAGACGTAGCCTTGGCTCACACCGAACAGCAAGCTATAAAGGGGCCCAAAAATGACTCAAACAGGAAAACCAACGGTCTAATCTATATAAATAAACTGCATCACTGAGCGCAGCTGGATACGCCCGCAGAGGTCATACCCTGAACAGTTGGGGCAAAAAATGGACACAATATTCAAGCTTGATACAGGTCTGAATTTGGATTGTATTAAATATTTGACATATTATAGGTTTCTGAATAAATGTAGTCAAAGAACTTGAAATTGGTTATATGAATTGAATTTATATTCAATTAAAGATTTCTTGCTGTTGTGCAATACACTGTGCTGTTGCGCAATATTTAGTAAATCTGTTGTCAGACTATAAACAAATTAAGTTCAATTAATTCTCAATGTCATATTAGAAATTTATGAAAATGTAAAGGGAGCTTACATCAATAAATATAAACAATTCACCAAAGTTTCATGAGAATTGCTGACAGCATTTATGAGTTATTGTCCGAAAACTGGAAAATCACCCCTTTTTTAATGAATAAAACCCCATAACTCAGAAATGTAAAATGTAAAATTTATAAAATTCTAAACGGAGCTTACATCAATAGATATAAACAATTCACCAAAGTTTCATAAGAACTGCTGAAAGCATTTTTGATTTTTTGTCCGAAAACGCGAAAATCCCCCTTTTTTATGAATAAAACCCTGTAACTCGGAAATGTAAAATCTAAAATATATAAAAATGGAAAGGGAGCTCATGTCAATAGATATAAACAATTCACCACACTTTCTTGCAAGTTGGGGAAAGCATTCTCGAGTTATTGTCCGAAAACTGGAAAATCCCCCTTTTTTTAATGAATAAAACCCCATAACTCGGAAACCTAAAATCTAAAATTTATAAAAAACGAAAGGGAGCTCACGTCAATAGATATAAACAATTCACCAAAATTTTATGCAAATTGGTTTAAGCATTTTTGAGTTAATGTCCGACATGTTGACCACGGACGGACAGAGGTATACCATAATACGTCCCGTTAACGGGCATATAAAAACGAGAAACGAGAAACACTTATGAACCACATCAACAAACGACAACCACTGAACATCAGGTTCCTGACTTAGGACAGGTGTAAACAAATGCAGCGGGTTTAAAAGTTTTAATAGGCGCCAACCTTCAGCCTACCTGAAACATGTTGACTTAAATAGTGAGTCCATTTATCAGTAAAATACAGAATTTAAACAAAATTCAAACTTTTTCTTTAGATGCTATTTCATTGTCTTGAAGATTAGCTTCTGTCCAAGTTTCATAACAATCCATGAAGGTTTACAAATTTATCATGTCAAAAAAGTTTAATCTCAGACTGTCTGTAAATGTAAACTGTAAAAAACTAAGTCTTTCTATCAGAAAAATACTGACAATGAAAAAAAAAAAAAAAATTCAAAAGTTTGCTTCAGACATTATCTCTTAATCATAAAAAAGCTTCTGCCAAAGTATCATAAAATTCTATGAAGGTTTGACAAAGTAATTGATGTGTAACAAACTTTAAACCCAGACTGTATCTACTTGTTAAATGTAAAAAAATAATAAGTCCATTTATCAGCAAATACAGAAAAATGAAAATAAGTATTTTCAAAATTTTGCTCTGACTATTGTATTTTGGTCAAAACTAAGCTTTTGTCCAAATTTCCTAAAATTCCATGAAAATATGACAAAGCTATTGAGGTCTAAAAAAACTTTAACCACAGACTGAACCTAAATGTTGATGCTGCTGACGCCGAAAATGGAATCTAGGATCGCTATGTCTCACTTTCTTGACATAAATGTTCCAGGCTTGACAATAAAACTCTGATTTTAAGAAAACTAAGGGACATAACTCTTTATCAGTAAATGTCAAATCCATCAAAATCATACTTCACCTGTAGGTTATGGTCCCATGATATCGTTTTAAAATTAAAAATATTCTCTCAATTGGTACTTTAGTTATCACCAGGAAACCAAAAAAACAAACACCTAATTTTTAAGATAATTAATATACAAATTCTGATCTGGTAGAATTACATATTCCCCGAATTAATTATGTTAAAAGTGTAACTTACATCACATACTAAAATGCAGCTTAGCAAATCTAATTGGCATTTCAAAGCTAGATCTGTGCAAAACAGCAATTTGGTGGCTAGCAATTTAAAAACTTTCTTATGAAATCAATCTGCATTACCTTTTTACCATTCCTAGCCAATCATACAAAATTTATGTATTTTCAATTATTAAAGATATCATTGAAATTAACTATCAAAACTACATAAATATTATATATGAAGCAGCACACCTCAACCATAAAAGAAAGTAAACTCTGTACTGAAACTTTTACCTGTAAACCTTCAATAATGTTTCTGTAATCTCTAGAAACTGAAGCAACTGACTCTCTTTTATTTGATCGTACAGACATCCATTGTTTGGCCTGTTTTGCCACAATCTGTGCTTTCTCAAACATAATGCTAACTTGGCTGTCTAAATCTACTGGAATTGCTATCCCTCTAGTCTTTGCTGAAAAAGAGTTCTCCTCTATTTCATTACTTATTTAAGACTAATACGAAAGCACACAAAGTGGTTTTATGCAGATAACTGATTATACTTCTAACCAAATCTCCATTTTGTTTTTATGACTGCATCCCATTCTGTAAAATTGAAAACTGACATACTAAGGGGGAAAATAATGACATGAAATGACAATTAAGTGACATGATGATTTTTTTTGACAACAACATAGACCTACAATCATAGTATATATGACCTGAAAATATTATTGTCTTAAAAAAATTAAAATACAAATGGTCATCTGAACATACACAATGTAGTAACTGGTATTACAAACCTATATCTGCTAACGTCTTTATACAAGTTTCAACATGGTACTTTTGAGATCCACTTAACCAATGGCAGTCAGACACTCTGAAAGCTCCTTGTAACAACTTAACAAAGACTGGCTGCCGGGCCTACAACATAATTATCCATAAATTAACCATGTGTTCAAACAAAACATTCCAAAATATAAATAACAATAGTGGTATAATCTGTTATATGGTACTGCTCTTTTGACTTATGATAAGGATTAATTAACTCCTTTTAAAAAACTTTTAAACTTGTTAGTTCTGGTAAGCTTGCAAAACATAATAAACACAACTTAGATCAAGCAAATTTATAAAGGATATATAATTTTTGTCTGGGAACATAATTTAATTATTAACTGTAATTGGCTTTGAACTAGCTTTCAGTAACTGTGACAGACTCTTATATGGGTACTTTGTGTTCTTAAGTTTTTTTATTAGATGTTTTTTGTGTTGATCTGATGAGTAGTCTTTTAAACTAAATTTTACAGCTTGTTCTTATGTTGTGCTGTAACAACAATGTGCAAGGGTTATGGGAGGAGGGTTGAGCAATTGCTAACATGTTTAACCCGCAACATTCTATAGGAGCCTGTTCCAAGTCAGGAGACTGTTATTCAGTGGTTGTCCTTGTTTGAGATCGCTAACAATGTTATTTTCCATATAATTTCTAATTCCAAGTGCCATAACTCCTGTAAAAATAGTTGGTATGCAGTCTTCCAAAACCATGCTGATATTGGCCTTTGAAATAAATTTCCTGCCTTTTAAAGCTACTGTATGGGTCTTGCTCATTGTTGAAGGCTGTTTAGTGCCCTAAAGTTGTTTTCATCCTGGTCCTTAGGTCTCTAGTAGATAGTTGTCTCATTGGCAATCATACAACATCTCTTTATTTACAGTTAAAACAGATACATTACCTGTAAGGCAGTTGTTTGATCAGAGAAAGGTGAACTGAAGAATGTGTATATAACGTTCATAACAGTTTCTGTAACATAATTCTCTAGGGCGATATCAGCATGTTTACGATCTGTAGTAGCTGTTGATACCTAGAAACAAAAGGTAAAGACAATCTGATTATTGTCTGACAGATAAAAAGAAATAAAAATTGTCAAAAATATTTAAAAAGAGTATATGGACCCAAAACCCATACCTAAACCTAACTCTAACCTATGACATCCCCATATCTAACCATAACCTTAAATGAACCCTAACTCTAAAGTATATGGACCCTAAACCCATACCTGAACCTAACCCTTACCTAGACATCCCCATATCTAACCATAACCGTAAATGAACCCTAACTCTAAAGCATAGGGACCCCTAATGTAAAAGAAGGTCTATTTCTTATAGTACCGTATCTGAAAACCAAGACCAAATCATGTGTATATAGATGGTGTGAACTGGGGGCATATTACTGTACGTGACATCAATATAAATTATGGCATGGAACCTTCCCTTTTCCTAATCAAATAAGTAACTGATTATATATAAATTAATGGCTGCTACGTTTTGAAAACATAATTTTGTTATGGAAATCTTAGATTTCAGAGTATAATCTTTGCAGAAAGAATATTAACAGCTGGTAGTAGGTTTCATATGCTTGGTCAAAACCATTCAACAGTTTTTTTTCAGGCTTATTAAACTTGTTGTTTTTATGATTGAAGACACACAGGTTTGAAGTGAAGCAATTGACCACAAATCAGCTGGTTTTTGATTGAATTTAATGTCGAAATTTAAAGATCAAGGTTTTACTACAGATATCACAAAAACTTAACATAATCAATAATTCATAAAAATTAGGTCAAGGTCAGATGAACCCTTCCAGATTGACATGTGCACCTAATAATCATTCCATACACTAAAATATATTTATGCTGTACCCCTATTTTTGACATTTTTACCTATTATGTCGGTTTGTTTTGTTCACACATCGTTGTCAATATTATGGAATTTTATGCGACTGTCATACAAGTGAGAGGTTTAGCTAGCTATAAAACCAGGTTTAATCCACCATTTTCTACATAAGAAAATGCCTGTACCAAGTCAGGAATATGACAGTTGTTATCCATTCGTTTGATGTGTTTGAGCTTTTGAATTTGCCATTTACTCAGGGACTTTCCGTATAGGTTGCATTTCTGTAAATATTGACAATGCAATTTCCCATAGGAACTACTTTTACGGCTAAAACTGTACCACTTTTACTATGAAGTTTTGAAAAAAATCATATCCTAGAATGGAAAGTTCATATGCACTACAATTTTTTTCAAAGGTCAAAATAAAGGGCTGTGCGGCATATTTTCAACGTTTATATGCCCCGAACTTCTAAGAGTTTAAACTAACACTAAATTTCTTAACTATCCCTACCTTGACTGTAGGATTACCACAGATTTATATATAGACAATATGCATATGTATATTTACTGGTAACATTCCCAAGTTATGTCTCTATGAGATGAAACCTAGAGATCATAACTGGGAACTAGTATGTAAACAGAATTAATTATCTATGAATATTCTATATCTCCCCAAAAGAGGCGTGGTTTGAGAAACAGCTGTATTTACAAAGTGCAACCTATACAAACATTTAATCCAATAGAAAACTCTCTAAAAACACTTTTTCTCACATTAATACTTATTTATCAGAATTATAGCCTTAAAGAAATCACTGCATAAACTCTTAAGTTTTCTTTTACTGTTCATTTGATACCCCCTCCCCTGTTTCAATCTTTTAAAGAATTTGAAAACAAGACTTTAATTATTGCCAGCTTACCCTATTTGCATGTTTTCTGACATGAAATGCCTAGAACCTGTTTAAAACTGTTCTGATAACATATTGAAAGCATTTAAGAATACTGTAAATGTTATGTTTAGCAGTCAATCATTCCAACATTCAAGATTATATAAAGTATCAAATCCTGCCTGTGTCGCCAGTCCACATTTTACTGTATGCCTATTTGTCAATGAAAGTTCACAATTTCTGCCTCAAATGGTCAGTTTAGAATTCTTGTCACAACAGTATCATCTCTAACCATACATCTGACATAATTTAGCTAATATATGAGCTAGAAGTGTTAAAACAAAGCCATATTTGCAATAGTTGTATGTATGCAGATACCAGTCTGATGTATAAATTCACTTAAAATTTTATAGAAGTGACTGCTAACATCTAATTTTTGCATAACTTCCAAGCACAGGTATTGTTTTCTATAAAAAGACCTTTATAATCATAAAATCATAGCATTTACAAGTTAAATAATTTGTTTTATGACCCAGGGGTAGGCAATTTTCTCTGTTTTTTTGCCCCTGGGGTCTCAAATTTCCTAAATTATTCTGCTGTTTCTAGCAATATGGAATATTTAATACATATTCAGGATAGAACACACTATTGTAAGTTTTGTTGAGATATTTTTGTATTTCTAGCTTGTATTTTTTATGCCACGGTGACAAAAAAGCAGATTTAGGCATTACGGCTTACTTTTGGGTTATCGACAGGACAAAAACACCCCACCAATAATATTCAGGAAGGATCTATGAGTTTCAATGACTGCGAAGAGTAAATATAAGCACTTCTAAACAATTTAACTTACAAATATGCATATATTATGATTTTTTTTTGCATTCAGGGCTTTAAGTAAACTATGCATACCGTAAACTGTGAATTTATGCTGAGTCATCATAGTTAAAAGCCCAGGATTTTCTCAATCTTCATGAAATATTTATAAAACTTCATATTTGAGTAAATTTCTTTAAAATCTGTGAGATAAACCAAATTTGGTTAAATTCTGTATGTTCTCTTTTTTCACCCAAAATAGGTTGCATTTCTGTAAATATTGACAATGCAATTTCCCATAGGAACTACTTTTACGGCTAAAACTGTAACACTTTTACTATGAAGTTTTGAAAAAAATCATATCCTAGAATGGAAAGTTCATATGCACTACAATTTTTTTCAAAGGTCAAAATAAAGGGCTGTGCGGCATATTTTCAACGTTTATATGCCCCAAACTTCTAAGAGTTTAAACTAACACTAAATTTCTTAACTATCCCTACCTTGACTGTAGGATTACCACAGATTTATATATAGACAATATGCATATGTATATTTACTGGTAACATTCCCAAGTTATGTCTCTATGAGATGAAACCTAGAGATCATAACTGGGAACCAGTATGTAAACAAAATTAGTTATCTATGAATATTCTATATCTCCCCAAAAAGAGGCGTGGTTTGAGAAACAGCTGTATTTACAAAGTGCAACCTATAGAATTATCCTCGGAGTTCGGTATTTTTGTAATTTTACTTTTTAACATATTGCCTATAGTATCTGAAAAATAGACCTAACCATGAAAACTTAATGTTGACCAATGAACCATGAAAACAAGGTCAGGGTCAGATGAAGGCAGTACAGCTTACAATCTTTCAAAACACCAAATTTTGCGCAACAATACAACAAATATACCTGACCTAATGCTTTTACAGATTACCCTTTATCTTGTAATACTTATTTGCATAATTTAGTTGGGTCAATATCCCTAATGCACCTCAAATTGAGGAACTCAAAAATAGAACGTAAACAAAAACGCCCTATGCAGGGATATTGGACGTGTCTCAATTTTTAACAAGTGACTGAGCTTAATCATTTGTGCAGATTTGAAGATCAGAGCAGAAGAGTATTAAATGTATGCAAAGAACTTATTGTGTGAAAATACACAATTTCCTGTTCATCCATAATAAAACAAAATCTGGTTATTTGCATAGCAAGTAGCTTTTAGGTTTTAGCTGCATTTAAAAAGTGGTATTTTTTACCAGAAAAGAGAGTCAGGTAAGTTTGACTACACTATAATTTGATTGTTCCGGTTTTGAACTTTTCCCAAGGGAGACAATCATGATCAGCGATAATTAGCTAATCGAATTCAATATTTCCTGTGAGCACATTTTCATCTAATTAATAGGCCATAGTAAAAAAGCAAAGATTAAAACTTTTTTGGAACTTTTGAGTTATATTCCTCTGTCTGTATGTCAGAATGGAAAAAATTGTGATTATGGAGGATTATCATTTTTTGCAACAATGTTCTTATGCCGCCTAAGAAGATAGAAGTGGCTGATTGTCAAATTCAACAAAAGGGATTGATATCACATGGCTTTTGCAAAGTCTGCAGCATTGACCACGATGACCTGAATGACCATTCCAAGCATGCAAAGACTGTTAAATATAACCTCATCAGAAGTCCCTCATAGCTCAGAACAATACAAAGTCAGTGAGTAACCTCCTAGTTCCACCAGATAATGAGCAGCTCAAGACGATCTATCAAGCATGAACAGTTAAAAAGGAACTGTTCATAAGACATTTGCATTGCTTTGAGTTAAATCAGACTATTAACATATGAATCAAGTTTAATACAATAAAGTGTGCTTACTTTGATGCAATTTGAGTTACACTGCTACAATGAACATATTACATAGTAGCTCATATGGACAATACAGTTATTGTAACAGATCCTAAGTGCTGTTATTCTTGTTATAAAATTATTAAATTTTTTAAAGTATGGTCTTTAATTTTTCTCATGGAATCAGTTAAATGCCTTTCTTTGTCAACATGTATAAATTGGAAAATTCACAAGAAAATATTTTGGTTTTTCCAAGACACTATGATATAAGTTTCGTAAAAATCTGGCAAGAATTGTACACATGAGAGCGCTAACAATGCAATTTTCCATATAATTAATGTTTCCAAGGGGCATAACTCTTTTTAAAATAATTGATCGGCATTGATTTTCGAACTCGGCCAAGACATTGCTAATATAAACCTATGATATGAGTTTCATAAGAATCTGGCAAGAATTGTACACATGAGAGCACTAACGATGCAATTTTCCATATAATTAATGTTTCCAAGGAGCATAACTCTTTTAAAAATAATAGATCGGCATTAATTTTCGAATTTGTCCAAGACATTGCTAATATAAACCTATGATATAAGTTTCATAAAAATCTGGCGTGAATTGTACAGGTGAGAGCGCTAACAAGGCCGTTCAGACGCCCAGTATTTCTATGTCCCCAGCAACGCGTTGCGCAGGGGACACTGAAGAAAAAGGCTTAGTAGCTCATTATCAGTATACCATAAGAAAAAAGAAGATATGACACTGAACACTATTTCTATAGTAAAAAAAACAAAAAAAAACAGCACATGCAAAAAATGCAGCGAAAAAATAACCCTTAAAATGTTTTCCCGCACTAAAACCCCCATGGGGATTTTCAAAAGTTGGCAGGTATGCATCATATCTCACTCACACACAAAAGGTGTAAATAATTGATTTGAAATTTAACATTGTCCAAAGACAATATATTATAGTTGAACTAAATACTGAAATTAATGTGATGTTTTCATTATTGCAAAAAATGTGACTGACTTACAATGGCAATATTTTTTACTATAGGTGTGATTGTTAAGAAAACTAGTTCCTGGGGTCACTTAAAGTGTTTTTGTTTTTACAATAAATCCAGGGATTAATTCACAAAACTTGTCCCACCCAGATCCTCCCTTATTTGATGTTAATTAATAAGGCCAGTGGTACCAATAACCAGGTTGCTATCCCTTTGGTGCCCGAACCAAATGCTGAAGAGTTACAGTGCAGACAAAGGCACTTGGTTTACACTAATCAGAGTTAAGTAACAGGACCAAGACATATGCTAACTGGTTATTGTATTAAGTACAAACTGAACAAACACAGGTTTGGGAGAAGAATCACAGTTTAATATTTTCTTTGCATATCAATAAGCAATAAACATATTTACAAAGAAAGCAAAATAAAGTTGAAAAACTGTGGTACTCCATACAAGAAGTACATAAAAACTGTGAGTTCTTTAAAACATTACTACTCTACTAATTAAACAATATAAAAGTATGCATAGATTCTACGAATGCAACAATATCCGTAATATATGTATATAGCAAATAAAAATAAAAGTCCACTAGGGAGTGGAGGGTGGGAAGAAATTATTTTCCCGAAAAATATAAAATGACTGCTACAAGCAAGCGCTGCTTTAAGAATAATTAAGATTGCGCGTTTAAAACAAAAGCCCTGCTAATTAAGTGCTGATTGGTTAATTCAAAATTAATGAGCAATCTCATTGGTTAATTAGTATGATCTCGCAAAACAATTAGTAAACGAGAAGCACATGCAGAAGTGACTGGGAAACCCCCTTGCTGATTGGATAATAATCTTAACACGTCAGGGCCCCTGCATAACTTATGTACAGCATTCCAAAACGTATTGTGTCTTAATAATCTATTTATATAAAATAGTTCCATTAAGTCACAAAACTTGTCCCACCCAGATCCTCCCTTATTTGATGTTAATTAATAAGGCCAGTGGTACCAATAACCAGGTTGCTATCCCTTTGGTGCCCGAACCAAATGCTGAAGAGTTACAGTGCAGACAAAGGCACTTGGTTTACACTAATCAGAGTTAAGTAACAGGACCAAGACATATGCTAACTGGTTATTGTATTAAGTACAAACTGAACAAACACAGGTTTGGGAGAAGAATCACAGTTTAATATTTTCTTTGCATATCAATAAGCAATAAACATATTTACAAAGAAAGCAAAATAAAGTTGAAAAACTGTGGTACTCCAAAATAATCCCAAACCTGTGGAAAGGTAGTAAATTAGGTTCATGCATCAGAAGGACGCTATTGACTTAGAGCGGATGCAAAGGCATTCATGACTTGCTGTTTATGAGAAAAGGAAGGGTCCAAGTAACCTTTGTATGCCTCACTTTTCCAATCCCCCTGAGCCTGGATGAGATTTGACGAAACTCCACATTCCAAAGCGAATGTAGCCCCACCCCTGCGAAAGCTATGACCAGAGTAGCCACTGGTGTCCAATTTAAGTTGTGATAAAGAATGCTTAAGCATGTGAAGAAACGTGGAATATGTTAAAGGAACTGTTGTTCCCTTAGATATGTACAAGAAGGCAGGAGATGGACAGCTGACAGCTGGTATCATTTTAACATGTAATAGCAGTGCCTGTGAAGGACAAAGAGGGGAATTAAGGATTCTGGGAAGTGGAATTTCCAACAACCTGTTTGCAAATTGTATGGTCTTTGACTTTCTTATGCGAAGCAATGTGCCACTTGTTTGAAAAACAATGTCTTGTCTGCTGAGGTGCTTACCAGCATCAAATTCAGCCAAAGTGGGGACAAATAAATTTGACTTTCTGAAAAAGGAGAAAAAGGCAACCAAGCATGCTGCCCAAAAACTAATATGATTTTGATTCTGAAGATCCAGGGTAGTTAAAATCTTTTTTAAAAGCTGAGGTGTAATAGGGAGTTTTCTTTGAACCATTGTACCTAATACACGTTTAGCCCCCTGCAAAATGGTATGAATATAATGAGAATCTATTGGTGGTGGTTGGCCTGCCTCCAAATGTAAAAGTTTAATTATTGATATATAATTACTGATAGAATTAAAGCACAATTTTTGTGACAAAAAAGCAATGTATCTAGCTAGATTTTCTTTACTTAAAGGTACTAAAGGAATATTAACTAGTGCACAAAATTTTCTGTAAGAGTTCAAATAAGTCTGATAAGTCTTTTTTGTGGATTCAGCATAAGTGTAACTCCTGAAGGTGTCCACTAAATTGTCCAAGTTAGCAACTTCTCTTCGTGCCAGTAAGCCTAAATAAAAGAAAACGGAGGGAGTGACAGGACATGTGAGAAACAAGGTGATGCACAAACAACGGGGCTGGTAAGCATTCCTTCATAAAAAATTTACATAACTTTAAATCGTGCAACCGTGAAACAGCATCAGCCATATCATTCTCCTTGCCTGGCAGGTGAATAGCCACAAGATGAAAATTATAAGAAGCAGAAAGCCAGAACAACTCGCGCAAAAAAGTCATCAAAAGTTTGTTCTTAGACGTACACTTATTGATACAACTTACAGTTGATGAATTATCACAAAAAATATGTACACGCCTATTTTTCCAACACTTAGCCCATCGCTTGGCCGCCAAAGCCACAGCAAATGCCTCTTGCTCATTTATATGCAAAGTTTGCACAAATGGGAAATCCTCTTTCCAATTAACATAAAACCAATCTGTACCAAAAATACCCCCTGCACCTGTTTTGCAAGCATCAGTGTATACTGAGGTGACAGGATTAGTGTTTAGTAAGAAGGATTTCCCATTAAAAGTGGACATAAAATTGTACCACCAATGGATATCATGCAAGATATCACCGCATAAGCGCATTTTGTGCCAGTCATGCTTAAGCTTCATAATGCCATCAATGATTCTCCGAAGAAAAACTCTTCCGCCGTGAACCACTGAAGAAGCCCAATTTAGTTTTCCCGCAAGGGACTGCAATTGTTTCTTTGAAACATGCTTGCGCTGCTTAAAATCTGCTAATTCTGCCCTTAGCTGCTCTAGTTTTGTCAAAGGTAATCTTAATTCCAATGTTGTGGAGTCTATCTCCACACCTAAAAATACTAATTTCGGGCAAGGGTCAAAGACCTTGGACCAACTTATTGCAAAGCCTAACTTGCGCAGCAAATCAATCAAGACTCTTAGGCCTTGTGCACAACACTGTTTAGTGAGTTCGCAGATGAAGAAATCATCTAAATATGCAATAACGGTAAAGCCTCTGCGTGACATCATGCGGCGAATAGCCTGTGAAATTCTATGAAAAATACCAGGTGCTAATTTTGAGCCAAAGGGCAATTTTTTATCAATAAAGGTATGGGTTTGACCGTCAGGGAAAGTCCATTGTAAACCTGTTACCTGTTGACTACAGCGACTGATGCCAACAGATCTGTAAGCAGATTTCAAATCGACTTTAGCCATGAAACAATTTTTTGTGACTAATTTTGCTGCATCATCAACAGATTGAAACTTTTGTTTTTCCATATCCCCAGCAAAATCATTAACAGCTGACCCAAGTGGTCTGCTACAATCATGGATTATTCTTACACCTCCATCAGGTTTTGGAATGACACCTAATGGACTGATAATTTTGGGTGTAGATTTAGTTAACTCATAATTCCCATTTTCAATTTCAGTTAAAATCTGTTGATGAGCTTTTTCATATAACGGACTTGAGGGAAGAGCTGAAGGGTGATTTTTTGCTGATATTTTTATTAAAGCCAAATCATTTTGAACAATGTCAAAGCCATTTTTTATACCATGTAAAAGAAAATCCTTATCAAAATCATTTTTTAATTCTTCTTGCCAAACATTAAAATCTAGGTCACGCACAGGCTTTACCTTTATACCTGGTTTTTTGGATGGGCAAAGGATTGATGATGGGCCCCACACCCCTGGATTGAACAAATATGCGCAAAACGACAGCTTTGTAATGTGCAACCTTTCCTACTGTTATACTTTCTGCAGATTTCTATACCTTCTGCAGAGTGTGAGGTATACTTTACATTGTCCTGCTGTTTACTTGCAAACTTTGCTGGACCAGATGCCTGAGGTTTAGTGTACATGGCTTTTGGCCGAAGGTACACAGACTGCAAATGAGGAATGTCAGTGCCCCACCTAAAATTGTGTTGTTTTTGGAGTCTACGGTATTCCCTATCAAAAAACAGCACTGACACAAATTCACAAGATGACACCAAGTGGTAAAATCTCATGGTATATGACAAATAATCGAGCACCTGTGTCTGTGTCAGTTCACCTGTGCTTAGCAATTTGTACATGATGGACAAATTTGCCCTAGACCACTGACACAGAGACAGGGATTCAAGTTTCGGTCTTAAAGGTCCCGATTTAAACACAAGTTGCCCCCCTGATGAATCCGAAATTAGGCGTTCCTCAGGCATGCTGGTCCCCCCTATATCATATGAAACAAAATCCGAAATATCATAAAAATTAATTTTACAGTCTATATTTGATGATTTCAAATAAATTTGAGGATCCTGCCAAGATATGCTAGAGTTTATACCTAAATTGTTCATTAAATTGTCACTTGGATTCACTGCAACAGGTGAAAGTTCTTGTTGCTTTTGGTTAGCTAACTGCTTTAGCACCGCCTGTATGTAGTAATCCTCGGGTGAGCCGCCATCTTTGTTATTTCCATGGGCACCGCCATCTTTGTTCGGTCCCCGGAAACCGCCATCTTTGTTTGTTCCACTGGAGCCGCCATCTTTGTTTCCTCCGGAAGCATTTCCAAATTCGCCATCTTGAAATTCTACGTCACCACGTTGTGCGCATGCTCTTGATGTAGATGCCGTCTCCGCGAACTCGCCATTAATTTCGTGTGGAAAAGTCTTTTTCACTGCCTTTAACAAGAGCTTCTTTTGTCCAATTGGAATATTAGTCTCTTTTAAATCGTCAGCTTCGATAAGAGATAACGCTTCCATGCTGTTAAAACCAAGCTCCAAAATAGCATCGGCTGTAGCTTCAGTCAGCTTCATGACATTGGCCCACGCCCTCACTTTATCAGACGACTGTCTTTCGGCTGTAGTCATGAACGTAACGTCTTCGTCGTCGGACATTTTTAATGTGCTGTTGAATGTTAATAATTAAAAATACAGTTGATTGCAAAAAGTTAATCGCGTCTCACTGACGCGTTGGAAGCGCAAACGCACATCTTTGTGATGTAACCACAGAAGAAACAGCCATTGCATGAAGCTGCACAGTCCAGCTTAATACTCCAATAAACAAATCGTCGACTTCCTTCGGACTGTCGGAAATATCTTGCAAAAGTACGAATGTCACTTTCTGTTAACAAATTCCAATCGGGAATGTTCAATAAGATTCTTATTCGTTTGTCTGCACGTTCGTATATCTCTGGGTTCATTTTCACTTCGAAAATACTAATCCATATTATGTTAAAATAATTATATACGATCCTGGTAAAAAACGGCAGGTTAAGAAATTATTTTCCCGAAAAATATAAAATGACTGCTACAAGCAAGCGCTGCTTTAAGAATAATTAAGATTGCGCGTTTAAAACAAAAGCCCTGCTAATTAAGTGCTGATTGGTTAATTCAAAATTAATGAGCAATCTCATTGGTTAATTAGTATGATCTCGCAAAACAATTAGTAAACGAGAAGCACATGCAGAAGTGACTGGGAAACCCCCTTGCTGATTGGATAATAATCTTAACACGTCAGGGCCCCTGCATAACTTATGTACAGCATTCCAAAACGTATTGTGTCTTAATAATCTATTTACCGTATTTTCCGGATTAAAAAGCGCACCCCTAAATAAGGCGCACGGCCGTTTTTGGGGGTGAGGATTGTTTTTTTCCTTACATAAAACGCACCTGCATATAAAGCGCACCCTGAAGAAAACGTACATGCATTCTACTGACCTTAGCGTAATGAATGTTCACTCCTTCTTGTAACTCACTCCGTAACATGTTTCATTTTTATTTTCAGATTGTTGAGAAAGTTGAAAGACATATTGTATATATTTATTTGTTTCATATTAAAATAAATAAATGTTAATAAAATTATTATAATTTTCTTATTGTTTTAATCATGCCAGATTCATTAGTTGTTTTTTGTCAACAATGGCCATGTGTTGACAGCTTGGGTGTCCATTGAACCTTGTTGTTTTGATTAAAATTAGTTCGGTGTTGATTGCTCATTTATTGTTTGAATTGGAATCAAGGATTTTAATTAATCTTGAAAAGGTATTCATTAAAAGTTACCCAAGCCATAAAACTGCCGTTGTTTACCTTGATTGTGACCTACTTAATTACCTGTACCCACGTGTGAAAACTGTTCACCCATAAGTCAGGAAAAAAATTATTAAATTAAATCTAAAGAATTTTATTGTTGTTTATAAAATAAAAGTTTAAGTTTTTTAAGTAACAAACATTTTTCAATTTAAACTTGGTTGAAAACTACAACAAAACCATTCAGTTTCTGCAAGTCATTGTCTATTTTTAACTGAAAGTGAGATGGGCCACGGAAAGGGGAATTCAAATAAGACGGCAATATATAAATGTCTTAGCATATTGAATTATGAAAATTAATATTCATTTTTTTTTATTTCTTACACCAATATGTGACTACAATATTTCATAAAGATATTTCATTTTGAAACAATAAAACAATAAGCAGTTACTCCTCAATAGTATATCCTGTATGGTACCTCTTTTCAAACACGCTTATCTTTCTTTGTTTATGAAACACTTTAAAGGGTTCATTTCAGTACATGGTTATCACCATCGTCATTAAAAGAGACTTGAAATATTGGAAAGAAACACAATCACTACCTTTATTATTTCTAAAGAAGATTTTATTTAAAAACACATTACAACAACAAAGAATTACATATTTATTGTAAATACACAATTAATATCCTGTATGGTACCTCTTTCAAACACGGTTATCTTTCTTTGTTTATATAATAAACACATGGTTATCAACTTCGTAAGCCAACAATGAAATAAAGAACAAATGATAAAGTATATATATTTTTATTCATAACAAAATATGCCACATGAACAATTTATCAAGTCACTGCAAGCACTTGACAATCTGACGGTCTCCATAAAAAAAAATCCAGATACATATTTTTTTTTCACACTTGCCCTGAAACTGAAAAAAATACATACACAAAGCGCACCTGAGTATAACACGCAGGGACAATGACAGAGAAAAAAACCTGCGGCTTATTTAACGAATTTAACGGTATATAAAATAGTTCCACCATGTAATTAGTTGAGCTACTTATGACATTAATAATACTGTGAAAGCTTATTGGTATGTATATGTCATATGTTTGGTCTGATCAAAAGATGATGAGAAGTTGAGAGAGAAGAAAACACTCCATTGTTTTGTATCCAGAGAAATATGACTATGTACCTTTTCATTTGCTAAAAACAAATGTTTTAGTTTCTTTCATTGTAGAACCAAATTAAAAGGTCTTCAATATCAAACATTAAATAATTTATTTCCACACTAATAATTTTGATGGGGGTCTTTGAAGCTTAATTTGTCCGTTCAATCAGGTGTCTATATCCCCAAACAAGACATGAAATATTTAACTATTTGAATTCTGTTCATCGTTTCAAGATTCCCATTACACCAGTCAAGCTATGTGTAATCTATTCTATTAATTAACAGAAATAGAAATGTAAGTCATTGGATAAATGATTTAAACCTAATGTTTTTAAATTTAAAAAAAAGGTAAAGAGCTTTGACTTTATACCATGCTAATACAAATATTTGGGATCTCGGCGGATCACAAAAAAAAACCTTACATTTATGCTGTGGGTCCATGAATTGCAATAATAAGTGCATGCAATAATTTCTATATTTACAGTAATTAACATCAGAAGTGGATGACATCACTAGAAATGTAATTTTATGTCTGGCATTACATGAAATGCAAGATTCATATCTTTTAACCTTTAAATTAGTTTTAAAACATATTTTTCTCATTATTCCTCTTTCAATATTGATTCTTTGGTAAAAGCTTTCAAATTTAGAGACTGAAATTAAAAGTATTATTTACTGTGTGTATAAATTAATCTGTATTCTACTCACCCTTCCCATATCCTCCAAGAAGTTTTGAAACAAGTTCCACATATGTGGACTGGTATAAATCTCTTTCATCTCAACCTCTGTATCAATGTAACAGTGATTTAGGAAGTTAATGTATGCTGCTTTCACCTGCAATCATAATATAAACCTTTACAAAATTACACCTTTACAAAATTAACAGAATTAAGGAGTTCAATTTGTGAAACATGAAGTAATTCAACATTTAAAAAAAATGTGTTTGTTGAAAGGACGGATCATAACAGATAAGGTAAACACAATATAGCCCCATTCCTAATAACAATGTAAACATTTCATTCCTCACTATAGGTGCCAAATAAATAATTAGTGTATTCTTTTTGTCTATATTGTAAGATTTTAAACTCTTACAAAATCCTCTGTTTAGAGATCTGAAAGTTTTGTGTGTGACATCATAATGAGCAGAAAATTCTTTGTCAACGAGTAGTGATAATGGCAAACGATGACGAGGAATTTATGCATGCTTTCTTGAAAACTTGCCTAGACCTCATAGATTTGGGTTGGTTGAAAAAAAAAAACAGGAGCTAAGGTTACCATGCTTTCTAACCTAACCATGAAACCAATATTACCTAATCATTGGGAGAAGCAAAGTGCCTTTCAAATCATCCAATAAAAACATACATTCAACTGGACTTATTATTTACACACATAGAAATAAAAATATGTGGTAAGATTGCCAATGAGACAACTATCCAACAAAGTCCAAATGACATAGATGTAACCAAATATAGGTCACCATTAGATCCTCAACAAAAGAGAAAAATCTATACTGTATAGTCAGATATAAAACGCCTCAACATGACAAAATGTGTAACACTTCAAAAGAGAAAACCAATGGCCTGATTTATGACAACACAATAAAGGAATACACATATGACAGACAGCAACAATTAACATCATTGAGTTACATGCTCCTGACTTGGAATAGGTACAAAAAGATAATGACAAGGATGAGTGCTCAACCCTCACCTAACCTGGGATACTGATGTTACAGTGCAATGCATGTTTCAAGCAAAGGTTCACCTGTTTTTTTTATCTCCTAACTATGCAACTGACTTTTCCTTACTAAAAGAATTTTATCAAATATGAAAATCTTTTGATTTCAACAAAGTAGAGGCTCTAAAGAGCCTGTGTTGCTCACCTAGGTCTATGTGCACCTTTTTGTGAATTAACTTTTTTCTTCAACAATGGGTAAAAACACCAAAAAATTTGTAAGGGTTCCGCGGAACCCAGTGTCTCGCCTACTTTTTCTGTTAATCGCAGGCTCAACAAAAATGAGGAAGTAAATCAATAAAAATATTCCTCTTGATACTATCTTTTGATTGTAAGAAGCTTCTGTCCAAGTTTGGTAAAAATCCAGGATAGTTTATGAATCTAATAAATGTTTAAAAACTTTAACTGCAGACTGAATGTAATGTTTACTGGAAGAAAACAAAATTTCCTTCTAGATACTAGCATTTGATCATAAACAAGCTTCTGTCCAAGTTTGGTACAAATCCAAAATAGTATAAGAAAGCTATTAAAATTTTAAAAACTTTAACCACAGAGTGAATATGTTGTTTCCTGGCAGAAAATCTAAGTCCATTTAAAAGTAAAATACGGAAAAAATGGATTTATTTTTTTTTTAAATTTCCTTCTAGATACTAGCTTTTGATCATAAACAAGCATCTGTCCAAGTTTGGTACAAATCCAAAATAGTATAAGAAAGTTATTAAAATTTTAAAAACTTTAACCACAGAGTGAATGTGTTGTTTCCTGGCAGAAAATCTAAGTCAATTTAAAAGTAAAATAAGGATAAAATGGATTTATTTTTTTACAAAATTTAGATACTATCTTATGATCATAAACAAGCTTCTGTCCATGTATGGTACAAACCCAGGATAGTTTAAGAAAGTTATTAAAATTTTAAAAACTTTAACCACAGAGTGAATGTAATATTTCCCTGCAGAAAAACTAAGTCCATTTATAAGTAAAATACGGAAAAAATGGAATTTTATTTTTACAAAATGTACTTCTGGATACTATCTTATGATCATAAACAAACTTCTGTCCAAGTTTGGTAGAAATCCAGGATAGTTTAAGAAAGTTATTAAAATTTCAAAAACTTTAACCACAGAGTGAATATTTGTGGACGCCGCCGCCGACGACGTTGACGGAATGTAGGATCGCTATGTCTCGCTTTTTTGACTTAAGTCGAAGGCTCGTCAAAAATGGTAAAAATCATCATTAGAGAGCAATAACTCCAATAAGGAGTCAAAACAATTTGTAGAACTTGTCTTGATCAATTTTGCTATTTAAAGATTCTATCTTTCCATTATAAATTTTAAGATATAAGGCAAAACACATAAAATTAATAAAAATCGTCAATGAAGGGCAATAACTCCAATAAGAAGTCACCTGACGATTTTAGACGTACTGCTCATAAATTTAAAGATACAAAGATACCTACCTCAGGAATACAGTCTGGGTGTGTGACTACTCTAACAATGTCATCTAATGGAAGTAATGAGTGACACTTTATCTCTGTGTAAACATTCTTGCCTTCAGTACACAGAGCAAGTAGTTGTACTAAATTGATGTGGTAGATAAGTGGACTTGCGGCATCAGTTCTATGTCTCTCAGATCTCATTAATTCAGTGAACTGATTGAATGATGATCTGTCATTGTAAAATAGTAGTACTTCCTCTCCAACATTCACAAGCTGAAATATACATGTTGGCCATGTTAATTTATACTAACATTCACTACATGTCTGAGAACAATAAATTTCTCTTTAAACATTTTCAACTGCCTGATCATTCCATTGTTTCCATGAAAGCGAGGATTATATAAAAAATCTATCATTCAACAAATGATCCCATATTGAGTACACTCTATCACTTACAAAGAGAAGATTTTTGGATTTGAGAATTGGGAACAGCATCCCTGAGGGATGCAAAAACAAAATTGATGGTGCAGGTTATTTTGTCCAGTCCCAGTTGTATTGATGTCAAAAATGGAGAATGTGTCCTTGGGACACAGATGGACACAGATGATGCCCCCACTTGCATATAACATTATAAAGGGGCATAACTTGAGAACAGTAAAAGTGACGCCACCCAAATTCAAACTTGATCTGTGTTTTGTGGTAATAAGCATTGTGTATACATTTCATAACATTTGGTTGAGGCAAACTAAAATTAGAGAACGGAAACCAATTTTGGGACGTACCTACAGACATACAGAAGGACGGACAGACAGACAAGGGTAACACTTAATGCCCCCTCCGGTGACGGCGGGGGCATAAAAATTATAATTATTTAATACCTCATGTAGTTGGTCATTAAAAATATACACCCCCTGGTGTTCACACCGTGTGTTATCCTGTGTTCATAAACCTTTGGAAATTCACTATATTGGAACTAAACTCTTTTCCATACTTTTATCAAAGCTCAATTCAATATTTCAAGAAACCCAAAACACTTCCATTATTGTTACAAATTATGCCAAGGTTAGATTTATTGCAATAATTATTGATTTTGATAACCATTCGCTATTTAAACATGTGCCAACTACTTCCCAAGATGATGAAAAAATAGTTTTTTTCAAGTAGAATTCCCTAACAAGGGTTTGGAAGCCATTAATATTAACAACATTATCCACAAAAAATCTGTGCAGAAAACAATACCGGACCACATTAAAGATAAAACTACACCTGTCATTTCATATACATGTATTCATATATATATATATACAGTCGAACCTCGTTGTGTCGAACTTGTTTGTGTCAAAACTCGGAGGAGTCGAAGTAACTTCTAGGTCCCGGTAAAATTCCCGTTTGATCAATCCATAATTACCTCTGATGAGTCGAACTAGGTTGATTTGAATACTCAGTTAAGTCGAGTAAATTTTATAGTCCCATCGATATAAAATTATTGTAAATTGACCCCGATGTCTCTAAGTTCGAAAGTAAGATATTTTGAAAAATGCAGACCTAATGATAAAAATTCAAATCGGATGTATTTCTTATGTAACCTAATCATTTTTCAAGAGAGATTAAAGCTGAGTAAACATACTTGTTTGTATAACAGTTAACATGTCATGTTTATGGTGGCCGATAATTAACGCCTTTGTTGATTGTTCAAGCGGAACGTTAGTGTGTTGAACATATTTCACATGAGATAATAAAATGCTCTGCAGGGCGCAGCTTGATACGACCGCAGAGGTCGAACCCTGAACAGTTGGGGCAAGTATGGACACAACATTCAAGCTTGATACAGCTCTGAATTTGGATTGTGATTAAATATTTGACACAGCATAGGTTTCCGACACAGAACTTAAAAATTTTAAATTGGACATTCACCTTTTATGGTCCAATATCCAAAATCTAAATACATGGTTAGATTCAGCATATCAAAGAACCCCAAGAATTCAATTTTTGATGAAATCAAACAAAGATTAATTTTGGACCCTTTTGACCTCAATGTGGACAAAGTTGATAATGGGGCCCAAAAATCAAAAATCTAAATACATGGTTAGATTCAGCATATCAAAGAATCCCATATATTCAATTTTTGTTGAAATCAAACAAAAGTTTAATTTTGGACCCCGATTTGGACCAACTTGAAAACTGGGCCCATAATCAAAAATCTAAATACATGTTTAGATTCAGCATATCAAAGAACCCTAAAAATTCAATTTTTGTTAAAATCAAACTAAGTTTAATTTTGGACCCTTTGGACCTTAATGTAGACCAATTTGAAAACGGAACCAAAAATTAAAAATCTAAATACACGGTTAGATTCGGCATATCAAAGAACCCCAATAATTCAATTTTTGATGAAATCAAACGAAGTTTAATTTTGGACCCTTTGGACCTCAATGTGGACCAATTTAAAAACGGGGCCCAAAATCCAAAAACTTAATACACAGTTAGAATCAGCATATTAAAGAACCCCAAGAATTCAAGAATAAAACCCCATTGAAATTGGTCAAGAAATAAGCAATTTATACGAAGTATCTTCTTTTGCACAATACTGTGCAATTGAATATTTCTTGCTATTGCGCAATACTGCACAATTGACAATTTCTTGCTATTGCGCAATATTGTGCTATTGGATATTTCTTGCTATTGCACAATACTGTGCAATTGAAGATTTCTTGCTATTGCGCAATACTGTGCAATTGAAGATTTCTTGCTATTGTGCAATACTGTGCAATTGAAAATTTCTTGCTATTGCACAATACTTATTATATAATAATTTACACATCCTGTTTGGTGTGTATCTCCTACCATATCATTATTATTTGCTTTTAAATATAAAACAGAAATAACCAACTTAAAATGGAAAATTTTAAAAGAAAAAAAAAAGGAAAAAAAAAAAAATCCCCCCCCCCCAATTTTTTGAACCCCCTTATGATTCATCACCCCCAAACTCAATCCCAGCCTTCCCTTTGTGGTATGGTACCTTGCAGTACAACTTCAGAGAGATCCATACACTTGAACACAAGTAATTGTCTGGAAACTAGAAAAATGCTTATTTTTGGCCCCTTTGTGGCCCCAAATTCCTAAACGTTTCGGCAATTACCCCCAAACTCAATTCCAGCTTTCCCTTTGTGATATGGAATCTTGTAGTACAATTTCAGAAAGATCAATACACTTACACACAAGTTATTGTCATGAAACTAGAAAAATGCTTGTTTTTGGCCCCTTTTTTGGCCCCTAATTTCTAAAATTTTGAGGCAATTACCCCCAAAATCAATCCCAGCATTCCTGTTGTGATATGGAACCTTGTGGTACAATGTCAGAGAGATCCATACACTAACACACAAGTTATGTCTGGAAATTACAAAAATGCTTATTTTTGGCCCCTTTTTGGCCCCTAATTCCTTTACTGTTGGTACCATAACCCCCAAAATCAATCCCAACCTTCCTTTTGTGGTATTGAACCTTGTGGTAAAATTTCATAGAGATCCATTCACTTAAACTAAAGTTAGAGTGCGAAAACCAATGTGTCTTCGGACGACGCCGGACGACGCCAGACGATGACGACGACGACGCCAACGCCAACGTCATACCAATATACGACCACAAAAATTTTTTTGCGGTCGTATAAAAATAATACAAGACTAACAAAGGCTGGAGGCTCCTGACTTGGGACAGGCGCAAAAATGCGGCGGGGTTAAACATGTTTATGAGATCTCAACCCTCCCCCTATACCTCTAGCCAATGTAGAAAAGTAAACGCATAACAATACGCACATTAAAATTCAGTTCAAGAGAAGTCCGAGTCTGATGTCAGAAGATGTAACCAAAGAAAATAAACAAAATGACAATAATACATAAATAACAACAGACTACTAGCAGTTAACTGACATGCCAGCTCCAGACTTCAATTAAACTGATTGAAAGATTATGTCTTCATCATATGAATATCAGGCACATTCCTTCCCGTTAGGGGTCCAGTATCATACCATCATAACATATATGAGAAGAACATAACCCGTGTCATGCCAACAACTGGTTTTTAAATAAATGTGTTTAGTGCCGATGCAAAGACCCTATAAGTGAATCAATATTAATGCCAAAAATGCTTATTTTTGGCCGCTTTTTGGCCCCTAATTCCTTAACTGTTGGTACCATAACCCCCAAAATCAATCCCAACCTTCCTTTTGTGGTATTGAACCTTATGGTAAAATTTCATAGAGATCCATTCACTTAAACTAAAGTTAGAGTGCGAAAACCAATGTGTCTTCGGACGACGACAACGACGCCAACGTCATACCAATATACGACCGCATAATTTTTTGCAGTCGTATAAAAACGAAACGAATTTAAATGACCCAAGCCGAGATTAAATGAATCGTTAGAATTAAAACTCATTAATTACAATAAATAAAAGGATTAAGACAATTTTGATAATGTAAAGCAGACGACCTCATCAGAGACCGTTCAGACCTTATTTCGTTCCGCAAGTGATTTCATAATTTATAGTGACTGACCTTTGTAAATATTTGTGTAGACTGTTGATTTTATTTGTGCATGATTTGTATCTGTACTTGTGTGTTTAATTATTATGAAGGACCAAAAATGGAGATTGAATACACAATCATACAGTGTCTTATCGAAAAAAGGCACACTGTTCAAAGTATGTAGTTTACGCAAATCTCATACCGTGTTTCATGCATTCCAAATTTATGACAACACACTCGACCTCGGATGAGTTGAACCTCAGATGAGTCGAACCTCGGATAAGTCGAACCTCGGATGAGTCGAATACTTTGGTCCAGTCCCTTCAACTTCGACACAACGAGGTTCGACTGTATATATATATACACCAAACCTATTGCTACCAAGATTTTCAACCACAATTTTACCATCAGAGATGTAAAATTCAAACCTCACCATTGCTCTTGTGCATCTTCCCCATACAGATATAGTCCTGCTGTTCATGTTATAACTGGAACCTTTGCATCATGAATAAATAATCACCTTAGAGAGTTATCAGCACATGAACAGTAAGAATTTCAAACTACTGGAGTTGAGGACTATGCCAGAAAATGGGTAAAGCACAAGCGAGATGAACAACTGGCACTTAATCTGATTGGATCAAAGCTGTTCAGTCATGCCTTTAGAAACACATTCAAAATCTGCATATCACCCCTATGTAATATTTTTAGCAACAGCGACCATGTTTGTTAATGGATCAAATCCTCAGATACAGTTTTAATCAATATTCCCAAAGAACATTCAAGTAAAGTTTGGTCACATTTGGCCAAGTTATTTCAGAGAAGATTTTTTAAGAAGTTAACAACAATGAACAGACAACAGAGGCCAATTGATGGCAAAGCTCACATGGCTTATGATTTTTGTTTACCTTGAATAGTCTCTTTTTACTAGATTTGAACATTGGTAAGCTACTGTTGCCTTAATTTCTAACTCCTATCAGGAGTCATCTAACAATTTTGGCCATGTTGACATCATTGAAGATCTTAATTGGCTAATTATTTCAAATTTTAAAGTTTCTCTCAATCTTTTATAAATTTTCAAGTAACTAATAGACAAAAGTTGGTAAAAAAAGTCATCATTTAAGGGCAATAACTCCTTTAATGAGTTGTCAAACTATTTTACTCATTCAACTTATTTGTAGATCTTGTCTTGTTGATCAATTTTGCTGTTCAAAGTTTCTCACAACCTTTTATAGTTTTCAAGATAATAGACAAAATGCAAAAATTAGTGAAATATGTCATTTAAAATAAAGATTTATTGGAAAATTTTGGTGAATATGGAAAGTAGGTGGACATTTATTTACTGAGCATTATTGCCCAGGTAGAATTCCTCTACCTATAACAGTTTTCAAGATATTAGACAATATTTTACCCCTTTGTTCTAGTTTTAGCAAGGGTGGCCATGTTGGTTGGCAGGCGGGTTCACCAAACACAATTTTACACTAGAAACCCAAAGGATCTTTTGTCCAAGTTTGGTTGCAATTAGCTGGGTTGTTTCAGTGGTGAAAATTTTTTGAAAAATTTAACAGATGACAGACTTCAAGTGATGACAAATAGCTCCAACTGGCCCTTTAGGCCAGGTATGCTATTAATTTAAATAAATACTGTGGTGTATGTATATTAGTCTACTTAAGAAATATAATCTTTAATATCAACCTTTCATTTCAATTTTTATAATATTAATATTCTCTATATTTCTTAAACAATTCAGTATTTACCTCTGCCATAACCATATCCTGACATTTTTTAATGTACTTATTCTCTGCTTTAACAATGTTCTGTAGAAACTTGATATATGGCACATGTCTACCATGTGTTTCTATACAATGAACAAAGTGTTGCACTACTGCTTCTGATATATCATTACAAAGCACAGTATTGTCTTGGAAAATGGCAGTCATCGTTTCAGCTTCAAGTAACTGAAATCATAATATTTTCAATTAAATGATAATATATTTATATTCTCTATTGACAGTAAATAATTTGTATTGAAATGAAATTAAGAAAGTTCACTGCATAAATTAACAATTTATCCTAAATATTTGTACAATACTATACTATCTTCCCTTTTTCTTAGGCAATGCATTATAAATATTTGGACAAGGAATTTTGTTCTCTATAAAATTTCAACAATAAAAAAATGTACAAAATTGTCAGATCTTTGATATTTATCTAGATTAAGCTATTTACAACTTTTTCTCAATTTAGAGCTTGGTATAGACATCTGTCCATTGTTGAAGACTGTATACTGAACTCTACGAATGTCTTCTGATCATGCTGATGAATTCTTTTATCTCATTTAAATACCCCCACATCTTCTTTCATTCATATATATCTCAAATTAATTTCTAACAAATAATTTTCTAATGAAGTCATTCAAAATATATTTTTAACAGAGATAAACATTCAAAAATGCCATATATAATATTTGAATCATTGTCCTTCGCATTTAACCCCAAAATAAGCGCACTGATCTAACCTTATTTCTCCACAATTGTTTTTTTATTTGTCATTTCTAATGAAAAATACTTCATTTTAAATCAAAGGTCAGTAAAATGGCCCTGCAGAAAACATTAAACCATTATTTATCAGTCTATGAGGGGAGTTAAAAATTTTACAACTAAAATTAATCATAAATTTTCAAGTGTTCATGACTTAAATATAATTGAAATTTTCTTGTAAGATTTTTTTATGAGAATGACAACAGGCAATCTTGACTACATTTATAAAGTTTTGATACATGAAGTGCCAATGTAACACATATTTGATATTGTGTCATGAACATATTTATCATATTGTATCTCTCCAAAGTTGCATTAAAGTTCATTTGTATTTAAAATATCAAATTCTTATTCCACAAGATGTTGTTTAATAATTATGTTCTAATTTGTTCAATCATTATCTCCCATTTTGAATTAGTGTGTTTTTTAAATTGAAAATGAAGCACATGTTATGCACATCTAAACACTAATAATCTTGAAGATTTACCATCCAGAATATATCCAGTTTCATATCATTAGCTTTATCATAAATAACAATGATCAAACAGTCTTTAATTAACCATCTACAAATTCACTTGTTTAAAGCAATTTGTTATTATTACTATTAGTAGTAAGCTATTTAGACTACCAAGGTTGACAAAGCTAGTTAGTAAAGACTGTTATTTCAGACAGAGGTGAACATTTGTTGACCTCTGGATGTTTTTTGTGTTGTTGGTTTGCTGTCTTGTTTGCATATATCCCACATCTCCTTTGTCTCAACATGTACTAAACAAATATTTGGTTATGTATCCTAATACTTGCTTCGTATTGTTTTGTTTTGTTTCACAAGAATTTACTGTGTATTATTTTGTTTACTGCATCCCCCCAAATAAAAAAGAAATGTTTTTATTATTCTATGAAAAAGTGAGCTGTGGTTAATATAATTTATTAAGCAGTCTACCACATTTGTTTGTGTTATTGCAGATATAAATAAGATATTATTATTTTTAAAAACACAATATAAATGGATTCATTTTTTTAAGGCATACAATACAGAAGAGATTTTTTTTTAATAAAATTTTATTTGCACTATTAAAATATCCAAAGAAAAATTAACCATCACGACTTACTTTAAATATAAATATATATGTTTAATTTTTGCATCTTGGAGGTCAAAACACAAAATTTCATATCAAAAAAGTTTTACAACAAAAATAAAACAACTTTCAAACAAAAAGATATTTTTCACCTTGTGTTTTTTGTTTTTTATTAAATGTACTGTAGTTTATAGACTTTTCAGTAGAACATGCATCATGTAGAAGGTGAAATAAGATAAAAGTCTTGTGAAATTATACTATTATTCAGGTACATACAGAAAAATCTACAGTTCATTTTTTTTGTGCAATTTTGACATGCACAATTGATTAAAGAAGAAATAATATGAGTGCACACATCTTGTCTACTTTCAATACTGATTATCGTTATACCGTATAGCGGGTTTTGTTTGCGAGTGTAAAATTTCGCGATTGAGGAGCAACAAAGTATAAGAAAAATTTTGGCGGTTTTTATTTTATTTTGGTGGATCCTTAATTCCCAATTACATATTTTGGCGGATACTGAAATGGTTGCAGTAAAAATAGTCAATCAAACAAGTGTTTATTGTTATGGTTGAAGGATTTTTTTTACCTGAATGACGTCTTATTTATTGATTATATTCTGATACAGTTAATTAATAGAATACAGGTAACTAAGATCAGGTGTACAAACTTCTTGTAAATATTACAGTTGATTACTTACGAAATTGACCTTTGTTGTACTAATTAAGTTATAAAATAATCAAGGGTGACTTATAACTCTTTTATAATTTGATACTAATTGATAAGGGTAAAATACCTGACAGAATACCTTGCACTCTTAAATAAGTTGACAGTAACTACTACCGGTGTACAGTTTTATTAGAACTCAAGGCGTCCTGTATAAAATACATGTATGTACAATGCCCTTTGACATTTATGTTGTTAAAACTACCATATACCTTTATTGACCTGGCGACCAGAAAAAATAGATTGTTCACAAAATGCTATTAGAAAGTACCAAACCTATGCATAAATTTTTGTGAAATTTATTTTGGTGATTTTCAATGATCTGCCAAAATAAGCCAAAATAAACTACCCACGAAAATAACCCTCTATACGGTATTTTATGTTTGAAAGTCTTTATAACCAAGGTTCTTCTACAGGTATAACATATGCTTAACATTATGAATGAAACATGAAAATCAGGTCGAGGTCAAATAAAACCTAGCAGATGGACAAGTAGACTATATAATGATTCCATACACCAAATTTAAAGTTGACCTATTGCTTACGGTATCTGAGAAACAGATCTTATCACAAAATATAAATACTGATCAATGAACACAAATATATGTCTAAGCTAAAATGTTGGAATTTGATTTGTTTTAATGCTAGTGTAAATTTGATTTTTGGCACTAAAACTTAATGCAATATTGTACATCACAACCTGATAAGAACCACTGTATTGTTACTAGAAAACCAGTCATCATTTACCTTGAGTTTAATGCCTCAAAATAAATTTTATGTGCATCCTTTGTAATAGCTTTAAAATTCATACAACAGAATTGAAGACCTCACTGTATTTCCACAAATTTTGAATGCCTATTAAAGAAACTGAGTGATAACAACATGTCGAATTTGGATGTTTTATTATATCTGTTCATGCTACGGTATTGTATGCCCTGAACCACAGACACTGAGTATATATTTCTGATTTAACACTTTTTAGTTATTAGCAAGCTGGAAAATGCTTAATTTTATACTTCACTGATCATATTGTTTGTACAAGAATTGAAAGTTTTTCCTTCAGTGATACTTACATTTTAATGCAAAATAGTCTAATGGATACGTACATTTCTAGTTGTATGTTTCTTTTTTATAGTACAAAGTGTTTGTTCTAGATACTGTCTAATTAAAGTGACACCCTGCTATTATTTCACAGTAAATTACAGTGCCCTGTCCTTTAAATGAAATTGTATGCAGTTGCTTGTGGAGTTCAGGATCCAAATAGTCAGTTTGTTAGAGTAATTTCCATTGAAACAATAAACAAATATGTGCCACTTGGAAGATAAAAAAATGCTACAACCTTTTTTTTTTTTTAACAAAAACAAAACAAAACTGAATGTTCTGGACAATGCAGCTAGAAAATTGCATCAAAAGAAAATCGGAGGAATAAAAAAAGGAAACTTTTTCCTTGGAACCAATTCCATTTCTTTTTTGGTGCATTTTATTACAAGAGTGCATTAAGTAAACTTTCTTTAACTTAAGGCAACAAGGGCAAATGTTCAGGTCAACTTGATTTAACTATTTGGATATTGTGAAAGCAAATAATGTTTGCTACTTAATAGTCACTTTGTCGTAAGATTTCTACTTAAAAGCAACTTTGTCACCCCAGTTGCTGACTAGTAAGAGACCAGATGACGAGCCCTAGGTTTTCAGTTAACTACTCTGTGGATTCATGACAATAACAACAACCAAAATAATTGATAAAATAAAAGGACCAAGTCCTTGGTTTCATGTGCTTGAGTCTGTGAAGTCATGACATTAAATACAATTACAAATAATTGATAAATGAAATATCTAAACAATTCCTGGTTATTTGCACAGTGGGATACTAGGTAGATAAAGCAAACAATAGTCTTGTGATTATATGATAAGCACATGTTAAATTTCCTTACATTTATCAGATGAATGCAAAACTAGAAATATTAAAAAAAAGTCAATTTTGAAAGTTAAAACAATTTATAAATTGATATTAATTTAAAGCACGTCCTCTATAATAGGTTCAAAAAATTTATTTGATTGATTTAATGTTTATCTTCATATATATATATATATCTTTCTATCAGCAAATCTGAAAATAGTTTAAATGAACTATGAAAACACAGAAATTTCTCACCTACTTTACAAATCATAATTAAAGGACAAGGTTCACTTATGGCACAATATGGCCTAAAATATCAACTTTATCATTAAACACCAAACGGTCACAATTTGGTTCATAAATTGGTCTATTTCAACAGCCTTAATGCTAAATAAATCAGTTCTTTTCATAAAAGTACATTATATTCTCCAAAGTAAGCCCATTTTGGAAATTTTGTCAAAATAAGATGATTTTGTGCAATTTTTAGACCTAAAAGCTTTAGGAAAACCTTGGCCGCCACCTACAATCCAAAATGTTTTGTTACCAAAAGATTCCAATTTTGATATAGAATTCATCAATATAAAAACATTTTGGATCGTGGATGGCGTCCAAGGCTAATTATGCCAAAAACAATTAAAATTATGGAAAAATTTACCAAAATTGACGTTAAAATACAAATAATGTTTATCTAAGGGGTCATAGCTTCATAAATTTTAAAGGAAGGTGCCAAAAAAATGTATTTTTGTCTTAATAGTATTATCACAAGTATTTCTATGTGAAATGTGTAGTATTTTGGTCTGATTAAAAAAACATCAAAATCTAAGGGCCAATCCTAGCCCTTCGTGAACATCCTCCTTTCAAGTTGACAGTCTTTAAGAAACAGGTATCATATAAACTTAATGTTGGTCAGTGAACCAGGAAAATGCTGGACATGTACAATGTACATCTTACAATCATTCTATGCACAGAATAAAGTTGACTTCTTGCTAATTATATCTGAAAAAAAACTAGCCTAATAAAAAAAACTTCACATTATGACTGTCCAATAAACCACGAAAATTAGCAAAGTCAGGTGAACTCTGCAAAACACTTTCAATCATTCAATGCACCGAATGTATTTCACCTTTTGCTTAGTTTTATAGAAACAGAGCTTATCACACAGACAAACCCTACGTGGCAGACATGGACATCTTGAACTGATCTTATATACCAAACATAGTTGACGTTTCATTCATAATAACTGAAAAAATCATGTGATAAAAAAATACTTTTTACGGATAAAGTTTTTAAGCAGTCACTGAACAATGAAAACAAGGTCAAGGACAACAAATATGCACTTTAGCAAACTTCAGGCCACTTATTAAGGCATCTATACGAAGTATCCAGGTCTTCTAACAATAGTTGTTGCCCACAGACTATCTTTTCTATGTCTTATATTCTGTGACTCATGTTACAGGGGAGATAAAAATTAAAGATTCACAAGACTTGACCATAATATTATAGCAAATATGATTCTAAGTAACTCTTTTAATTGCTAAGGAAATTTGACTTGATATATAAATGGCCTTTGGCAATTACTTCAAAAATACACCTTTCAGAAAAATTAAAAATAATGTAAAAACTCAAATATCACTTGATAAATTACTTTTAAAAGGATAGACTTAATTCGGTTTCAAGCTGAAAAGAAAGGACACTTATGCAGAAGTAAACCAAATTTGAATGGTCTAATAAAGCACTTATATTGCAATATATGAATAAACAGCTGTATCAAGAGCGCATGATACGCCCTTATTGAGCATATAGAAATTGTGCAAATTAAATGGGATATTTATGAGACGTTTAATCCAAAGCAAATAAAATGGCATTGTGGAAAACATGCATGAGAATACCCCTTTAAACTGAACAAATTACAAAATTTAACATGTGAACTATGTAAAACTTCAAAAGTCAATGAACCATGACTGAGAAGGCAGGGCATATATACTCTCCATGAAAAAGAGATCTTCTGACATTAATACAAAGGCATACCAAATATAACTGATTTATCATTAGTGGTTAATCATAAACTGACCAAATCACAAACTTTCATATGCAAATTATTCAACTTCAATAGATCATGACTGAGGTGCTGGGCCAAATAATCTCAATGGATATGAAATATGACAATATTAATACAGCTGCATACCAAATATCATTGACTTACCATTAGCTGTTCCCATCAAACTGACCAAATAACAAACTTTCACTTTTAAACTAAGGAAAAGTTTCAAAGTGAATAGACCAAGATTGACAGGGCAAAACAATTCCCTGGAAATAAGATGTGCCAATGCCAATACATCAGCAGACCAAATATCATTGACTTACCATTAGTTGTTTCCCTTGTACTGCTCTAATCACAAACTTTTAACAAATTGTTAAAGCTGCTGGAAACAGCACACCTTCGTCTCCATCCACAACTTTGTTGAGGGGAGACAATAAACCTAACAAGTTAATATTGAGTTATTACAACTTTTCTGTAATGTTATTTAAGAGGTATCCCTTTATTTCCAGTCATTAAAAATAAGGCCAAAACAATAAGTAAACCAACACAAAAAATTCCATGCTCAGTGGGTATAATAAAAACTCAAAAGTAATGTCAAACAAAAAATGACTGACCGGAGATCTGAAATAGCATAAATGGGTCGCCTCGACACTATCAAGTTCCTGAAAATATATCAAATTATTTCTTATTACAGATGCTGAGTAACATGTACAGACCAATGGACAAGGTGATAGCTGTACACCACTGTCTCTGTGAGTGGGGATATAAATATATGTGTCTAGGTTTTATTTTTACAAAAACAATCAAAGGGCCATAAGGTCAAGATTTTTTGTTTCCATGAGTGGGATAATATTGTCTCTTCAAGAGGTTAGTTATATTATCTTGCATAATAATTTACTAGAAGTCATCTGTCAATAAACAAAGTGAAAATGAGTAACATGGTTTTCGTGAATAGTTTAGGATGAAGAAAAATCCTCTAATAATATTATAGTTCAAGCTAAAAGCATTTTGGTTGGTTGGAAAACTCTAATTTAACATTTAAAATCTGTTATTACAGTGTTTAGAACTAGAAGATAGATCTAGGACCCAATGACTTAAAGAAAAAAAGAACAATTTTGGCAACTCTGTATCAGATACTGCATCTGAAAAATGTGTTGTAGCCTGAATGAAGGGAAAATCAGTTGTAGCCTGAATGAAGGGAAAATCTGTAGAAGCCTGATTGAAGGGAAAATCTGTTGTAGCCTGAATGAAGGGTAAATCTGTAGTAGCCTGAATGAAGGAAAAATCTGTTGTAGCCTGAATGAAGGGAAAATCTGTAGGAGCCTGAATGAAGGGAAAATCTGTAGTAGCCTGAATGAAGGAAAAATCTGTAGTAGCCTGAATGAAGGGAAAATCTGTAGTAGCCTGAATGAAGGGAAAATCTGTTGTAGCCTGAATGAAGGGTAAATCTGTAGTAGCCTGAATGAAGGGAAAATCTGTTGTAGCCTGAATGAAGGGAAAATCTGTAGGAGCCTGAATGAAGGGAAAATCTGTAGTAGCCTGAATGAAGGGGGAAATCTATAGGAGCCTGAATGAAGGGAAAATCTGTTGTAGCCTGAATGAAGGGAAAACTGTTGACCTATCAAATAATTTTCATGCAGTGTTTACAGATGATGAGAGAATTTATTGACTTTTTAGATCACAGATGTGTAAGCTATATTCCAACATTTTTAGACAAATGGATGATGGCTTCCTATTTCACCTTCTGATCAAGATGAACTACAAAATTGAAGTTACTGAAGCTTTATTATAAGGAGATAATCAACAAATTGAACTATTATATTTACCCCTGGAGTCATAAAAAGTTCTATATTTTGGTGTAACAAGGCCTGGTTTTGTTGATTTTTGAGACAGAAGCTCTGCAAAAACTGGTGTGCATATCTCATCACCTCATGCATTCTAATGTCATCATTCTGAAAAATAAACAGAAAAAACAAACATCACATCTTTCAATAACTTTTCACTTCTACATTTAACCTTAAAAAATCATATTATGCTCATTGGTTGACTTATTTACTTATTTTGTGATATTTTTGATTTTGTGTTATTAAATAATAAGGGTATAAAATAAGAATGTGTTAACTGCATTTATATTCTCTATCTTTAAATTAAAAAAAGAACAAAATGAACAGGAAAGGATTAAAACTGATTATTCAACAGAAGTGTAATAGTTTTATTGATTTTCATTTATTTCTCACAGCCAATGCTTCAACATCTTAAGATAACAAATTAGGTAATTAGGCAGTCATTTTAATTGTATTTATTTGAAAATGTTCTTACCAGTCCCAATGCAAATCATACTCTCCTATTTCTCCTATAGCAAGTTATAAGATTTCATGAGGTTATTCAATGTCTGCACTTCTACAGTCCAATTTGACTTTATCACAATATCACTTAACTAATTTCCAATGGTAAGGAAATCACATTTTATGATCTATGTCAAATTGTTCACTTACAGCAGATGTCTTTAAATAAAATTGGATACCCTGCATTTATCATGCTTTTCAATAACATATGGTCAAATCGCAGAAAGACCCACCCTCCTCCTAAATTTTTGAAAATTACCATTCTGCATTGACAATAATATATTGGTGTAAATTGGATACACCCATGTCAAAAATGACTGTCTGCAATAATTCAATGCTTATGTCTTAATTCTAATATGTATCAATTTCCAAAATGAACCTTTATTAAGGACTTTATTCACTTAGTCTACTATAGTAGCACACATGGACCATCTAATGTTAACTCATACTAACAGTCTCATATGGAATTTGTAACAATTCTAACACCACTTGATGGGCACTCATGTTTCTCAACAGTCTCTGTTCATGTGTTTTTGGTTTGTGAACACTAGGGTCAGCTGTTTCCTGTACACATAACCTTGTCAGTCTTTTTAAAATCTACAATATTGAACATCAAAATCTAATATGAAACATACATCCAAGCTTTTATTTGATAAACAAGTAAACTAGAGGCTCTAAAGAGCTTGTGTAGCTCACCTAGGTCTATGTGCATCTTCAACAATGGATACTCTCCATCTTTGTGGATTAGAATAGAATTCATGACAAAAACTCTTCTTTGTTGATCTAGTTTTGCTGATCATTTTTGCTTATTTAAGTTATTATCTAACTGTTAAAGTTTTTCAGATAATAGGCAAATAAATGGGGAATGTGTCCATGGGACACAGATGATGCCTCTGCTTGCATATCATATAAAGTTATAAAGGGACATAACTGAAGAACGGTAAAAGTGAGGTTACCCAAATTTGTACTTGAACTGAGTTTTGTGGTAATAAGTATTGTGTATAAGTTTCATAAAATTTGGTTGAGGCAAACAGAAGTTAGAGAACGGAAACGAAATATTCAGCAATTTTTCCGTTTGTAAAGGGGCATAACTCTAAAACGGTTAAAGTGATGCCACCAAAATTCAAACTTGATCTGAGTTTTGTGGTAATAAGCATTGTGTATAAGTTTCATAACATTTGGTTGAGGCAAACTAAAGTTAGAGAATGGAAACCAACTTTGGGACGTTTGGACGAACGGACAAGGGTAAAACCTAATGCCCCCTCTGATAAGGCAGGGGCATAAAAAAACACAACGTTGTTTTACATATTAAGTCATATGTTGCCATCATACCTATATAAATACTAAATATATATTGTTTCAAAAGTTTTTTTATGTGTTCTGAAGTTTTCTGAAGATGTATTATAAATTTTGTACATACATCATGGTCAATCATAGTGTGATATCAAAAATGTGTCATCAAGACATTAATTTGACCTGTTGATACAATTTGTAATGTATTTTTGTTATTTAATGTTTACTTATGCAGTGTTATATCTAGTCTCACTATTTTTAATATATACCACCTTTGATAAGTGTTAAGTATGACGATAAATTTTCACTTTTGTTCTCATACTAGGAACAACAAAATTATTTATTTGGTAAAAATTATTTCCGTACTCCATGTATACCTTTAATACAACAAAATTATTTTTATTTACCTGTGTACGTTACTTTGTCCAAGATTATGGTTGTCTTTCTGATATTGTTAAACATCTAACCCCCTTGTTTTATTAATTTTGTATTTACAATGTGTCATAGATCAAATTTATTCATTCAGTGTATGTTCACTTGTTTTTGTTAATATGTCTTTTGATTGAGTTAAGCCATTTCAATTGATATTTTATAGTGTGTCTTTCTATGTTGTGATGTTACACTTTTGTTTCAGGTAGGGTGAAGGTTGAGGCGCCTATTAAAACATTTAAACCCGCTGCATTTGTTTGCACCTGTCCTAAGTCAGGAACCAGATGTTCAGTAGTTGTAGTTTGTTGATGTGGTTCATAAGTGTTTCTCGTTTTTTATATAGATTAGACCGTTGGTTTTCCTGTTTGAATGGTTTTACACTAGTCATTTTTGGGGCCCTTTATAGCTTGCTGTTCGGTGTGAGCCAAGGCTCCGTGTTGAAGGCCGTACTTTGACCTATAATGGTGTACTTTTACAAATTGTGACTTGGATGGAGAGTTGTCTCATTGGCACTCATACCACATCTTCTTATATCTACATAGTAAGTGGAACCAGTTTGACTGTCAATTTGATAACTGAGTGTATAAGGTATAGAACCACTTATTCGGGCCTAGTCAGAAAAAACATACAAGCATGTAGTACATATTTTAAAACAAAATAGTTCCTACACATAACTGTAAATTTGTATATAAAATATTAGGTAAAATTTGGTATCAATTGAAAGCTTAAGGGCTTGGGCTCACTGTAGAACTCTTGTGGGAAGTTTCTTTTGAATAAATAAAAGATATATGAAATGGAAAAAAAAAATTCTTTCCCTCAAGATATGGTCATAATCTCAATTCAAATTTCCAATGGAGTTTGCAACCATAATCACCCATTTAAATTTACCATAGTGCTAACTTAATCTATTTTATAATAGAATCTAAGATATGGTGTCAAATCTTACATATGGATTTTTTTGTAAAAAAAAAAAGAGGCAACATTTGCAGATATTTTTACTGGTCTTCCTTAATAAATATGCATTTCTTTAAACATAATTTAAAAGCAGTGTAAGGGAGGTAATCAAAACGTTGTATTTGGATTACCTCCCTTACACTGCTTTTAAATTGTCTTAATTGTTCATTAACCATTACTTTATACATAATTTAAAAGCAGTCAGGGAGGTAATTCAAATGATGTATTTGAATTACCTCCCTGACACTGCTTTAAATTATGTTTTGTATTAAAGTATTTGTCCATTAAGCAGGACACCCTTGTTTTCCCCCCTTTTTTGCCCCTAATTCCTAAACGGTTTGAGCCATAACCCCCAAAAGCAAATCCTAAACATCCCTTTGTGGTATGGAAACTTGTGGTATAATTTCAGAGAGATCCATACACCATTCCACAAGTTATTGTCTGGAAACTAGAAAATGCTTATTTTTGGCCCCTTATTTCTTAACTATTGATACCATAACCCCCAAAATCAATCCAATCCTTCCTTTTGTGGTATTGAACCTTATGGTAAAATTTCATAGAGATCCATTCACTTAAACTAAAGTTATTGTGCGAAAACCAATGTGTCTTCGGACGATGCCGACGCCAATGTCATACCAATATACGACCGCAAAAATTTGCGGTCGTATAAAAAATCAATAGCGCTGCATATATTGTTATGACTAGAAGAACAGGTCATATGCAGTAATTTCTGTGATTTATGAAATGTTCATACAGTTCTGTAACTAAACTAAAATCACATGATACTTTCTTTAAAAACATAATTGCATTAACTTACATCTTTTATCTTCTTGTAATTTCTGACAGAGTGAGGGTCAATGGCTGGACCAAGATCATGATCTATTGGAGACCCCTGATCTGAAGAAATGTTCTACAAAATAAAATTGAAAGCACTGTCAATTCTGTAAGCTAAGCCAATCTGACTTAATAACAAAAATATCATATCCATACATGTGAATTATTACAGCAATATAATAAAGAGCTGTGCCATGAGCCCATGATACGCCCGTAGCTATTTCATCTAATAAAGTTTCATAACTCCTCAATGTCATATCAGAAGTTGATAAAAAAAAACTAAAGGGAGCTTATTTTAATAGATATACATCAGTCACCAAAGATGCATGAAAACTGCTGAAGCATTTTTGAGTTTTTGTCTGAAAACTAGAAAATCCTGCCTTTTTTATGAATAAAATCCCATAAATTGGAAAAGTAAAGCCTAAAATTTATAAAATTCGAATGAGAGCTTATGTCAATAGATATAAACAATTCACCAAAGTTTCATGAAAATTGGTTGAAGCATTTTTTGAGTTATTGTCCGATATGTTGACAACGGACAACGATATACCATTATAGGTCCCGTAAATGGGTGTATAAAAACTAGAGGCTCTAAAGACTGTGTTGATCACCTTGGTCTATGAACATCTTCAACAATGGAAACTCTCCAACTTCGTGAACTCGAATAGAATTCATGACAAAAGTCTCTTTTTTGTTGATCTTGTAATGCTGATCATATTTTTCTGTTTACAGTTTCTCTCTATCTTCTATAGTTTTTGCCCAAAGCACAGAAAGGGTAACAAGAGTGCACACACTGAAATGTCTCTCCTGCTTATAAGTCTTAAAGATAAAGGTTTTACTAAAAGTATTACATAAATTCAACATTTTTATAGGTCTATGACAATGAGGTCAAGGTCAGATAAATCATGTCAGACAGACATGTACACCTTACAATTATTCCATATACCAAATATAGTTGACCCATGCTTATGGTAATTGAAAAACAGACCATAAAATGAGGTCAAGGTCAGATTATACCTGCCAGACAGACATGTTCACCTTACAATTATTCCATACACCAAATATAGCAGACCTATTGCTATTAGTATTTGAGAAACAGACCTAATCACGTAACTTTAACCTTTATCACTGATCCATGAAATGAGGTTGAGGTCAGGTGAACCCTGTCTGATGGACATGTATATGTTGCAAGGAACCCATATACCAAATATAGTTATCCTATTGCTCATAATAAGTAAGAAATTCACATGACAAAATAAAACATACTGTCTTTAGGTGTGTATAGTACGCACTTTTTTACCCCAAAAAAGAAGTTGGTAGAGGGGGTGCGTATTATACACAAATATACACGTTTTTTGATTTTTTTGGTTTATTTTTATTAATAGCGTTTTTTTCTTCATTATTTTATATGTTCAAGACGTTTTTTTATTTTATTTCTTTATTTGTAATTTAAAAAAATGAGTGAGCTTAAAATGTAATTAAGGATTAAGTATGGGTGTGTAGCAATTGAATGATCATGTCAACTTTTGACAGGTGTTCAATATAATAACCTCAGGCAGTGCTCTAAATCAACATGATCAATGAAAGTGAATGATATTCCAGACGACATTCGTTTAAATCAATCAAAATCGGGTTTTAAGACGTATCTCTCTCAAAATATTAATAAAATACCTTTGTATTTTCACTTAGGCTGTAGAAGAGAACAGATATGTTTAGCAAGACTCAGACTCCAGAGTAGTGTTCCAAGGGACCATCTATTTAAAAAAAATCTTATCGAAAACGCACTGTGTTCCTGTGGTCGTGTAGAAACTACCTCTCATTACTTCCTCAAATGTCCAAAATATAATGAAATTCGAAGGTATACTATCGGGACGGTCTCTTGTTTTAATCTTAAGATTATCTTATATGGGGACAGTTTAAAATCTGACGAGGACAATATGCAAATATTTCATAAAGTTTCTGAATACATAAATAAAACAAAACGTTTTGAAAATTGATCTTGTATATATCAAAAAAAAAAAAAAAAAAAATGATGTAAAATCGAGTGGATTGTCCGTCGTAAATGACTATAATCTGACATGTGTGTTGGTTCCAGTGACTGTCTATCAAGAAAGCTTACGTAAAGTAGAGTTGACTGTTTCATTTTTTTTTTTTTCATTTATTTTTTTTGTTTCACATTTTCTTTCTTTTAATTTATTTTATTTGTTAGTTGTATTTTTTTTTTCTTTTCTTTTTTTGTGTGTGTATTTATTCAGTTTATCATATGCTACCTTAAACTGAATATACTGTTGGTATGTAATATTGTTTGTTAAATAGATGTTATTTTTTTTTTTTTGGGAGATGGATTTATATAAGTTTTTTCAAACTTGTTTCCGAATCCCATATTTGAACTTTATCTAACATTGTATTGTAATATTTTATTCTTGTAATTTTTCATTAATAAATACTGTTTAAACTAATGAAAAGGAAATATCGGATTAAAGAGTCATCAATTTTTAATTACTGCTAATCAACTTTGAAAATGTTTGAGGTCTAATCCTTTGTTCCATAACATTCTAATTATTACTTTTACAATATTTGAACAGCTACAGCATCAGCTTGGACAAGCTTAGACAAACATTGATTTCAAAAGGGATCTTTAATTAATAACTTTACTTTTATAAAATTAATGAATGTTAATTACATGATAAAAGCTCTACCATTTAAATGTTTGTAACTTTAAAATAATTTAATTGAACAATCAATCTTATTATTTTTATCTTTCAATAGACTTAAAAGAAGATTTAGTACATGGTTTTATTGTTCCCTTTTAAAGGCTTTATACAGTGAACTCGACTTAAAAAAAAAAAAAAAAAAAATTATTATTTACTTTTTTTTTGGTTTAATTTTAATTTTCTTTTTTACCATTCTATTTTTTTCTTTACCTTTTAATTTTTAATTTTTTTTTTACTTTTGTTTTTTACTTTTTTCATTTATTTTTTTATACTTTTTTTCACAATTTTGGAGGGATATAAAGGGTGCGTATTATACACGGCAAATTACGGTAAAAAAATATTTTCAAGCAGTCGCTGAACCATGAAAATTAGGTCAAGGACAATGGAATATGATAGACGGAAACTTCGTAACATAATGTATCTGCATACCAGGTATGAAGCATCCAGGTCTTCTACCTTCTGAAAAATAAAGCTTTATAGAAATAGTTTACATCGCCGCTGGATCGTAATCCCTAAGTCTCGCATACTGCGACTTTTGTAGCAGGTGAGACAAAAATGCATGATTAAAACTACTTCTAGTAATTATTAAAACATTCTATAGATTTTAATCTAGACACCCCCCCCCCCCCCCCCCCATCTACCAGAAGATATTTTTTTTTCGAATATGCAATACATTTAATTACCCAAACTGACGGTTGTTTAGCTTTCTTTTTCCCATCCCCATCTCCTTTCTCTTCTTTGCTTCCCTGAAAAACAATATATGTGAAACATAACTTTGGATATGATTTAAACAATAAACATCAATATGCATTTGCTGTTTGTACAAATAAAATCATTAAGATCCATGATAATTCTGTTTTTTTCATTTACTCCATGTTTAACAGGAAAATTTTACTAAATGAAACAATTATTATTTGGTATCCCACAATTATATGGCTTTTTTTTAAAAAATTTCTCACAACTTGTCTAATAAAATGGCTGTGTAAGCTGAGTTGTGATCTTTATAAATTTGTAGCACAAAAATAAACCCCAGATTTTTCAGGTTTTGGTGATGAAAAATGTGAAGTCAGCTGACAATAAATAAACAAGTGAAACTGCGAGCTACTGCTCACTGATGATACCCCTGCCGCAAGTGGATAATTTTAATAGTGTAAAAATATGTAAGTGTTCGGTAAACAGGAAGTTGTTGAGTGATGAATCTGAAAACGCATCACACGGTATAGCTGACTTATATAAACCCTGAAACCAAACAGAAATCCTTGTATTGTAGTTCCTGAGAAAAATGTGACAAAAATTTTCAACTTGCCTATCATGTGTAAAATGATACAAATGTTCGGTAAACAGGAAGTTGTTGAGTGATGAATCTGAAAACGCATCACACAGTATAGCTGACTTATATAAACCCTGAAACCAAATTTCAGAAATCCTTGTAAATTAGTTCCTAAGGAAGATGCGACAAAAAATATTCATGGGACGGAAGGACTGACTGATGGATGGATGGACGGACAGACATAGGTAAAACAGTATACCCCCACTTTTTTAAAGCGGGGGTATAATAATAAGGATGGAAAATAGGTATTGCGAACTTAACCTTTAACCTACTGAACAAAAAATCTACAGAGATTTCCTTCATCCCAAGGGGCATAACTAAACCAAGTTAGGTGACTGTTGGACATTAGGTTCAAAAGATATAAAAATTTTGCCTCAAATTTAGTCGATCAATAGCTACTGTGACCTTGACCTTTGATCTAATGACCATTAAATTAATATATGTCTTTTTCATCTAATTGGGCATTTGACCAAGTTTGATAAAGTTTCACAAATGGTTAATAAGATAACTAGAGGATCTAAAGAGCCTGTGTCGCTCACCTTGGTCTATGTGCATATTTAACAAAGGACACTCTCCAACATTGTAGACGAGAATAGAATTCATGACAAAAATCTCCCTTTTGTTGATCTTGGATTGCTGATCATTTAGTCTGTTTAGTTTCTCACTATCTTCTTTAGTTTTTGCTCAAAACCCAAAAGTGGGTAAAAAATCCTCATTTAAAGGGGCATTAGCTGTCAAATTCATGTTCACCGATTTGACTCAAATTCTTATATTCGACTTATAACATACGAAAATGCATATCCAAATTATAAAAAGTCTAAGGCCAAAATTAAAATAAAGTTTGTTTCCCCACACGTCGACCGACTGAAAAAAAAAACGGCAGACTCAAATTTTTTTTAGTGTGTTTCTCTACATTTTTTTTTTTACCAAAACCGGAAGTTGGAGATCGTACCCGAACTTGTTCTGTATTTATCAAATATTTCAACGTCAGTAAAATTGAAGTATCCAAATAGAAAGGTGAAAAGCGTCGTATCGAATAGACTATATAGCTTTAAATTAAGCACCATATGGAAGGAAGTTTTAGAAGATGTTAGTGATGTTGTATTAAATAGGACGGACGATGTCCGCTTGCAAGTTGCAGACAAAAGTTGGGTCAACATTTTTAAACCTGATTTTATGAACCTATAAGTATTGTGCACAAAATTTGACGAGACATTAAAGTATGTAGTTTTTGAGATCAACAGGGAGGAAGAAAATCACAGAAGTGATAATGATTTAAATGATTTAAACAACAATGCACCGGCGGAACAACCAAATGCCTTTTAAATCCTGATGTCTCAGAATACAGAACAGAAGTCAGCCAAAAAAAAAGATGAAACATCAGCTGGAAGATTTAATGGTATAATCTTTAAAAAAACATTTGTCACATTGAATAATAATTGAGGCATATATTTTTTTCTGCAAAGAATATGTTCCTTTAGGATAAGGGGAACTGGCCAAATTCTTTGTCAGAACTTAAAATTCTGGTATCATTTTTATCTGTATGATTCTGTCCCTCACCTGTTTTGAATTTTAGTAAATATAAAACTCACTTTGGAACATACACTCAATGAAGGGGGGTAGGAGGGGGTACCTTCCTGTCAAAATAAAAACATCATCCCGTTTTCTTGTAAAATTGTATACTATAAACTTGCATCCCAAATCTACATGAAATAAAATGCTTCCTGCTAAGTGCTTATTCCAAATTCCCATGGAATTCAGCATTCACGATAAAGGTCCTACTGCCCCTCTTCAATGAACATACATAGTATTGAAACTTGGTACACTTAATAAAGATTTATAAATATATTTGGTTTAACTAAAAAAATCAGCCCCATCTAAAATGGTTTATACATTTAAATGATATTTCTATATTTTAAGTGCAGCCAAATAAGAGGTGTCATTTTTAAACTTAATGTCTGAAAAAATAAATTTTATGCTGCAGGTAATGTAAATACATGTATTACAGTATTTACATTTTACATGTTCTAAAAGTCCTGAATATTTAAAAAAAAAATAAATGAAAGGGTTCACATAACAAACAGAAACTCTGAGACAAAAAACGCTGAAAGGCGACATAAACCTCCCCCCCCCCCAAAAAAAAAAACCAGATCTGTCTGACATAGAATTTTTACACATACATGTGATAGGTACATACAACAAGTCTTCATGTCAAAAGCCCCAATAAAAAGTTTCAATAAAAAATTATAAGACCAATGTTGACATGTAATTACGTGCATGTAAATACATGTAACTAATTTTAAAGGCCCTGCATCAGAATTTTAACAACAATACATACATATATAGAACAAGCATTCTGTGAGTATTGCATGGCAATACATAGTCCCCTACCGGTTAGAAATTCATTGTAATGGAACGAAATTCTAACTTGATCTATAACTTGTCATGGTGTAAACTACATAAAAATATCAAGTCAAAATCCTCAAGCATGACGAAAAAAACTGTTGAAAACTAATTATTTAAGTGAATTTTCTATGTCCAAAGACCATAACTCTGCACAAAATCATCAGACTGTAACAAAATTCCAACTTGATCTGTAACTTGTCATGATATAACTATATACTATCAAATCAATATCTTCAAGAATGACCAACAAACCTACCACTACATTCTTCAAACAATTTACCAAAGAAAAGTAAAAAAATCCAAAAAATCTTTTAAATAAAATGCTCTGCTGAGCGCAGCTTGATACGACCGCAGAGGTCGAACCCTGAACAGTTGGGGCATGTATGGACACAACATTCAAGCTTGATACAGTACTGAATTTGGATTGTGATTAAATATTTGACACAGCATAGGTTTCTAACACAGAATGAATGTGGTCTAAGAACTTAAAAATTTTTAATTAACCTATTCAAACCATATCATTATTATTTGCTTTTATATATAAATCAGAAATAACCAATTTAAAATGGAAAATTTTAAAGAAAAAAAAAATACCTCCCCTAAATTTTTTGAACCCCCTTATGATTCATCACCCCCAAACTCAATCCCAGCCTTCCCTTTGTGGTATGGTACCTTGCAGTACAATTTCAGAGAGATTCATACACTTGAACACAAGTTATTGTCTGGAAACTAGAATAATGCTTGTTTTTAGGCCCCTTTTAGGCCCCAAATTCCTAAACGTTTAGGGCAATTACCCCCAAACTCAAACCCAGGTTTCCTTTTGAGATATGGAACCTTATAGTACAATTTCATAAAGATCCATACACTTACAAACAAGTTATTGTCCTGAAACTAGAAAAATGCTTGTTTTTTGCCCCTTTTTGGCCCCTTATTCCTAAAATTTTGAGGCAATTACCCCCAAACTCAATCCCAGCCTTCTCTTTGTGGTATGGTACCTTGCAGTACAATTTCAGAGAGATCCATACACTTGAACACAAGTTATTGTCTGGAAACTAGAAAAATGCTATTTTTGGCCCCTTTTTGGCCCCTTATTCCTAAATGTTTTGGGCAATTACCCCCAAACTCAATTCCAGCTTTCCCTTTGTGATATGGAACCTTGTAGTTCAATTTCAGAAAGATCCATACACTTAAACACAAGTTATTATCATGAAACTAGAAAAATGCTTGTTTTTTGGCCCTTTTTTTACCCGTAATTCCTAAAATTTTGAGGCAATTATCCCCAAAATCAATCCCAGCATTCCCTTTGTGATTTGGAACCTTGTGGTACAATGTCAGAGATATCCATACACTAACACACAAGTTATGTCTGGAAGTTACAAAAATGCTTATTTTTGGCCCCTAATTCCTTAACTGTTGGTACCATAACCCCAAAAATCAATCCCAACCTTCCTTTTGTGGTATTGAATCTTCTAGTAAAATTTCATAGAGATCCCTTCACTTAAGCTAAAGTTATTGTCCAAACACCAAATGTGTCTTCGGACGACGACAAATTTTTTGCAGTCGTATAAAAACGCAAAAAGTTGGTAAAAATCGTCATCAAAGGGCAATAGCTCTAATAAGGAGTCGAATGACGATTTTGACCATGCAGACTTATTTGTAGAACTTTTTTTGCTGATCATTTTTGCAATTTAAAGTTTCTCCCTATCTGGGTCAATATCCCTAATGGACCTTGAGATGAGGAACTCAGATAACATAGTTTAAAAAAGATATCAGTCCGCCATACAATTGTGGATGCTGTGATTTTAAAAATGGACATATTTGAACTATATAAGAACTGTTTTATAGAGCTGATGTGATGAGAAAAGAAATATGTAGATTTGATCTTAAATAAATGATTAGAAATGACAAATTTTTTATTTAATTTTATGATCAGAATTTTGGGATTATTTCATGAGGAGAGTGACATTTTTTAACCATCTTTCGGGTCCGGCAAGTTTTGGGAAAACTAATCTCACTTGCCATCCCGAAAATTTAACCAGACATGTATAAATGTCTTAGCTCTGATATGAGCCATCATAAATATTCAAGTTAACGATAATGACTGAGCAACAGAGGAAAATGTTACCATTACCGCCTATGGGAAATGAATTACGCATCTTGACCCATCTATTATAATTTTCAAGATAATAGGCAATAAAATGCTCCGCAGGGCGCAGCTTGATACGACCGCAGAGGTCGAACCCTGAACAGTTGGGGCAAGTATGGACACAACATTCAAGCTTTATACAGCTTTGCATTTGGATTGTGATTAAATATTTGACACAGCATAGGTTTCTGACAAAGAATGAATGTGGTCTAAGAACTTAAAAATTTATTAAATTGGATATTCACCTATTATGGTCCAATATCCAAAATCTAAATACATGGTTAGATTCAGCATATCAAAGAACCCAATATATTCAATTTTTGTTGAAATCAAACAAAGTTTAATTTTGGACCCCGATTTGGACCAACTTGAAAACTGGGCCCATAATCAAAAATCTAAATACATGTTTAGATTCAGCATATCAAAGAACCCTAAGAATTCAATTTTTGTTAAAATCAAACAAAGTTTAATTTTGGACCCTTTGGACCTCAATGTGGACCAATTTAAAAATGGGGCCCAAAATCCAAAAACTAAATACACAGTTAGATTCAGCATAATAAAGAACCCCAAGAATTCAAGAATAAAACCCCATTGAAATTGGTTAAGAAATAAGCAATTTATAAGAAGTATCTTCTTTTGCACAATACTGTGCAATTAAATATTTCTTGCTATTGCGCAATACTGTACAATTGACAATTTCTTGCTATTGCACAATATTGTGCTATTGGATATTTCTTGCTATTGAGCAATACTGTGCAATTGAAGATTTCTTGCTATTGCGCAATACTGTGCAATTGAAGATTTCTTGCTATTGTGCAATACTGTGCAATTGAAAATTTTTTGCTATTGCACAATACTTATTATATAATAATTTACACATCCTGTTTGGTGTGTATCTCCTACCATATCATTATTATTTGCTTTTAAATATAAATCAGAAATAACCAACTTAAAATGGAAAATTTTAAAAGAAAAAAAAAAGGAAAAAAAGAAAAAAAATGAAAAAAAAAAAAATCCCCCCCCCCAAATTTTTGGAACCCCCTTATGATTCATCACCCCCAAACTCAATCCCAGCCTTCCCTTTGTGGTATGGTACCTTGCAGTACAATTTCAGAGAGATCCATACACTTGAACACAAGTTATTGTCTAGAAACTAGAAAAATGTGTTTTTTGGCCCCTTTTTGGCCCCTTATTCCTAAACGTTTAGGGAAATTACCCCCAAACTCAAACCCAACTTTCCCTTTGTGATATGGAACCTTGTAGTACAATTTCAGAAAGATCCATACACTTACACACAAGTTATTGTCCTGAAACTAGAAAAATGCTTGTTTTTTGCCCCTTTTTTGGCCCCTAATTCCTAAAATATTGATGCAATTACCCCCATCATCAATCCCAGCCTTCCCTTTGTGGTATGGTACCTTGCAGTACAATTTCAGAGAGATCCGTACACTTGAACACAAGTTATTGTCTGGAAACTAGAAAAATGTGTTTTTTGGCCCCTTTTTGGCCCCCAATTCCTAAACGTTTCGGCAAATACCCCCAAACTCAATTCCAGCTTTCCCTTTGTGATATGGAACCTTATAGTACAATTTCAGAAAGATCCATACACTTACACACAAGTTATTGTCATGAAACTAGAAAAATGCTTGTTTTTTGCCCCTTTTTTGGCCCCTAATTCCTAAAATTTTGAGGCAATTACCCCCAAAATCAATCCCAGCATTCCTTTTGTGATATGGAACCTTGTGGTACAATGTCAGAGAGATCCATACACTAACACACAAGTTATGTCTGGGTCTGGAAGTTACAAAAATGCTTATTTTTGGCCCCTTTTTGGCCCCTAATTCCTTTACTGTTGGTACCATTACCCCCAAAATCAATCCCAACCTTCCTTTTGTGGTATTGAACCTTGTGGTAAAATTTCATAGAGATCCCTTCACTTAAACTAAAGTTAGAGTGCGAAAACCAATGTGTCTTCGGACGACGACGACGACGCCAACGTCATACCAATATACGACCACAAAAATTTTTTTGCGGTCATATAAAAATGAAAAAAAAAGATAAAATTTGTCATTTAAGGGCAATAACTCCTATAAGAAGTCATCTGAAAGTTTTGACGTATATAAACAATTGTTAGAGCTCAACATTCTGAACAATTTTTCCCTGTCAGATTTTCTCTATTTATAATGGTTTTCAAAATAATAGACAAAACTTGCATTAAACTCCTATGTTCTATTTTTAGCCATGTCAGCCATTTTGGTTGGCAGGCGGGGTCATTGGACACATTTTTTAAACTAGATACCCCAATAATGATTGTGGCCAAGTTTAGATAAATTTGGCCCAGTAGTTTCAGAGGAGAAGATTTTTGTAAAAGTTAACGACGACGGATGCCAAGTGATGAGAAAAGCTCACTTGGCCCTTTGGGCCAGGTGAGCAAAAAAACAGAAGCCACAATTTTGCCCAAATTTCAGTCTATCAATTGCTGCTTTGACCTTGATCTTTGGCCTAATGGCCACAAAATAAGCACACTCTGCATTATCAAACATAGCTTGGTAAAAGTTGGACAAATGGTTCATAAGATAACACCCAGAAACAAAGTTTGCATGAATTTCTGTCTATCAACAGCTTTGAACCTGAATATTAATTGCAATCAATAAGGCGTTCTCAGCTGGCATCATTACCTAACCAAAATTAAGTTTGGTAAAATTTTGACATATGGTTCAAAAGACATTTCAGCCTAGCAATAGCTGCCCTAACCTTGACCTTCAACCTATTGACCTCAAAATCATCAGAAATCTTCCTCACCACCTGGAACATTATTAAATTACATTTGGTTAAGACATTGTTTATTGCTAAATAAACTGTTAACACAGAGATATGTTTCGCCTTTTTGTAATTTTGATAATGCAAATGTTGAAATTAAAATTGCAATACTTTTACATGTAAGTTATGCAAATATTCAAAGTCAATGAACCATGACTGAAGGTACATGGCTAAACAATCTCCATGGAAATGAGATGTGCCAACGCTAATACAAAATACCAAATACCATTGACTTATCATGTCACTATGTAAAAGTTTCAAAGTCAATGAACCATGATTAGGGGTGAGGCTATATAATCTCCATGGAAACGAGACTTGCAAATGCCAACAAATTTGCATACCAAATATCATTGACTTAACATAAGGGGTTCACCTTTAACTGATCTTATCACAAACTAATACATGTAAACTAAGCAAAAGTTTCAAAGTCAACAGATCATGACTGAGGGGGCGGGGCCAAATATTGGCATTGGCCTACCACTAATGGTTCCCTTTTGAACTGACCTAATCACAAACTAATACATGTAAACTAAGCAAAAGTTTCAAAGTCAATAGACCATGACTGAGGGGGTGGAGCCAAATAATATCCATGGAAATGAGATATGCCAATGCTTATACAACTGCATACCAAATATCATTGACCTACCACTAGTGGTTCTCCATAAACTGACCTTATCACAAACTAATACATGTAAACGAAGCAAAAGTTTCAAAGTCAATAGACCATGACTGAGGGAGCAGGGCCAAATAATCTCCATGGAAATGAGATGTGCCAATGCTAATACAACTGCATACCAAATATCATTGACCTACCACTAGTGGTTCACTATAAACTAGACCTAATCACAAACTTATACATCGTTGACGCCACCGCTGCCGCCAGAAACAGCATACCTATGTCTCGCTTTTTGACTCTGTTAAGGCGAGACAAAAATTGTCCAGAAACTGAAATCATCTGGATGGCATTCATCATTTAAGCAGAGAAAATTAAATATATTAACAGAGGGTATTGATTTCATCAACTTATCGAGTATATTCAATGACTCTGATTTTGATAACACAGAATTACCTATTATTTCGTATACATACAAAAAAACCAGCAGAAGTTTAATTTTTAACTATTCGTCAGTAACATCAGACGTCAGTGTAAAAAATAATACTCCTCTAACTTGAGACTGAATCTCGAATTTCAGATATGATCCCTATGGCCATGTTATTAGGGCGGACCTCAATATCGTTCAAGACCAAGAGGTTAAAAGGTCGAACCCTGAACAGTTGGGGCAAGTATGGACACAACATTCAAGCTTGATACAGCTCTGAAACTTTTTGAAACTAGAGGCTCCAAGGACCCTGTGTCGCTCACCTGATATTTTTGTTTACAATTGATGCATGAAATAATGCAACCATTATACTCTTGCTTTAGTTTCAGAGATATAAGCCAATAAAATGCTCCCCGCTGGGCGCAGCTTGATACGACCGCAGAGGTCGAACCCTGAACAGTTGGGGCAAGTAAGGACACAACATTCAAGCTTGATACAGCTCTGAATTTGGATTGTGATTAAATATTTGACACAGCATAGGTTTCTGACACAGAATGAATAAGGTCTAAGAACTTTATTTTTTTTAATTTACCTATTCAAACCATATCATTATTATTTGCTTTAATATATAAATCAATAATAACCAACTTAAAATGGAAAATTAGAAAAAAAAAAAAAAGGAAAAAAAGGACAAAAAAAATCCCCCCCCCCCCAAAAATTTTTGAATCCCCTTATGATTCATCACCCCCAAACTCAATCCCAGCCTTCCCTTTGTGGTATGGTACCTTGCAGTACAATTTCAGAGAGATCCATACACTTGAACACAAGTTATTGTCTGGAAACTAGAAAAATGCTTGTTTTTTGGCCCCTTTTTGGCCCCAAATTCCTAAACGTTTAGGGCAATTACCCCCAAACTCAAACCCAGCTTTCCCTTTGTGATATGGAACCTTGTAGTATAATTTCATAATGATCCATACACTTACAAACAAGTTATTGTCCTGAAACTAGAAAAATGCTTGTTTTTTGCCCCTTTTTGGCCCCTAATTCCTAAAATTTTGAGGCAATTACCCCCAAAATCAATCCCAGCCTTCCCTTTTTGGTATGGTACCTTGCAGTACAATTTCAGAGAGATCCATACACTTGAACACAAGTTATTGTCTGGAAACTAGAAAAATGCTTATTTTTGGCCCCTTATTCCTAAACGTTTTGGGCAATTACCCCCAAACTCAATTCCAGCTTTCCCTTTGTGATATGGAACCTTGTAGTACAATTTCAGAAAGATCCATACACTTACACACAAGTTATTGTCATAAAACTAGAAAAATGTTGTTTTTTACCCCTTTTTTGTCCCCTAATTTCTAAAATTTTGAGGCAATTACCCCCAAAATCAATCCCAGCATTCCCTTTGTGATATGGAACCTTGTGGTACAATGTCAGAGAGATCCATAAACTAACACACAAGTTATTGTCTGGAAGTTACAAAAATACTTATTTTTGGCCCCTTTTTGGCCCCTAATTCCTTAACTGTTGGTACCATAACCCCCAAAATAAGTCCCAACCTTCCTTTTGTGGTATTGAACCTTATGGTAAAATTTCATAGAGATCCATTCACTTAAACTAAAGTTATTGTGCGAAAACCAATGTGTCTTCAGACGACGACCCCAATGTCATACCAATATACGATTTTGCGGTCGTATAAAAACTGCATTTTACCCCTATGTTCTATTTTTAGCCATGTCAGCCATGTTGGTTGGTAGGCTGGGTCATCTGACACATTTTTAAAACTAGATACCCTAATGATGATTGTGGCCAAGTTTGGTTAAATTTGTCTCAGTTGTTTCAGAGGAGAAGATTTTTGTAAATGAATACAAAAATTTACCAAAAATTGTTGAAAAATTGACTTTAAGGGCAACATTTTACCTAAACTACACAAAAAACCAGTACAATATCGTTTTATCTCGGCCCCAAGTCAGGAGCCTGTAATTCAGTGGTTGTCGTTTGTTTCTGTGTATCATATTTGTTTTCCGTTCATTATTTTGTACATAAATTAGGCTGTTATTTTTCTCGCTTGAATTGTTTTACATTTGTCAGTCCAGGGTTTTTTATAGCTGACTATGCGGTATGGGTTTTGCTCATTGTTGAAGGCCGTATGGTGACCTATAGTTTTTAATTTTTGTGTCATTTGGTCTATTGTGGAGAGTTGTCTCATTAGCAATTATATCACATCTTCTTATTTTTTATATGGACTACATTTTCAACTTGGCTAAATAGTCATGGCAGCAATCACATGCTAAAAAGATCCTTCAATTGCACAAAAGATATATGCTTATCACATTTTATCTGCTTTCAAATTTTGTATCCACACTAGATTTTTGCTACCCAATGCATTTTTACCAGTAACCCCTAAGGGCTATTCCATTAAAATGTATGTGGGAGGGTAGGAAGGGAAGTTTAATTATTGAATGTGGGTCATGGGTCTTTTTTCAGTATGCGTCTGTTACCATTATGCAAAATTATCTAAAAAATGGTTCTTGGTTATTGGGATTTTTTTAAAGTCCCTTCCACATACATTTTAATGGAATAGCCCTAAATATGTTTAGAAAATCATTTACAGTTACACTGTCAATAAAATATTCTATAAGATTGTTATTTGTTTTTCTTCAGTTTTACAAATTCATTTCTCTACATACATTTAGAATGAAAAATCTAGCAAATTCAATTTCTTGCCAAATATTTTTTTCCAAATGCCTATGTAACAAGTGAAACTGCGAGCTACTGCTCACTGATGATACCCCCAGCCCAAATACTTGACGATAAACAGGAAGTTGTTGAGTGATGAATCTGAAAATGCATCACAGGGTATAGCTGACTTATATAAACACTGAAACCAAATTTCAGAAATCCTTGTAATGTAGTTCCTGAGAAAAATGTGACGAAAATTTTCAACTTGGATGTCATGTGTAAAATGATATAAGTGTTCGGTAAACAGGAAATTGTTAAGTGATGAATCTGAAAACGCATCACACGCTATAGCTGACTCATATAACCCCTGAAACCAAATTTCAGAAATCCTTGTAATGTAGTTCCTGAGAAAGATGAGACGAAAAATTTTCATGGGAAGGATGGACGGACTGACGGATGGATGGATGGATGGACAGACAGAGGTAAAACAGTATACCCCCACTTTTTTAAAGCGGGGGTATAATAAACAAACACATGGGTCTTTATTTATCCATAAATTTGATGTCAAACACATTATCTAATAAAAAAAACTCCATCTATGAAAAAGCTTTATTCTGAATTTCAGAAGCAGAACATCCTTAATGCAAGAATAGATAATTGCATGTATGAGCAACCAAAATATATTATAACCATAAAACAATAAAATAAACTGCTTCGCCGAGCGCAGCTGGATACGACTGCAGAGGTCCAACCCTGAACAGTTGGGGCAAAAATGGACACAATATTCAAGCTTGATATAGGTCTGAATTTGGATTGTAATTAAATATTTGACACATTATAGGTTTCTGACACAGAATAAATGTAGTCAAAGAACTTGAAATTGGTTATATGATTTGAATTTAAATTCAATTGAAGATTTCTTGCTGTTGTTCAATACACTGTGCTGTTGCGCAATACTTAGTAAATCTGTTTTCAGACTATATACAAAGAATTAGCAAAATAAATTGTGAACCCAAATTTTTTTTTGGAAAATTGACAATTTCTTAAATTTTGAGGGAAAAAAAAATGACCCCCCCCCCCCCACCCCCAAAATTTTGTTACCCCCCTCCCCCTCTCCAAAAAAATAACAATAGAAGACATTTTCTTTTTGTAAAATGTGGTACAATTTAAGAGACATCCATACACTTAAACACAAGTTATTGTCTGAAAACTAGAAAAATGCTTGTTTTAGACCCTTTTTGGCCCCTTATTCCTGAACAGTTTGGGCAATTACCCCCAAAATGAATCCCAACCTTCTACTTGTGGTATTGTACCTTGTGAGCAATCAAAATACTTATACACAAGTTATTGTCCTGAAACCAGAAAAATTCTTGTTTTGGGCCCCTTTTTGGCCCCTAATTCCTAAACCTTTTGGTTAAATTTCATAGAGATCCATACACTAAAACTAAATTTATTGTCCGGAAACCAAATGTCTTTGGATGACGACGATGCTGACAGCAATATACGACCCCAAAATTTGTTTGCGGTCGTATAAAAATAAAAGAAAAGTAAAGGCTCCTAAGAGCCTGAATTGCTCACCTGGCAAATGATGCCATTTTGATATTTATTTTCACCTAAAGTTAGGTCAGGGGTCTAAATAAAGATTGATAGAAATTCTTTTAATAATTTGCTAAAATGTAGTTTATATCATTATAATTATTCCTTAAAGGCTTTCTTTCAGATACTTTATAAATATTGTGTCACTATCACTCTATCATTTCGCCTCTGAAATAAGTCAACAGACTGGTTTTTAACCCAAAGAAAAAATCATTGTTAACCAAGGTTAACCTCATAATCTTGACACAGACAAAGTTTGATGCAAATCAGGTTTTGTTCAAAGCAAACACAACCTTTGCAGGTACACAGTAAATCTTGCAATTTATTCCGAGGAAATTTGCCCTTGAAAAAGATGGGCTTTCCTCCCAGCTGAAGTCTAAACGACACCTTTGTTGGGGCTGTGCTATATGTGAAGAAGTATGAATACTGGTCTGCAGCATATATAAGTACATGTTGCAGGAAAGTTGATTTGTATGGGGGCAATTTGAAGAACCTAGCATCTGTCTGTTGAGCTTTCCTAACCATAAATTTATTCGGAACACTGTAATCAAATTAGGCCCTCATTTTTGGTCATAAAGCCTTGCAACACATGTTCTGCTGACATTTAAATTTTGTAAACAGTTTTCTTCACTATTCCAAACATTGATGATGTGCTATATTTATTTATTTACATTTATATTTATGTTTATATCGGGTTATGCAACAATTGGCAGTCTTCGGAGGTCCTCTCAAAGGATATATAAATCGTGTCTAGTTTAAAATATGCACAAAATGCTGATACATTTTATTGCAATTGTTAATTGTTTCTTTTGGACTTTTAGAAATTTGGATAAAGATTTTTCTTTAATATGTTATAAATCAAATATGAGAATTTGGGTCAAATCTGTAAATAGAATTTGTAGATCTTTTTTGGTGGATCATTTTTATTGTTTCCAGTATCTTCCTATCTATTATAGCTAAAATGACCAAAATAAATGGGGAATGTGTCCATGGGACGCTGGCATATAACATTATAAAGGGAAATAACTCAAGAACTGTAAAAGTGATGCTACCCAAATTTGTACTTGATCTGAGTTTTGTGGTAATAAGCATTTTTTATAAGTTTCATAACATTTAGTTGAGGCAAACTTAAGTTAGAGAACAGAAACGAAAAAATTCTGCAATTTTTCCATTTGTAAAGGGGCATAACTCTAGAACAGTAAAAGTGACCCCACCAAAATTCGAACTTGATATGTGTTTTGTGGTAATAAGCATTGTGTATAAGTTTCATAACATTTGGTTGAGGCAAACTAAAGTTAGAGAACGGAAACCAATTTTGGGACGTACGTACATACATACGTAGAAGGACAAGGGTAAAACTTAATGCCCCCTCCGCTACGGAGGGGGCATAAAAACCAGAAGGTTTAACATGTTATTCAAGGGCAATAACTCCTATGAGGCAATAGACAATTTGGGTCATGTTGACTATTTGTAGAACTTGGTTTTATCTCTTATCTCTGATAGTTTTTTAAGATAATTGCCAAATACACAAAGTAAAATTGTCATTGAATGGCAACAACTCCTACAAGTAGAATACAGAATGTCATCGGGGAATGTGTCAAAGTGACAGCAATCCAACCAAAAAGCAGAAAACAGCCAAAGGCCACAAATAGGTCTTCAATGCAGCAAAAAATCCCGCACACAAAAGTGGGCTTCAGCTGGCCCCAAAGCATTAATGTATACTAGTTCAGCAAAATGGACGACACACTAAACTTCGAAACATAAAAATGAGTAGTCTTTCAATTTGTGGAAAACAGGAAATTGGTAGATCTTGACATTCTGAGCATTTTGTTTCTAAAAGTTTACCACAATAATGATGACACATGTTGAGTGATTGCAATAGTTAACATATCTAAATATAACAACAATACCTTGCTTTCTGTATCATCAGATTGTTTTTTACTCTTCTGTTCACTAGGTTGTTTAACCTTATACACCCAAAGTTCTGATTTTTCCACTAAATTTCTTAATTCATCTAAATCTGTTTTAATTTGTTTGTAATTTTCCACATCACTGCTGGTTACCAGAAGCTGAACCTTAAATAAAGATGACATGAGAATTAAAATATCAAAATACCAAAAAATGACTCAATGGGATTAATATCGTATATTGCTCTTAAATCGATAAAAACTCAGGTTTTCCTCTTCTTCTTTGGCTTTCAAAATAGTTAGACAAGAAGATATATCTCAAGACTCAACCTAAACAGAATAAAAATATTTATTCAAAACTTGTACTGTCACTCACAAAGCTAAATCTCTATATAAATGAAACACAGTTGTTGCAAACAAAAAAATTCAACAGGTGGAAACATCACCGACTCTTAAGTTACAGAATTTAAAATTCGCACACTGATAATTTAACCATTGTTTGAATTAATCTTTTGTAATGAAATATGGACAGCAGGAATAATAGTGTCCAAAAGACAGTGCACTATCCAAACGACCAATGAACCATGAAAATGAGGTCAAGGTCATATGAAACCTGCCAGATAGAAATGTTCACCTTACAATTATTCCATACACCAAATATAATTGACCCATTGCTTATAATATCTGAGAAATAGACCATACTGAAAATAATTCGCTGAGCACAGCTGGATACGACTGCAGAGGTCCTACCCTGAACAGTTGGGGCAAAAATGGACACAATATTCGTGCTTGATACAGGACTGAATTTGGATTGTAATTAAATATTTGACACATAATAGGTTTCTGACACAGAATAACTGTAGTCAAAGAACTTAGAATTAGTTATATGATTTGAATTGATATTCAACTTTTTGCTTTTGTGCAATACACCATGCTGTTGCGTATTGACCCCTCCCCCCTCTTTATTTTTGAAAAAAAAAAAATATTTGAAGAAATTTTTTTTTTAATTTCTGAAATCTGAAATGAGAAAAAATTGCCCCCCCCCCCAATTTTTTTTTCCACCTCCCCCCTTTTTCCCAAAAAAAATTCTTTCCCTCAAGATATGGTCATAATCTCAATTCAAATTTTCAATGGAGTTTGCAACCATAATTACCAATTTAAATACATCATAAAAGTCTTAAAATAGAAAATGACATACATAATCATGGCTAAAATTAATATTCCTTTAATAGTAACTTCTAAAAATTAATTGACAGCTAATCACCTCAAGACAATACAACATCTTTATACATAATTTAAAAGCAATGTAAGGGAGGTAATCCAATTTTTTTTTTAATACCTTAAATGTATTTGGATTACCTCCCTTACACGGCTTTTAAATTGTCCATTAACCAGGAAACCCTTGTTTTTCCCCCTTTTTTGCCCCTAATTCCTAAACCATTTGAGCCATAACCCCCCAAAGTCAATCCTAACCATCCCTTTGTGGTATGGAAACTTGTGGTATAATTTCAGAGAGATTCATACACCATTCCACAAGTTATTGTCTGGAAACTAGAAAAATGCTTATTTGGGCCCTTTTTTGGCCCCTAATTTTGCTGTTGCGCAATACTTAGTAAATCTGTTGTCAGACTATAAACAAATAAAGTTCAATTTCTTCTCAATGTCATATTTGAAATTTATGAAAATCAATAGGGAGATTACATCAAAAGCTATAAATAATTCACCAAAGTTTCATGAGAACTGCTGAAAGCATTTTTGAGTTATTGTCCAAAAACTGGAAAATCCCCACTTTTTTAATGAATAAAACCCCATAACTCAGAAATGTAGAATCTAAAATTTATAAAATTCTAAAGGGAGCTTACATCAACAGATATTAACAATTCACCAAAGTTTCATGAGAACTGCTGAAAGCATTTTTGAGTTATTGTCCGAAAACTGGAAATTCACCCTTTTTTTATGAATAAAACCCTGTAACTCGGAAACGTAAAATCTAAAATTTATAAAAATCCAAAAGGGAGCTCATGTCAATAGGTATAAACAATTCACCAAAATTTCTTGCAAGTTGGTGAAAGCATTCTTGAATTGTTGTCAGAAAACTGGAAAATCCCCCTTTTTTAATGAATAAAACCCCAAAACTCAGAAACGGTAAATCTGAAATTTATAAAAAAACAAAAGGGAGCTCACGTCAATAGATATAAACAATTCATCAACGTTTCATGCATATTGGTTAAAGCTTTTTTGAGTTAATGTCCGACATGTTGACGACAGACGGACGAACGGACAGACGGTCAACGGTTAACCCATAATACTTCTCGTAAACGGGCGTATAAAAACGAGAAACACTTAAGAACCACATCAATAAACAACAACCACTGAAACAGGTTCCTGACTTAGGACAGGTGCAAACAAATGCAGCAGGGTTTAAACGTTTTAACAGGCGCCAACCTTCACCCTAACCTGAAATAGTAGTGTAACATTACAACATAGAAAGTCACACTATAAAATATCAATTGAAATGACTCAACTCAATCAAAAAGACATATTAACAAAAACAAGTAAACATACACTGAACGAATAAATTTGATCTATGACACAATGTCAAAAAGACAACTATAACCTTGGACAAAATGGCGTTAAACAAAATAACGTACAGGTAAATTTAAATATAATAATTTTGTTGTTAGTACAGGTCAAGGTCAGATAAAACTCTGCCACACTGAAAAGTACCCCTTAGAATCATTCCATACACAAATGAGGTCGAGGTCAAGTGAAATCTGTTTGACAAATATGTAGACATTATGAGGAACCCATATTCCAAATATAGTTTATATCCTATTACTCATTTTAAGTGAGAAATTCAAATGACAAAAAAACTTTTTTTTTTAAAGCAGTCGCTGAACCATGAAAATGAGGTCAAGGACAATGGACATATGACAGACAGAAACTTTGTAACATAAGTTATTTGCATACAAGGTATGAAGCATCCAGGTCTTCTACCTTCTGAAATATAAAGCTTTAAACAAATAGTTTACGCCGCCACTGGATAGTTTTCTCTATGTCTTGCATACTGCAACAGGTGAGACAAAAAACTAAGTCTATTCATCACTAAAATACGGAAAAATGAAAATTAATATTTTCAATTTTTTTCTATGGATACTGTCTTTAGATCATAAAAAGCTTCTGTCCAAATTTCATAAAGGTTTCACAAAGTTCTTGATGTCAAAAAAACTTTAACCACAGACTAAATATAAATGTGGCCGCTGCCGCCCACGTTATGTTTTGCTTTCATGACATAAATGTTGCAGTCTCGACAAATATCAATCAAGAATTTTTTGGCTCAAACAGTTACCTGTTTAAATGCTTGTAAAACTTCTTGCCTTTGGCTAAAATGTCTAAATAACAGTTGCAATGCCCCAGACACTAAAGTTGGATAATTATGCATAACCAAGTTCAACAAAACTCTTAGAAACATCTTTCCTCCTTGGCCATCTAAATCCAGATCCTGGGTTTCTGCACTAAAATACAATAAAACAATTCATAGAGTTTGATTTTAGAATATTTTGTTGTACAATGACTATATTTTCCTAAAAACAAATACAATGTATAGTCTATCTCTCATCTAAAATTTTTTATCAAATTTCGGCATTTGTTTTTAGATTTTTTGTTTTCAACATTTGCCTTTTCTAAAGGGTTGGATATTTTAGTTAAACAATATATCATATACATGACATATTGTATAGACACGTGTCTTTTGCTGAAGACCATATGTCAACACTGAGGTTATGAGTTTGTGGCAGGTGCTCCAATCTTAATTGACTAGGATTGTCAGCTTTTCTTGCCTAAGGTCTGTGGTTCTCATTGGGCACTGCAGCTTCCTCCACCATAAAAACTGACTGTCACGATGTAGAAAAAAACTGCTGAAAGTGGCATTAAAACCCAATCAATCAAATGAGAACAATGTATTTAATTTTTAATATCTTTTTCTTTAGGTATTGTCTGGTGCTATTATAAATACTCCTATTCTACTTTTATTTATACATAAAGTATTGGAAACAGTTCATCAAAATGTTGAAGATGTTATAGACCTTGAATATGGACTAAAAAACATGTAGATAATACAAAAATCTGACAAAATAATTTATATTCCTGCATGTCATAAATCTTTTTAACCAGACGAAGCAGAAATAAAAGACTTACCTCCCATCAAAAATGCCTTCTGCATGTGTACTGATTGCCTCTAAATCTAAACCTGAAATATTTCAAACTAATGTCAACCTTTTCCTTGTAGCAAATGCCAAATCAGAATTAGCATCTGTGACTTTTTATATTATCTCTTCCAGTCAAAAAGCACTTTCTTTAAACAAACAAAAATTGAACTTTTAAAAATTCCTTTAAAAATCAAAACAGAATGTTAAAAATGTTTGTATTTTTTTTTTATATAAACAAGAGTGTGCATGCTGAAATATATCACCTGCTTTACTTATCATGGTTTAATATATGTTGAAAGTCTGTATAATGAAGGTTTTACTACAAGTATCACATAAACTTAACATTATCAATGAAAATGAGATCAAGGTCAGATGACCCCAACCAGACAGACATGTAAACCTAACAAACATACAATACACCAAATATAGTAAGCTTATTGCTCATAGTATCTGAGAAATAGATCAAACTGGAATTTTTTTTTAACAATAACCAATGAAAAAAAGGTCATGGTCAGATGAAAGCTGACAGACAGACATGTGCACACATTCCATACCACAAATACAGCTGATTTATTGCTTATAGTATCTGAGAAACAGATCAAAACTCAATAAAATGCTTCGCTGAGCACAGCCAGATACGACCGCAGAGGTCTAACCCTGAACAGTTGGGGCAAGTTTGGACACAATATTCAAGCTTGATACTGTCTGAATTTGGATTGTGATCAAATTTTTGACATAATATAGGTTTCTGACACAAAATAAATGTGGTCAAAGATCTTAAAAATTTGAAATGGGACATTTAATTTACCTAGAATGGTCTGATATCCAAAATCTAACAACATGGTTCGATTCAGCATATAAAGAAATACCAAAAATTAAATTTTAGTTGAAATCAAACAAAGTTTAATTTTAGACCCTTCAAACCTTAATATGGACTAATTTGAAAACAGGGCCCAAAATAAAAAATCTAAATGCACAATAAGATTCAGCATATCATACAGCCGCAATTCAGTTTTTGATGAAATCAAACAAAGTTGAATTTTGGACCCTTTTGACCTCAATGTAGACCAATTTAAAAATGGGGCCCAATATCCAAAAAAGTAATACAAGGTTAGAACCCCCAAAAATTAAAGACTTTAAATTAATCCTATTGAAATTGGTTTAAACATTTGTATTTATTTTCAATTGAAGATTTCTTGCTATTGCGCAATACTGTGCAATTGAAGATTTCTTGCTATTGCGCAATACTGTGTTGTTGCGCAATACTCTGCTATTGCGCAATACTGGCCAATTGAAGATTTCTTGCTATTGCTCAATACTGTGCTATTGTGCAATACTGTGCTAAGGTGCATTACTGTGCAATTGAAGATTTCTTACAATTGAACAATACTGTGCAATTGAAGATTTCTTGCTATTGCTCAATACTGTGCTATTGTGCATTACTGTGCAATTGAAGATTTCTTACTATTGCACAATACTGTACTTTTGCACAATACTGTGCAATTGAAGATTTCTTGCTATTGCACAATACTGTGCAATTGAAGATTTTTTGCTTTTGCACAATACTGTGCAATCATTTGAAATTTCACAAATTTGGAAGAAGAAAAAATATGAACCCCCAAAAAATATTGAAAAAAAAAAAACCCCAAACTTTTTGAACCCCCTCCCCCTTGGAGTAATTACCCCCAAATTACTCCCAGCCTTCCCTTTGTGGTATGGAACCTTGTAGTACAATTTTAGAGAGATCTATACACTAACACACAAGTTATTGCCTGGAAACTACAAAAATGCTTGTTTTTGGCCCCTTTTTGGCCTCTAATTCCTTAACTGTTGGTACCATAACCCCCAAAATCAATCCCAACCTTCCTTTTGTGGTATTGAACCTTTTGGTAAAATTTCTTAGAGATCCATTCACTTAAGCTAAAGTTATTGTCCAGGAACCAAATGTGTCTTCGGACGATGCCGACGCAGATGACGACGACACCATAGCATTATATGACACAAAAAAATTTTATTGTTCGTATAAACCGATTAAGCATGAAAATGAGGTAAAGGTCAGATGAAACACCTAACAATCATTCCAAACACACTGAATGTATTTAACTTTTTGCTTATAGTATCTGAAATACAAACTTGATCACAAAAACTTAACCTTGATCACTGATCCAAGACGGAATGAGTCTTATTTGAAGACACAAAGGAAAAGTTGGCAGATAAGCAATTGATCCTACAAGGAGATGAACAGACAAGGGTTACAAGTAGTATGCCACTGACTTTTTATTGAAGTCAAATAAGAAAAGAAAAAGAGATGTACTGCTAACTTTATTGTGTCATAAACTAATAAAATGCTCCGCAGGGCGCAGCTTGATACGACCGCAGAGGTCGCACCCTGAACAGTTGGGGCAAGTATGGACACAACATTCAAGCTTGATACAGCTCTGAATTTGGATTGTGATTAAATATTTGACACAGCATAGGTTTCTGACACAGAATGAATGTGGTCTAAGAACTTAAAAATTTTAAAATGTGACATTCACCTATTATGGTCCAATATCCAAAATCTAAATACATGGTTAGATTCAGCATATCAAAGAACCCCAAGAATTCAATTTTTGATGAAATCAAACAAAGTTTAATTTTGGACCCTTTTGACCTCAATGTGGACAAAGTTGATAACGGGGCCCAAAAATAAAAAATCTAAATACATGGTTAGATTCAGCATATCAAAGAACCCCATATATTCAATTTTGTTGAAATCAAACAAAGTTTAATTTTGGACCCCGATTTGGACCAACTTGAAAACTGGGCCAATAATCAAAAATCTAAATACATGTTTAGATTCAGCATATCAAAGAACCCTAAGAATTCAATTTTTGTTAAAATCAAACTTTGGTTAAATTTTGGACCCTTTGGACCTTAATGTAGACCAATTTGAAAACGGAACCAAAAATTAAGAATCTAAATACACAGTTAGATTCAGCATATCAAAGAACCCCAATAATTCAATTTTTGATGAAATCAAACAAAGTTTAATTTTGGACCCTTTGGACCTCAATGTGGACCAATTTAAAAACGGGGCCCAAAATCCAAAAACTTAATACACAGTTAGATTCAGCATATTAAAGAACCCCAAGAATTCAAGAATAAAACCCCATTGAAATTGGTCAAGAAATAAGCAATTTATATAAAAAGTATCTTCTTTTGCACAATACTGTGCAATTGAATATTTCTTGCTATTGCGCAATACTGTACAATTGACAATTTCTTGCTATTGCGCAATATTGTGCTATTGGATATTTCTTGCTATTGCGCAATACTGTGCAATTGAAGATTTCTTGCTATTGCGCAATACTGTGCAATTGAAGATTTCTTGCTATTGTGCAATACTGTGCAATTGAAAATTTCTTGCTATTGCACAATACTTATTATATAATAATTTACACATCCTGTTTGGTGTGTATCTCCTACCATATCATTATTATTTGCTTTTAAATATAAATCAGAAATAACCAACTTAAAATGGAAAATTTTAAAAGGAAAAAAAAAGGAAAAAAAAGAAAAAAAAAGGCAAACCCCCCCCCCCCCTCCAAATTTTTTGAACCCCTTTATGATTCATCACCCCCAAACTCAATCCCAGCCTTCCCTTTGTGGTATGGTACCTTGCAGTACAATTTCAGAGAGATCCATACACTTGAACACAAGTTATTGTCTGGAAACTAGAAAAATGTGTTTTTTGGCCCCTTTTTGGCCCCCAATTCCTAAACGTTTAGGGCAATTACCCCCAAACTCAATTCCAGCTTTCCCTTTGTGATATGGAACCTTGTAGTACAATTTCAGAAATATCCAAACACTTACACACAAGTTATTGTCATGAAACTAGAAAAATGCTTGTTTTTGGCCCCTTTTTTGGCCCCTAATTCCTAAAATTTTGAGGCAATTACCCCCAAAATCAATCCCAGCATTCCCTGTGTGATATGGAACCTTGTGGTACAATTTCAGAGAGATCCATACACTTGAACACAAGTTATTGTCTGGAAACTAGAAAAATGTGTTTTTTGGCCCCTTTTTGGCCCCTTATTCCTAAACGTTTTGGGCAATTACCCCCAAACTCAATTCCAGCTTTCCCTTTGTGATATGGAACCTTGTAGTACAATTTCAGAAAGATCCATACACTTTCACACAAGTTATTGTCATGAAACTAGAAAAATGCTTGTTTTTTGCCCCTTTTTTGGCCCCTAATTCCTAATACTTTGAGGCAATTACTCCCAAAGTCAATCCCAGCATTCCCTTTGTGATATGGAACCTTGTGTGGTACAATGTCAGAGAGATCCATAAACTAACACACAAGTTATGTCTGGAAGTTACAAAAATGCTTATTTTTGGCCCCTAATTCCTTAACTGTTGGTACCATAACCCCCAAAATCAGTCCCAACCTTCCTTTTGTAGTATTGAACCTTATGGTAAAATTTCATAGAGATCCATTCATTTAAACTAAAGTTAGAGTGCGAAAACCAATGTGTCTTCGGACGACGCCGGACGACGCCTGACGACGACGACGACGCCAACGTCATACCAATATACGACTGCAAAAATTTTTGCGGTCGTATAAAAACAAGAGTGCACACCCTGAAATGTCTAGCCTGCTTTACTTACCATTGATTTTATGTTGAAAGTATTAAAGATAAAGGTTTTACTACAAGTATCACATTAACTTCAGGTGCGGATCCAGCCATTTTTAAAAGGGCGGGGTTCCAGCACATGCAAGTCATATAAAAAGAAAGGGGGTTCAGACCATATGTTCCCATCAAAAGCATTAATTGTCAAACAAAAAAGAGGGGAAAAACATACCAAAACACAATAAAAACATTTCATTGACCAATGAACCATGAAAATGAGGTCAAGGTCAGATGATACCTGCCAGACTGACATCAATCCCTTACAGTCATTCCATACACCACATATAGTTGACCTACTGCTTATAGTATCTGAGAAACGGACCTAATCACGTAACTTTAACCTTGATCACTGATCCATGAAAATGAGGTAGAACTTAGGTGAACTCTGTCTAATGGACATGTAGACTTTGCAGGGAACTCATAGACCAAATATAGTTATCCTAATACTTATAATAAGCGAGAAATACACATGACAAAACTATAGTTTTTCTTCAAGCAGTCGCTGAACCATGAAAATGAGGTCAAGGACCATGGACATATGACAGACGAAAACTTTGTATCATAAGATATCTGCATTTAAGGTATGAAGCATCCTTCTGAAATATATAAAGCTTTATACAAATTGTTTACATCGTCGCAGGATAGTAATCATTATGTCTAGCATACTGCGACTTTCGTCCCAGGCAAGACAAAAAGGAATAAATAAATAATTTGCCAAATAGCTATTCTAGATATATAAGACATCTTAAAAATGTGTTTGTATCATTTCAAATAGCACTTGTAAAACTTTAAAAGACATTAACTGGTAAGTATAGATTCATCTGTTAAGTTATTGTCCTGTGCTTTGTAAAACAAAGTTCTCTTCAGTACAATAACATAATTATCTTTCTATTTTTGAAAACAAGTCTCAAACAGTGAAAATAAAAACTTTCTTTTCTTCTTTTTATATACCCGGTAAATAAAATAGCCCTAAATTAGTATACAACATTTATTTTATATTTTAAGCACAACACAAATCAAACCCACTGATAGAAGCATCAGGCTTTGTTTCTGTCTGTTGTTCAATTTGGCTTTTGAAGATTGATAAAATCCAAGTCAAACGGTAGTCCATACGAACATACATTAAATACTGAAACATACAATATTTTTTTTGTCAAATGCCTTGGATGCAAGACAAGCTACAACTAAACAAATGCTTGGTTCATGTATTAAAGAGGCATTAGCTGTCAAATTTGTGTTCACTGATTTGACTCAAATTCTCTTATTTGATTTATAACATACTAAAACGTATGTCCAAATTACAAAAAGTCTAAAATAAACAATAAACAATGCATGGACTCGATAATATATATCAGCATTTTGAATGTATTATAGTCTAGACGCCATCTAAATAACCATCGAGATGACATCTGAAGACTGCTGATGGTCACATAACCTGATATAAACATAAATATTAATATAAATAGATAGCAACCACATGCAATTGGATTTTCTAGGTCTGTTTGATTGCATGTTATAGGTTTAAAAAAAATATGTTAATCACCGTTTTTACCTGTATAAGAAAGATTTTTTGTGGATCGATTCAGTAAACAAAATGGTTCACCCTTGTTTCACTTTCAATGTTGACATTTTTTCCCTTTTAATAGCTGAATAAGATTAGTACATGCGTAACCTATCTCCAGTTAAGGGATTGAATTGAAGTTCACATGAATACGAATTCACTTGAGGTCGAATTATTAACATGCAAGTCAATAATACATCAGCAATGTTTTTGAGCTTATTTTGACAGATTTGGGCCAAACTAACTGCTCATAACAAAATATTAATTCAAAATTCCGCTTTTATTAATATTTGAAAAAAAAAAAAATTGTATTTTAATTTTTTGTCAAAATCACAACTAATGCCCCTAAGACTGCATGCTTACTCTAATGAAAATGGAATAAAAAAAATACAAGCCTACATAACAGAAAACTTGTCACATCAGGAAATTTTACAAATTTCGATATGTTTACAGATTCCTTCGCTGAAAAAAACTATGTGAAAAAATAACAGTTTGAGCCTTAAAGCAAACCTGAAGATAATAGATATAGGAAGATGTGGTATGAGTGCCAATGAGACAACTCTCCATCCAAGTTACAATTTATAAAAGTAAACCATTATAGGTCAAGATACGGCCTTCAACACGGAGCATTGGCTCACACCGAACAGCAAGCTATAAAGGGCCCCAAAAAATTACTAGTGTAAAACCATTCAAACGGAAAAACCAACGGTCTAATCTATATAAAAACGAGAAACGAGAAACACGTATGAACTACATAAACAGACGACAACTACTGTAATCAGATTCCTGACTTAGCTTGTCAAGCATAAAATTAAGGTCAAAACCCAAAAAGAATTCTGAGGTAAAATATCATTGCTTATCTTCTACAAATTGGTATGATAGGACATAATGGGGCATATTTCAAGTTTCTGAAGCAAAACATAGATCAAGATGACCACAACAATGTGGCCTTGTTTGGTACTAAGTGCTGTAAATTCATATATTTTTGCAACATTTTTATCATTGCAGAATTGTGACTGAATATGTTAAGTTAAATTAATACACCCATTTAAAATTTTGATAGCAACATTTATATGCACTTTTTCCTAAAATCTCTACAATAAATCTTCATTTCTGTTTGTTGTTCAACAATTGCAATAATTAATTCATGCAAAAATTTGTGACTAAACAGTATATATAGGAGTGACGTATTCTAAATATAGTACAGGTACTTAATATGGCTTTCTGAGATATGAACCTACATGCAAAATTTTAACCACATTCAATCAAGCATAAAGTGTTATCCATTTGAATTGAAATATACAATAATACTTCACTGAAATATCATTACTGATATATTACCTTTAGGGTCCAGGAAAAACATTAAACAGAAAACTTAACCAAAGTAACTTTATCATAAATTGCAGTTTATAGTAACTAAGTGTTACTAATCATTGTTGTACTCTGTGTAAAAGAAATAGTGCTGAAATATCACTATATGTTTTCTTAAAACATTATGCTTCGAGTGAAGTTAATTGTAATGCAATCAGTCTTGTATATCCAAAAAGGTATGTTAATGATATGTAACAGACAATAACAATCCAAATAAACTGCTTCGCTGAGCGCAGCTGGATACGCCCGCACAGGTTCAACCCTGAACAGTTGGGGCAAAAATGGACACAATATTCAAGCTTGATACAGGTCTGAATTTGGATTGTAATTAAATATTTGACATATTACAGGTTTCTGAATAAATGTAGTCAAAGAACTTGAACTTGGTTATATGAATTGAATTTATATTCAATTAAAGATTTCTTGCTGTTATGCAATACACTGTGCTGTTGCGCAATACTTAGTAAATCTGTTGTCAGACTATAAACAAATAAAGTTCAATTTCTTCTCAATGTCATATTTGAAATTTATGAAAATCAATAGGGAGATTACATCAATAGCTATAAATAATTCACCAAAGTTTCATGAGAACTGCTGAAAGCATTTTTGAGTTATTGTCCAAAAACTGGAAAATCCCCCCTTTTTTAATGAGTAAAACCCCAAAACTCAGAAACGGTAAATCTGAAATTTATAAAAAACGAAAGGGAGCTCACGTCAATAGATATAAACAATTCACCAAAGTTTCATGCATATTGGTTAAAGCTTTTTTGAGTTAATGTCTGACATGTTGACGACGGACGGACGGACGGACAGACGGTCAACGGTATACCATAATACGTCCCGTACACGGGCATATAAAAAGAAAAAGAAAAAAGCTGGCATTGCCAACTGATGCTTCATGAACTGCACATTTATTGAGAGAAAACATTTTTATTTCAAGTGTTCAAAATACTAGTACATTCGGTTGGAGGGACATTAGGTGGTGTTACATCTTACAAAGTCTATCCAAATTTATTTTTGCAAAGAATTCCGCTCAAGCCGGTGCTAGGGGCTATCTTAAACTTGCAGTGAGGTGAGAGTTTATTTTTTTTGGTTGCTCCATGTTGAAGGCCTCACTGTGACTTTGAGATGAAGAACAGCAATAAAAGCACTGTTCCTTTGTGTGTCTTTTTGCTGTGCATGTACTGATTTTGTGTCATGGATGGATACCCCATATCCTTTGTTTTTCTATTATAGACTGTTATTGCCAATTTTTCAACAGTATAAATGTGTTCCAATTCATAGTGAGATACCATCCTTAAACCAACTTAAAATAAAATGCTCCGCTGGGCGCAGCTTGATACTACCGCAGAGGTCGAACCCTGAACAGTTGGGGCAAGTATGGACACAACATTCAAGCTTGATACAGCACTGAATTTGGATTGTGATTAAATATTTGACACAGCACAGGTTTCTGACACAGAATGAATGTGGTCTAAGAACTTAAAAATTTTTAATTACCTATTCAAACCATATCATTATCATTTGCTTTTATTTATAAATCAGAAATAACCAATTTAAAATGGAAAATTTTAAAGAAAAAAAAATCCCTCCCCCCCCCCCCCCCCAATTTTTTTGAACCCCCTTATGATTCATCACCCCCAAACTCAATCCCAGCCTTCCCTTTGTGGTATGGTACCTTGCAGTACAATTTCAGAGAGATCCATACACTTGAACACAAGTTATTGTCTGGAAACTAGAAAAATGTTTATTTTTGGCCCCTTTTTGGCCCCTTATTCCTAAACGTTTTGGGCAATTACCTCCAAACTCAATTCCAGCTTTCCCTTTGTGATATGAAACCTTGTAGTACAATTTCAGAAAGATCCATACACTTGCACACAAGTTATTGTCATGAAACTAGAAAAATGCTTGTTTTTTGCCCCTTTTTTGGCCTCTAATTCCTAATATTTTGAGGCAATTACCCCCAAAATCAATCCAAACATTCCCTGTGTGGTATGGAACCTTGTGGTACAATGTCAGAGAGATCCATACACTTACACACAAGTTATGTCTGGAAGTTACAAAAATGCTTATTTTTGGCCCCTATTTGGCCCCTAATTCCTTAACTGTTGGTACCATAACCCCCAAAATCAATCCCAACCTTCCTTTTGTGGTATTGAACCTTATGGTAAAATTTCATAGAGATCCATTCACTTAAACTAAAGTTAGAGTGCGAAAACCAATGTGTCTTCGGACGACGACGCCAACGTCATACCAATATACGACCACAAAAATAAAAAATTCACTGGTAAAAAAAATAGCTAAAAAAGAGATTAGTTATACTATGTTTGACAAATTCAAGTTAAAAGGGGTGTAATTTTCATACCGGTTAGTATCATGGAGTAAATGATGATTAAAATCAGTATGATTAACAAACAACCAATAAGACTGTCTTGAAATATTATAATTTAGCACTCGTTGTATTAACAAGCATGCAAGTGAAGGAAGAGAGCAGATAGCAAGAAATTTTGCAAGATCTTTAATACATGCATCCTATTAATTAACAAACTAAATGTGAAGACAAAATGAAAGTTATATATTCCAGCAAGAAAGGGTGAATTACCATTGTCAGTGTCCTTGATGGAATTGTTTTCATCAAATTCATGTTTGAAAATCGACAAAAGGCAAGTGATACGATAGTCCAACCGAACATCTAAAATAAACTGCAAAATAATATTACAACACTTACATTTCATTTCAAAAACTAGAAAAAAATAAATATAATGTGGAAACAACAGCAATCTTAAGGAATAAATCAAAATAATTGAATAAACTGAATAAGAAAACAAGAAAGAGAGTACTATTGTAAAACGTTAATACATTGGTTTCTTCTCAATATAAATGACATATATATCTTACAATTAAACATAATTTTCAATATTTAATGTTCACTGGTATTAAACTGATTATAATAACATACATTACAACCATCTCAAATGGGATATGCAAAATATGGTTGAAGTAATTTTTTCTCACAATTTAATTTTTTGACTATGATCAGTTAAAAAGTAAGCAGGCCTTACAATGACCTATATAGTTGCTTACATCTACTTCATTTGGTCTCTGGTGAACAGTTGTGTCATTGGCAATCATATGATATCGTCTTAATTTTTACAGAATAAATCAATAATGGAAAAATACCAATTACCATTGATTTTGGTCTTAAATCACATTTTCAAGTGGCAAAACATCTTTTAAAAATATGATTATAGTAATTTTGACAAGCCATAATATATAGTAACCTTATTTACAGATACAATAGAGATTAGATATGATAGTAATGAACAATAGTAAAACCAGTTAATCAACACATATTCAGTTCAAAAGTAACCCCAAGAGTTGGCTGTGGTATAGAAATATGGTCATCTGGACTTCTCCTTACCAGCAGAAAAGGCGCTTAAGACAGACTGTGCATGAAGTATAAATACATAGCTAGGTTTAGTCAAAATGGGTATGTTCAATTTGATGACTTACACAAGGAGAGTACCACATTGTCTCCATATATAAATAAAAAACCTATAACAACTCTTTGACAGTCTTTCAGTAGCCTATAGTAAGGCATAATTCCTGCTCCTTTAAAATTACCTCTTTTTCAGTGGCAGTCTCAATTTTCTGCACTTCACAGTGATGACAAATGAACCATGGAAATGAGGTCAAGGTCAGATGAACCTTGACAAGCAGACATGTACACTTTACAATCATTGAATACAACAGTTTGCCTGTTGCTTATAGTATCAGAGAAAAAGACTTAATCATAAAATCTTAACATTGACAAATGAACAATGGAAATGAGGTCGAGGTCAAATGAACCCTGGCAGAGGGACATGCACATCTTACAATCATTTCATATACCAAATTTATTTGACCTACTACTTATAGTATCTGAGAAATGGACCATATCATGTAATCATAACCTTGCTTATGATAAGGTAGAAATTCATGTGGTATAAAACTACAATTTTATTCAATGGACATATACTAGATGGACACTTCGTAACCTAAGACATCTGTATACAAGGTATGAAGTATCCTGGTCTTCTGTGGAATTTACAGTGAAAAAATTTCTATTTTCAACGTCTGCCAGCTTGAGACAATAGTAATATAGGGTAATTACATGAATATTTGTGAGTACTGTCCCAAGTTGACTTTTATATTAAACAAGCATATGAGTGCAATAGTTTCTACAAGGGTTAATATTCACCACTATTCATTCAATAAACCTTTTATTGTAGAGCAAACCTTTAAAAAATTCTTTAAAGACCAAGCAGCCTATTTAATTTTACCAGCGATTTTTTCTTAAAATTTTGTGTGAAGGTATTTTGGTATTTATGGAACAAAATAAGATGAAAAAAATTGGAGGTCTTCGTTTTGTCGCTATAGCAACCTCAGTTTTGTGTTTTTCCCCAATATGATCATTATTTGGTTGTTATTTAAAATTTCAAAAAATCCAATGATATCAAATCTACAACCATAATTCCTTTTTCATTTTAAAAGGTAGATTTGTATCTATCAATTAAAGATTTTAGAGTTTAAAGTTTTTGGTGTTTTGATCTTACAAAGTATGATTTATGTAATTTCCGCCAAAAATAATTGTAACTAGAGGCTCTAAAGATCCTGTGTTGCTCACCTAGGTCTATGTTCATAATCAACAATGGACTCTCTCCAACATTGTAGACAAGAATAGAGTTCATGACAAAAATTTCTATTTCATTGATCTTGTATTGCTGATCATTTTGTCTGTTAAATTTCTCTCTATCTTCTTTAGTTTTTGCTCAAAACACAAAAGAGGGTAAAAAAAAATCCTCATTTAAGGGCAATCACTCCTATGAAGCGTGACAGTCTACTAACTATATCGGCAAAATTTGACTTTTTTGTGGATCTTGCCTTGCTGATCATTTTTGCTATTTAAAGTTTCTTTATCATATAAGGCAAACTGCCAAAAAATTATAAAATTGTCATTAAAGGGCAATAACTCCAATAAGGAGTTGTAGCAAAATTTCCTCCATATTGTCTTAAATGTAGATCTTGTCTTGCTGATCATTTTTTGCTTATTTAAGTCTCTCTTTATCTATTATAATTTTTTTTTAAGATATCAGGCAAAAATGCAAAAAATTGGTAAACATTGTCATCAAAGGGCAATAACTCTAATTAGGAGTCGACTGATGATTTCAATAATGCATACTTATTCCTAGATCTTGTCTTGCTGATTATTTTTGCAACTTAAAGTTTCTCTCCAACTATTATAGTTTTCAAGATAAAAGGCAACTAGAGGCTCTCAAGAGCCTGTGTCGCTCACCTGTATTTACTGATGCTTTGGAAATCATGTGAAATAAGGTTAAAATCATAATTAATAGTATTAGATATTAGATATTATAATGATATCTAAGATAATAACAAAAAACTGCAAAACTTTGTAAAATAACTAACTCAGGGGCAGCAACCCAACAACGGGTCGTTGGATTTGTCTGAACATTTCAGGGTAGATAAATCTAAATCTGATGAACATTTTTGCCACCTGTCAGATTTGCTCTAAATGCTTTAGTTTCAGATATAAAAACCAAAAACTGCATTTTACCCCTAGGTTCTATTTTTAACTAAGTTGGCCATGATGGTTGGAAGGCGGGGTCATCGGACAAATTTTTTAAACTAGATACCCTAATAATGATTATGGCCAAGTATGGTTAAATTTGTATCAGTAGTTTCAGAGAAGAAGACTTTTGTAAAAGATTACAAAAATTTATGAAAAATTGTTAAAAATTGACTATTAAGGGCAATAACTCCTAAAGGGGTCGACTGACAATTTTGGTCATGACAACTTATTTGTAGATCTTACTTTGCTGAACATTATTGCTGTTTACAGTTTATCTCTACCTATAATTATATTCAAGATAATAACCAAAAACTGCAAAATTTCCTTAAATTTACCAATTCAGGGGCAGCAACCCAACAACAGGTTGTCAAATTTGTCTGAAAATTTCAGGGCAGATAGATCTTGACCTGATAATCAGTTTTACCCTAAGTCAGATTTACTCTAAATGCTTTGGTTTCAGAGATATAAGCCAAAATCTACATTCTACCCCTATGTTCTATTTTTAGCCATGGCGGCCATCTTGGTTGGTTGGCGGGGTCATCGGACACATTTTTTAAACTAGATACCCTAATGATGATTGTGGCCAAGTTTGGTTAAATTTGGCCCAGTGGTTTCAGAGGAGAAGATTTTTGTAAAAAGCTAACGACGACGGACGACGGACGCCAAGTGATGAGAAAAGCTCACGTGACCCTTCGGGTCAGGTGAGCTAAAAATGAAAAAAAAAAATGGTAAAATTTGTCATTTAAGGGCAATAACTCCTATTAGAAGTCATCTGACAGTTTTTATGCAAAGGAACAATTGATAGAGCTCAACATTCTGAACATTTTTGCCAAGTCAGAATTTCTCAATTTATAACAGTTTTCAAAATAATAGGCAAAACTTGCATTTTACCCCCTATGTTCTATTTTTAGCCATGTCGGCCATCTTGGTTGGTGAATGGGGTCATCGGACACATTTTTTTAAATTAGATACCCAATAATGATTGTGGCCAAGTTTGGTTAAATTTGGCCCAGTAGTTTCAGAGGAGAAGATTTTTGTAAAAGTTAACGACGACGGACATAGATGAAGGACATCGGACGCCAAATGATTAGAAAAGCTAACTTGACCTTTCAGCCAGGTGAGCTAAAAATAACAAGCATTCTGTGAGTATTGCATGGCAATACATAGTCCCCTACCGGTTAAAAATTCATTGTAATGGAACGAAATTCTAATTTTGATCTATAACTTGTCATGGTGTAAACTACATAAAAATATCAAGTCAAAATCTTCAAGCATGACGAAAAAAACTGTTGAAAACTGATTATTTAAGTGAATTTTCTATGTCCAATGACCATAATTCTGCACAAAATTATCAGACTGGAAAAAAATTCCAATTTGATCTGTAACTTGTCATGATAAAACTATATACTAATTATCAAATCTATATCTTCAAGAATGACAAACAAACCTACCACTAAATTCTTCAAACAATTTACCATAGAAAAGGAAAAAATCCAAAATGTCATTTTGTCTTTTAAAAAATGAGTTATTTCCCTTTGAACAGAAATCTACTAATTAACAAGCATTCTGAGAGTATTGCATGGCAATACATAGTCCCCTACCAGGTAAAAATTCATTATACTGGAACAAAATGCTAACTTGTTCTATAACTTGTCATGGTGTAAACTAAAAGAAAATATCAAGTCAATATCTTCAAGCACGACTAAAAACAGTGTGGAAAACTGAATATATGAGTGAATTTTTTCAAGTCTAAGGACCATAACTCTGCACAATATTATCATACCGAAACAAAAATTTGAACTTGATCTGTAACTTGTCATGATAAAACTATTTACCAATTGTCAATCAATATATTCAAGCATGATGAAGAAAAGTGTGGAAAACCTATAACACTCTTACATTATATATATGATGAAATACAATGTATATCTATTTTCAAATTACAATCAAATATAATTAATAGTTCCAAATATTCCTTCTTTCATTTGTCACAAACTAATATAGATTTGTAACTTACCTATAAAATGTCAACAACTTTTATCTACACAATGTAATGTAATGAAATATATACCTTAATTAAAATAGATTATTATCTAATTAAAGGATTTCACTTAATAAAAAAAAATATATATATATACATGTAGCATTCAGAAAATTAGTTTATACAAAATAACATATAAACCTGCCACAAAATTCCTCAAACAATTTACCAAAGAAAGTCTTTTCAAAAATGAGTTATCTCTCTTTGTACAGATTATATGGTTTAACATAGAACTCTAACATTAGTTATGGAGTTTTTTCATGGACCATAACTCTGGACTAAATCATCAGACTGAACAAAATTCGAACTTGATCTATAACTTGTCATGATAAAACTATATACCAAATATCAAATCAATATCTTCAAGAACGAAGAAAAAAAGTGTGGAAAGCTGAGTTGCCGGACTGACGGATGGACAGACGGACGGACGGACGGACAGACAGACGGACAGAGTGCAAACCTAAAGTCCCCTTCGACTTCGTCGGTAGGGGACTAATAATTATTTCATCAAAAATTTAATTCTAGGGAAAGGGCTTTAACTGAACAAAGAGAAAAGCTAAAATCATGAAAATTGAACTTGACCTGTAACTTGTCATGATAAATCAATAAACCAAATATCAAATCAATATCTTCAAGCATGAAGAAAAAAGTCTGGAAAACTGATTTGCCGGACTGACAGATGGACAGACAGACAGACGGACAGACGGACAGACAGACAGACAGAGTGCAAACCTAAAGTCCCCTTCGACTTCCTACGTAGGGGACTAAAAAGCGTTTCTATGATTAAAAATATCTACCAGTGATTTCTTTATAAAAATTTCAAGATGGAAAATGCTTTGTGTACTCTTTCAAATAAAGCCCCAAAAAGTATAGGTCACCGACCTTTCAAAAAAATTATGAGCAATTTTCATTTTTTTTCTCACATTTGTTTTCAAGAAAAGAGTTGTCATTCTTCAGAACATTAAATCTGACATCATAGTGCAAGTTTCCCACAGTTTTCGCAAATATAGCAAATTGGACGTTTGAAACCCACATTAAAAAAATTTTCAATAATAACAACAATATATTACTGCTTTATAATCCTGTAATACAAGAGATCACATTTATGTATCAGCATTTGTCATTCTGTTGTCATACACAATTAGCCTTCAGAAACACTGTCCGTTGAAAAGGTGCTCTTGAAATGTAAAATTGTTCGAAATCACCTTCTTCTCCACTTTAAAAAGGAAAGTTTGTTTTTGTCCCCAATCTCTGTTTGGCAAAATTATTGAAATAAAAAATAATAAAATGCTCCGCAGGGCGCAGCTTGATACGACCGCAGAGGTCGAACCCTGAACAGTTGGGGCAAGTATGGACACAACATTCAAGCTTGATACAGCTTTGCATTTGGATTGTGATTAAATATTTGACACAGCATAGGTTTCTGACACAGAATGAATGTGGTCTAAGAACTTAAAAATTTTAAATTGGACAATCACCTATTATGGTCCAATATCCAAAATCTAAATACATGGTTAGATTCAGCATATCAAAGAACCCCAAGAATTCAATTTTTGATGAAATCAAACAAAGTTTAATTTTGGACCCTTTTGACCTCAATGTGGACAAAGTTGATAACGGGGCCCAAAAATCAAAAATCTAAATACATGGTTAGATTCAGCATATCAAAGAACCCCATATATTCAATTTTTGTTGAAATCAAACAAAGTTTAATTTTGGACCCCGATTTGGACCAACTTGAAAACTGGGCCCATAATCAAAAATCTAAATACATGTTTAGATTCAGCATATCAAAGAACCCTAAGAATTCAATTTTTGTTAAAATCAAACCAAGTTTTATTTTGGACCCTTTGGACCTTAATGTAGACCAATTTGAAAACGGAACCAAAAATTAAGAATCTAAATACACAGTTAGATTCCGCATATCAAAGAACCCCAATAATTCAATTTTTGATGAAATCAAACAAAGTTTAATTTTGGATACTTTGGACCTCAATGTGGACCAATTTAAAAACGGGGCCCAAAATCCAAAAAACTAAATACACGGTTAGATTCAGCATATTAAAGAACCCCAAGAATTCAAGAATAAAACCCCATTGAAATTGGTCAAGAAATAAGCAATTTATATGAAGTATCTTCTTTTGCACAATACTGTGCAATTAAATATTTCTTGCTATTGCCAGTGTTCTCCCCAGATATTTTGGATAGCATCACATTTGGCGTAAAAAAGTCGCGTCGCGGTGATGCTCTATTTCCTTTATGGTATATATGTTTATATTGTTCAATTCATAACTGAGAATACAATTAAAATATAACCATGATAACAGTTGTTTCAGTTTATGTTTTCTATATTCATTTATAGTTAATGTACAGAATTATTGTTTTCCTCTTGGGCCATATAACAATATATGTGTGGTTCTAGCAGAGACATATAATACAATATATGGCTCTGGTTCTAGTTACCCTACCTACCCTACTTAATGAATGAGTGAATGGTTTATTATAGTGCAACCTTTATATATATGCAATACTAAATATCAAGTAAAAAAAGAGAAAGTATCATATAGCAATAAAATTTCAATTAAAAGAAAAAAATTTTCATGTCTAAAAATTCATTGTTTCATGGTACTAAATGAATTAGTCCCAGTTGTTTCTTTATATCAAGGTGATAGATATTTTTAACAAAGTTATCTAACAAATAGTCTGTTAATGCATAGTTTTCTCTTTTTGGTATATTTTTTTCTGTCTGCTGTGCCATTTGTGCATCTGTAGTTATTATCGTAAAAATGCGGATTTTTGTCATATCTGGTCCGGTTCCGATCGGTAGTTTACACAAAAGTAGTCAATGGCGGCCGAAGAAAAATTAACGAAAATAAACAATGTTTGATAAGAGATTGGGAACGAATGTGACGCTTTTGATGTATTAAATGGATGAAACATAAACTTAAGCCAACTTATTTAGCCCAAAACCGATATGTTCGCTCTCGATTAACAAGTAGTACCGGCGGAAGAGAAAGAAAGTAATTTTATGAAAGTTGTAAAAATAAACGACCAAACCTCATTTTTAAAGAGAAAAATCGTTTGTATCTTTGAATTTCCGTAATGCAAAACGTAGATTTCGAATTGTTTTATGACTACATTTTTTCCATGTCTTAATTTGCGATTGCAGACAGACCACGTGGTATTAATCATGTCACAAGTGTCAGCTTGGGGTATTCGTACCCAAACAGTTATCACCCAAAGGCAAAGGGCAATTAACACCTATTTAATCACTCTTAAATGCCTCTATTGTCCGATTTGAAGGGATTGCACTTAAAGGTGATATAATTTTTATGATCATACGCGGTAATTAGATGAAAGTTCAAAATTTAGGACATGGATTTACGATATAGAAACAAGAAAAATAGCATCCTCAAAATAATTATAGCGTCGCGGAAATTATTATAGCATCACGGGAAAAAATATAGCGTCGCGGTACCGCGACGCTAAAACGGCCTGGGGAGAACACTGTATTGCGCAATACTGTACAATTGACAATTTCTTGCTATTGCGCAATATTGTGCTATTGGATATTTCTTGCTATTGCGCAATACTGTGCAATTGAAGATTTCTTGCTATTGCGCAATACTGTGCAATTGAAGATTTCTTGCTATTGTGCAATACTGTGCAATTGAAAATTTCTTGCTATTGCACAATACTTATTATATAATAATTTACACATCCTGTTTAGTGTGTATCTCCTACCATATCATTATTATTTGCTTTTAAATATATATCAGAAATAACCAACTTAAAATGGAAAATTTAAAAAGAAAAAAAAAGGAAAAAAAGAAAACTAGAGGCTCTAAAGAGCCTGTGTCGCTCACCTTGGTCTATGTGCATATTAAACAAAGGACACAGATGGATTCATGACAAAATTGTGTTTTGGTGATGGTGATGTGTTTGTAGATCTTACTTTACTGAACATTCTTGCTCCTTACTATTATCTCTATCTATAATGAACTTGGCCCAGTAGTTACAGTGGAAAATACTTTGTAAAAATTTACAAAAATTTACAAAATTTATGAAAATTGTAAAAAATTGACTATAAAGGGCAATAACTCCTTAAGGGGTCAATTGACAATTTTGGTCATGTTGCCTTATTTGTAGATCTAACTTTGCTGTACATTATTGCTGTTAACAGTTTATCTCTATCTATAACAATATTCAAGATAATAACCAAAAGCTGCAAAGTTTTCTTAAAATTACCAATTCAGGGGCAGCAACCCAACAACGGGTTGCCTGATTGGTCTGAAAATTTCAGGGCAGATAGATCTTGACCTAATGAACAATTTTATACTTATCAGATTTGCACTAAATGCTTTGGTTTCAGAGATATGAGCCAAAAACTGCATTTTACCCTATGTACTATTTTTTAGCCATGTCGGCCATCTTGGTTCGCCGGCGGGGTCATCGGACACATTTTTTAAACTAGATACCCTAATGATGATTGTGGACAAGTTTGGTTAAATTTGTCTTAGTAGTTTCAGAGGAGAAGATTTTTGTAAAAGATTACAAAAATTTACGAAAAATGGTTAAAAATTGACTATAAAGGGCAATAACTCCTTAAGGGGTCAAATGACCATTTTGGTCAAGTTGACTTATTTGTAGATCTTACTTTGCTGAACATTATTGCTGTTTACAGTTTATCTCTATCTATAATAATGTTCAAGATAATAACCAAAAACGGCAAAATTTCCTTAAAATTACCAATTCAGGGGCAGCAACCCAACAACGGGTTGTCCGATTCATCTGAAAATTTCAGGGCAGATAGATCTTGACCTGATAAACAATTAAACCCCATGTCAGATTTGCTCTAAATGCTTTGGTTTCAGAGATATAAGCCAAAATCTACATTTTACCCCTATGTTCTATTTTTAGCCATGGCGGCCATCTTGGTTGGTTGGCCGGGTCACCGGACACATTTTTTAAACTAGATACCCCAATGATGATTGTGGCCAAGTTTGGTCAAATTTGGCCCAGTAGTTTCAGAGGAGAAGATTTTTGTAAAAGTTTACGGACGACGGACGCCAAGTGATGAGAAAAGCTCACTTGACCTTTCAGGTCAAGTGAGCTAAAAAAGAAAAAATAAAAAAAATCTCCCCCCCAAATTTTTTGAACCCCCTTATGATTCATCACCCCCAAATTCAATCCCAGCCTTCCCTTTGTGGTATGGTACCTTGCAGTACAATTTCAGAGAGATCCATTCACTTGAACACAAGTTATTGTCTGGAAACTAGAAAAATGTGTTTTTTGGCCCCTTTTTGGCCCCAAATTCCTAAACGTTTAGGGAAATTACCCCCAAACTCAAACCCAGCTTTCCCTTTGTGATATGGAACCTTGTAGTACAATTTCAGAAAGATCCATACACTTCCACACAAGCTATTTTCCTGAAACTAGAAAAATGCTTGATTTTTGCCCCTTTTTGGCCCCTAATTCCTAAAATTTTGAGGCAATTACCCCCATCATCAATGCCAGCCTTTCCTTTGTAGTATGGTACCTTGCAGTACAATTTCAGAGAGATCCATACACTTGAACACAAGTTATTGTCTGGAAACAAGAAAAATGCTTATTTTTGGCCCCTTTTTGGCCCCCAATTCCTAAACGTTTCGGCAATTACCCCCAAACTCAATTCCAGCTTTCCCTTTGTGATATGGAACCTTGAAGTACAATTTCAGAAAGATCCATACACTTACACACAAGTTATTGTCATGAAACTAGAAAAATGCTTGTTTTTTGCCCCTTTTTTGGCCCCTAATTCCTAAAATTTTGAGGCAATTACCCCCAAACTCAATCCCAGCCTTCCCTGTGTGATATGGAACCTTGTGGTACAATTTCAGAGAGATCCATACACTTGAACACAAGTTATTGTCTGGAAACTAGAAAAATGTGTTTTTTGGCCCCTTTTTGGCCCCTTATTCCTAAACGTTTTGGGCAATTACCCCCAAACTCAATTCCAGCTTTCCCTTTGTGATATGGAACCTTGTAGTACAATTTCAGAAAGATCCATACACTTACACACAAGTTATTGTCATGAAACTAGAAAAATGCTTGTTTTTTGCCCCTTTTTTGGCCCCTAATTCCTAAAATTTTGAGGCAATTACCCCCAAAATCAATCCCAGCATTCCTTTTGTGATATGGAACCTTGTGGTACAATGTCAGATAGATCCATACACTAACACACAAGTTATGTCTGGAAGTTACAAAAATGCTTATTTTTGGCCCCTAATTCCTTTACTGTTGGTACCATAACCCCCAACCTTCCTTTTGTGGTATTGAACCCTGTGGTAAAATTTCATAGAGATCCATTCACTTAAACTAAAGTTAGAGTGCGAAAACCAATGTGTCTTCGGACGACGACGACAACGATGCCAAAGTCATACCAATATACGACCACAAAAATTTTTTGGCGGTCGTATAAAAATGAAAGATGACAATAACTAACTTCTAGACTATTAGACTTTTACATTATCAGATTACATTTATGTGGGGTTTTTGTTACTTGTCACTTTAGAAGATTGCCCCAGCTCACTTTTCATTCTACTCCTGCGCCACTGTAGTATTGACTGACCAACAAAATACGGACGGACTACAGCATACCATAATACGTTCCGACTAAGACGGGCGTATAAAATCTACTCCATCTAGGTGGATTAATCATTTCTTAATATTTATAATCTAAGGAACTTGAAATGATAGATATAATCAAGTATTTAATTCTAAAATATTTAGATATAGAAAGATGTGGTATGAGTGCCAATGAGACAACTCTCCATCCAAGTTACAATTTATAAAAGTAAACCATCATAGGTCAAGGTACGGCCTTCAACACGGAGCATAGGCTCACACCGAACAGCAAGCTATAAAGGGCCCCAAAAAATTACTAGTGTAAAACCATTCAAACGGAGAAACCAACGGTCTAATCTATAACATGTATTTGGCCTAGTACTATAAAATATGATCTCGGTTATTACTCTTTCACAGGCCTTGAATAAATGAGACAGTAAATGCAAAATACAAATAAGCCAGAAAAGACGTCTAGTTTAGAATTAAACAACTTTCATTTGAACTGTTAGTTATAATTCTTCTGTTGAAAAATATAAAGTATTTCTCCAAACAATATAAATGTTAAAGATTTGATAAATTGTAATTTTTTGAAATTAAGAAATGACAACGTAAACAATTGCAGGTTTTAATGCGAATCAAGTTTGTTTTTTAATTTTTTCATGTCATTGTAGCTTCTTGAAAGTGAAACAATTAATGTTGGATTTTATTCCCAGAGCAATAATTTTTCTATTAAGTTAATATAACAACAGTTTAGTTTAAAAAACATTAAATTTTTGTTTTAATTTGCATTCAAGCATTGATTTCTTACAATTTTGCCTTAAGCTTCAGTGAGAGCAATCGAAATATCTAATCATTTTTCACTTCAGACAATTTTAAACAAAACAAATGACAAAATACAATGCATCTTTTTAGCTTTAAAAGATTTTTTTTTTCAATTTAGCAGCTTAAGTAAAATTGGACTTCATTACAAGATTGGACAACGTTTTACGGGAATCAATTAAACTCCTCAACCCAGGGAATAAGTAACTAGAGGCTCTAAAGAGCCTGTGTCGCTCACCTTGGTCTATGTGCATATTAAACAAAGGACACAGATGGATTCATGACAAAATTGTGTTTTGGTGATGGTGATGTGTTTGTAGATCTTACTTTACTGAACATTCTTGCTCCTTACTATTATCTCTATCTATAACGAACTTGGCCCGGTAGTTACAGTAGAAAATACTTTGTAAAAATTCACAAAAATTTACAAAATTTATGAAAATTGTAAATAAAATGCTCCGCAGGGCGCAGCTTGATACGACCGCAGAGGTTGAACCCTGAACAGTTGGGGCAAGTATGGACACAACATTCAAGCTTGATACAGCTTTGCATTTGGATTGTGAATAAATATTTGACACAGCATAGGTTTCTGACACAGAATGAATGTGGTCTAAGAACTTAAAAATTTTAAATTGGACATTCACCTATTATGGTCCAATATCCAAAATCTAAATACATGGTTAGATTCAGCATATCAAAGAACCCCAAGAATTCAATTTTTGATGAAATCAAACAAAGTTTAATTTTGGACCCTTTTGACCTCAATGTGGACAAAGTTGATAACGGGGCCCAAAAATCAAAAATCTAAATACATGGTTAGATTCAGCATATAAAAGAACCCCATATATTCAATTTTTGTTGAAATCAAACAAAGTTTAATTTTGGACCCCGATTTGGACCAACTTGAAAACTGGGCCCATAATCAAAAATCTAAATACATGTTTAGATTCAGCATATCAAAGAACCCTAAGAATTCAATTTTTGTTAAAATCAAACTAAGTTTAATTTTGGATCCTTTGGACCTTAATGTAGACCAATTTGAAAACGGAACCAAAAATTAAGAATCTAAATACATGGTTAGATTCGGCATATCAAAGAACCCCTATTATTCAATTTTTGATGAAATCAAACAAAGTTTAATTTTGGACCCTTTGGACCTCAATGTGGACAAATTTAAAAACAGGGCACAAAATCCAAAAACTAAATACACGGTTAGATCAGCATATTAAAGAACCCCAAGAATTCAAGAATAAAACCCCATTGAAATTGGTCAAGAAATAAGCAATTTATACGAAGTATCTTCTTTTGCACAATACTGTGCAATTAAATATTTCTTGCTATTGCGCAATACTGTACAATTGACAATTTCTTGCTATTGCGCAATATTGTGCTATTGGATATTTCTTGCTATTGCGCAATACTGTGCAATTGAAGATTTCTTGCTATTGCGCAATACTGTGCAATTGAAGATTTCTTAGTTATTGTGCAATACTGTGCAATTGAAAATTTCTTGCTATTGCACAATACTTATTATATAATAATTTACACATCCTGTTTGGTGTGTATCTCCTACCATATCATTATTATTTGCTTTTAAATATAAATCAGAAATAACCAACTTAAAATGGAAAATTTTAAAAGAAAAAAAAAAGGAAACAAAAAAAAATCCCCCCCCCCCAATTTTTTGAACCCCCTTATGATTCATCACCCCCAAACTCAATCCCAGCCTTCCCTTTGTGGTATGGTACCTTGCAGTACAATTTTAGAGAGATCCATACACTTGAACACAAGTTATTGTCTGAAAACTAGAAAAATGTGTTTTTTGGCCCCTTTTTGGCCCCAAATTCCTAAACATTTATGGCAATTACCCCCAAACTCAAACCCAGCTTTCCCTTTGTGATATGGAACCTTGTAGTACAATTTCAGAAAGATCCATACACTTACACACAAGTTATTGTCCTGAAACTAGAAAAATGCTTGTTTTTTGCCCCTTTTTTGGCCCCTAATTCCTAAAATTTTGAGGCAATTACCCCCATCATCAATCCCAGCCTTCCCTTTGTGGTATGGTACCTTGCAGTACAATTTCAGAGAGATCCATACACTTGAACACAAGTTATTGTCTGGAAACTAGAAAAATGCTTATTTTTGGCCCCTTTTTGGCCCCCAATTCCTTAATGTTTCGGCAATTACTCCCAAACTCAATTCCAGCTTTCCCTTTGTGATATGGAGCCTTGTAGTACAATTTCAGAAAGATCCATACACTTACACACAAGTTATTGTCATGAAACTAGAAAAATGCTTGTTTTTTGCCCCTTTTTTGGCCCCTAATTCCTACAATTTTGAGGCAATTACCCCAAAAATCAATATCCAGCATTCCTTTTGTGATATGGAACCTTGTGGTACAATGTCAGAGAGATCCATACACTAACACACAAGTTATGTCTGGAAGTTACAATAAAATGCTCCGCAGGGCGCAGCTTGATACGACCGCAGAGGTCGAACCCTGAACAGTTGGGGCAAGTATGGACACAACATTCAAGCTTGATACAGCTCTGAATTTGGATTGTGATTAAATATTTGACACAGCATAGGTTTCTGACACAGAATGAATGTGGTCTAAGAACTTAAAAATTTTAAATTGGACATTCACCTATTATGGTCCAATATCCAAAATCTAAATACATGGTTAGATTCAGCATATCAAAGAACCCCAAGAATTCAATTTTTGATGAAATCAAACAAAGTTTAATTTTGGACCCTTTTGACCTCAATGTGGACAAAGTTGATAACGGGGCCCAAAAATCAAAAATCTAAATACATGGTTAGATTCAGCATATAAAAGAACCCCATATATTCAATTTTTGTTGAAATCAAACAAAGTTTAATTTTGGACCCCGATTTGGACCAACTTGAAAACTGGGCCCATAATCAAAAATCTAAATACATGTTTAGATTCAGCATATCAAAGAACCCTAAGAATTCAATTTTTGTTAAAATCAAACTAAGTTTAATTTTGGATCCTTTGGACCTTAATGTAGACCAATTTGAAAACGGAACCAAAAATTAAGAATCTAAATACATGGTTAGATTCGGCATATCAAAGAACCCCTATTATTCAATTTTTGATGAAATCAAACAAAGTTTAATTTTGGACCCTTTGGACCTCAATGTGGACAAATTTAAAAACAGGGCACAAAATCCAAAAACTAAATACACGGTTAGATCAGCATATTAAAGAACCCCAAGAATTCAAGAATAAAACCCCATTGAAATTGGTCAAGAAATAAGCAATTTATACGAAGTATCTTCTTTTGCACAATACTGTGCAATTAAATATTTCTTGCTATTGCGCAATACTGTACAATTGACAATTTCTTGCTATTGCGCAATATTGTGCTATTGGATATTTCTTGCTATTGCGCAATACTGTGCAATTGAAGATTTCTTGCTATTGCGCAATACTGTGCAATTGAAGATTTCTTAGTTATTGTGCAATACTGTGCAATTGAAAATTTCTTGCTATTGCACAATACTTATTATATAATAATTTACACATCCTGTTTGGTGTGTATCTCCTACCATATCATTATTATTTGCTTTTAAATATAAATCAGAAATAACCAACTTAAAATGGAAAATTTTAAAAGAAAAAAAAAAGGAAACAAAAAAAAATCCCCCCCCCAATTTTTTGAACCCCCTTATGATTCATCACCCCCAAACTCAATCCCAGCCTTCCCTTTGTGGTATGGTACCTTGCAGTACAATTTTAGAGAGATCCATACACTTGAACACAAGTTATTGTCTGAAAACTAGAAAAATGTGTTTTTTGGCCCCTTTTTGGCCCCAAATTCCTAAACATTTATGGCAATTACCCCCAAACTCAAACCCAGCTTTCCCTTTGTGATATGGAACCTTGTAGTACAATTTCAGAAAGATCCATACACTTACACACAAGTTATTGTCCTGAAACTAGAAAAATGCTTGTTTTTTGCCCCTTTTTTGGCCCCTAATTCCTAAAATTTTGAGGCAATTACCCCCATCATCAATCCCAGCCTTCCCTTTGTGGTATGGTACCTTGCAGTACAATTTCAGAGAGATCCATACACTTGAACACAAGTTATTGTCTGGAAACTAGAAAAATGCTTATTTTTGGCCCCTTTTTGGCCCCCAATTCCTTAATGTTTCGGCAATTACTCCCAAACTCAATTCCAGCTTTCCCTTTGTGATATGGAGCCTTGTAGTACAATTTCAGAAAGATCCATACACTTACACACAAGTTATTGTCATGAAACTAGAAAAATGCTTGTTTTTTGCCCCTTTTTTGGCCCCTAATTCCTACAATTTTGAGGCAATTACCCCAAAAATCAATATCCAGCATTCCTTTTGTGATATGGAACCTTGTGGTACAATGTCAGAGAGATCCATACACTAACACACAAGTTATGTCTGGAAGTTACAATAAAATGCTCCGCAGGGCGCAGCTTGATACGACCGCAGAGGTCGAACCCTGAACAGTTGGGGCAAGTATGGACACAACATTCAAGCTTGATACAGCTCTGAATTTGGATTGTGATTAAATATTTGACACAGCATAGGTTTCTGACACAGAATGAATGTGGTCTAAGAACTTAAAAATTTTAAATTGGACATTCACCTATTATGGTCCAATATCCAAAATCTAAATACATGGTTAGATTCAGCATATCAAAGAACCCCAAGAATTCATTTTTTGATGAAATCAAACAAAGTTTTATTTTAGACCCTTTTGACCTCAATGTGGACAAAGTTGATAACGGGACCCAAAAATCAAAAATCTAAATACATGGTTAGATTCAGCATATCAAAGAACCCCATATATTCAATTTTTGTTGAAATCAAACAAAGTTTAATTTTGAACCCCGATTTGGACCAACTTGAAAACTGGGCCCATAATCAAAAATCTAAAAACATGTTTAGATTCAGCATATCAAAGAACCCTAAAAATTCAATTTTTGTTAAAATCAAACTAAGTTTAATTTTGGACCCTTTGGACCTTAATGTAGACCAATTTGAAAACGGAACCAAAAATTAAGAATCTAAATACACGATTAGATTCGGCATATCAAAGAACCCCAATAATTCAATTTTTGATGAAATCAAACAAAGTTAAATTTTGGACCCTTTGGACCTCAATGTGGACCAATTTAAAAACGGGGCCCAAAATCCAAAAACTTAATACATGGTAAGATTCAGCATATTAAAGAACCCCAAGAATTCAAGAATAAAACCCCATTGAAATTGATCAAGAAATAAGCAATTTATACGAAGTATCTTCTTTTGCACAATACTGTGCAATTGAATATTTCTTGCTATTGCGCAATACTGTACAATTGACAATTTCTTGCTATTGCGCAATATTGTGCTATTGGATATTTCTTGCTATTGCGCAATACTGTGCAATTGAAGATTTCTTGCTATTGCGCAATACTGTGCAATTGAAGATTTCTTGCTATTGTGCAATACTGTGGAATTGAAAATTTCTTGCTATTGCACAATACTTATTATATAATAATTTACACATCCTGTTTGGTGTGTATCTCCTACCATATCATTATTATTTGCTTTTAAATATAAATCAGAAATAACCAACTTAAAATGGAAAATTTTAAAAGAAAAAAAAAGAAAAAAAAAATCCCCCCCCCAAATTTTTTGAACCCCCTTATGATTCATCACCCCCAAACTCAATCCCAGCCTTCCCTTTGTGGTATGGTACCTTGCAGTACAATTTCAGAGAGATCCATACACTTGAACACAAGTTATTGTCTGGAAACTAGAAAAATGCTTATTTTTGGCCCCTTTTTGGCCCCCAATTCCTATACGTTTAGGGCAATTACCCCCAAACTCAATTCCAGCTTTCCCTTTGTGATATGGAACCTTGTAGTACAATTTCAGAAATATCCAAACACTTACACTCAAGTTATTGTCATGAAACTAGAAAAATGCTTGTTTTTTGCCCCTTTTTTGGCCCCTAATTCCTAAAATTTTGAGGCAATTACCCCCATAATCAATTACAGCCTTCCCTTTGTGATATGGAACATTGTGGTACAATGTCAGAGAGATCCATACACTTACACACAAGTTATTGTCTGGAAGTTACAAAATGCTTATTTTTGGCCCCTTTTTGGCCCCTAATTCCTTAACTATTGGTACCATAACCCCCAAAATCAATCCCAACCTTCCTTTCGTGGTATTGAACCTTATGGTAAAATTTCATGGAGATCCATTCACTTAAACTAAAGTTAGAGTGCGAAAACCAATGTGTCTTCGGACGACGCCGGACGACGACGACGACGACGACGACGACGACAACGACGACGACGACGACAACGACGACGACGACAACGACGACGACGCCAACGTCATACCAATATACGACCAAAAAATTTTCAATTTTTGCGGTCGTATAAAAATGCTTATTTTTGGCCCCTTTTTGGCCCCTAATTCCTTTACTGTTGGTACCATAACCCCCAAAATCAATCCCAACCTTCCTTTTGTGGTATTGAACCTTGTGGTAAAATTTCATAGAGATCCATTCACTTAAACTAAAGTTAGAGTGCGAAAACCAATGTGTCTTCGGACGACGCCGGACGTCGACGACGACGACAACGACGCCAACGTCATACCAATATACGACCACAAAAATTTTTTTGCGGTCGTATAAAAATTGACTATAAAGGGCAATAACTCCTTAAGGGGTCAATTGACAATTTTGGTCATGTTGCCTTATTTGTAGATCTAACTTTGCTGTACATTATTGCTGTTAACAGTTTATCTCTATCTATAACAATATTCAAGATAATAACCAAAAGCTGCAAAATTTTCTTAAAATTACCAATTCAGGGGCAGCAACCCAACAACGGGTTGCCTGATTGGTCTGAAAATTTCAGGGCAGATAGATCTTGACCTAATTAACAATTTTATTCTCATCAGATTTGCTCTAAATGCTTTGGTTTCAGAGATATGAGCCAAAAACTGCATTTTACCTTATGTACTATTTTTTAGCCATGTCGGCCATCTTGGTTCACGGGCGGGGTCATCGGACACATTTTTTAAACTAGATACCCTAATGATGATTGTGGACAAGTTTGGTTAAATTTGTCTTAGTAGTTCCAGAGGAGAAGATTTTTGTAAAAGATTACAAAAATTTACGAAAAATGGTTAAAAATTGACTATAAAGGGCAATAACTCCTTAAGAATCTATAATAATGTTCAAGATAATAACCAAAAACAGCAAAATTTCCTTAAAATTACCAATTCAGGGGAAGCAACCCAACAACGGATTGTCCGATTCATCTGAAAATTTCAGGGCAGATAGATCTTGACCTGATAAACAATTTTATCCTCATCAGATTTGCTCTAAATGCTTTGGTTTCAGAGATATGAGCCAAAAACTGCATTTTACCTTATGTACTATTTTTTAGCCATGTCGGCCATCTTGGTTCACGGGCGGGGTCATCGGACACATTTTTTAAACTAGATACCCTAATGATGATTGTGGACAAGTTTGGTTAAATTTGTCTTAGTAGTTTCAGAGGAGAAGATTTTTGTAAAAGATTACAAAAATTTACGAAAAATGGTTAAAAATTGACTATAAAGGGCAATAACTCCTTAAGAATCTATAATAATGTTCAAGATAATAACCAATAAAATGCTTCGCTGGGCGCAGCTTGATACGACCGCAGAGGTCGAACCCTGAACAGTTGGGGCAAGTATGGACACAACATTCAAGCTTGATACAGCTCTGAATTTGGATTGTGATTAAATATTTGACACAGCATAGGTTTCTGACACAGAAAGAATGTGGTCTAAGAACTTCAATTTTTTTAATTTACCTATTATGGTCCAATGCCCAAAATCAAAATACATGGTTAGATTCAGCATATCAAAGAACCCCATATATTCAAATTTTGTTGAAATCAAACAAAGTTTAATTTTGGACCCCAACTTGGACCAACTTGAAAACTGGTCCCATAATCAAAAATCTAAACACATGTTTAGATTCAGCATATCAAAGTACCCCAAGTTTTCAATTTTTGTTAAAATCAAACTAAGTTTAATTTTGGACCCTTTGGACCTTAATGTAGACCAATTTAAAAAACGGAACCCAAAATTAAAAATCTAAAAACACGGTTAGATTTGGCATATCAAAGAACCCCAATAATTCAATTTTTGATGAAATCAAACAAAGTTTAATTTTGGACCCTTTTGACCTCAATATGAACCAATTTGATAGCGGGCCCACAAAATAAAAAATCTAAATACATGGTAAGATTCAGCATATCAAAGAACCCCATATATTCAATTTTTTTTGAAATCAAACAAAGTTTAATTTTGGACCCCAATTTGGACCAACTTGAAAACTGGGCCAAAAATCTAAAATCTAAATACATGTTTAGATTCAGCATATCAAAGAACCCCATATATTCAATTTTTGTTGAAATCAAACAAAGTTTAATTTTGGACCCCAACTTGGACCAACTTGAAAACTGGTCCCATAATCAAAAATCTAAACACATGTTTAGATTCAGCATATCAAAGAACCCCAAAAATTCAATTTTTGTTAAAATCAAACTAAGTTTAATTTTGGACCCTTTGGACCTTAATGTAGACCAATTTAAAAAACGGGACCCAAAATTAAAAATCTAAATACACGGTTAGATTTGGCATATCAAAGAACCCCAATAATTAAATTTTTGATGAAATCAAACAAAGTTTAATTTTGGACCCTTTTGACCTCAATATGAACCAATTTGATAGCGGGCCCACAAATAAAAAATCTAAATACATGGTAAGATTCAGCATATCAAAGAACCCCATATATTCAATTTTTGTTGAAATCAAACAAAGTTTAATTTTGGACCCCAATTTGGACCAACTTGAAAACTGGGCCAAAAATCTAAAATCTAAATACATGTTTAGATTCAGCATATCAAAGAAC